>NW_024070186.1:16817801-17398625 GCF_014754425.2 Oryx dammah | reverse complement strand
TCAGTAGGTGCAGCATGGGATTCAGTGGTTGCAGCATGGGATTCAGTGGTTGCAGCATGGAGACTCAGTAGTTACAGCCTGGGACTCAGTAGTTGCAGCATGGGGACTCAGTGGTTGCAGCATGGGATTCAGTGGTTGCAGCATGGGGACTCAGTAGTTGCAGCATGGGACTCAGTGGTTGCAGCATGGGACTCAGTAGTTGGAGCACGGGGACTCAGTAGTTGCAGCATGGGGACTCAGTAGTTGCAGCACAGGGACTCAGTAGTTGCAGCATGGTATTCAGTAGTTGTAGCATGGGACTCAGTAGTTTCGGCTCCCAGGTGCTAGAGCACAGGCTCAGTAGCTGTGGTGAATGGGCTTAATTGCTCCTTGGCATGTGGGATCCTCCCAGACCAGGGATTAATCTCTTGTCTCCTGCATTGGCAGGTGGATTCTTCACCACTGAGCACCCAAAGAAAGCCCTCTAGCAACTTCTGACTGTGGAGCTGACTGTGTGGCCTTCCTAGCTGCATATAGAAAGCCAAGCTCTATGGGGAGCAAAGCAGGAATAAAGGTCTGGAAGGGAGTCTAGGTGGGGACCAGCTTCCTAAGGTGACCAGCCCACCAACAGCTTCCCTTTCTGCTGGGGGAGTGGTGCCCTTCCTCCTGAAGTTTTCTACAATGGGGCTGTTAAGAGCCTCATGATCTACTGACTGAGCTAGTCAGGCACTACAGTGGGGTCTCTAAATCTCGAGCCCTCCGCCAGGAGCTGGGAATGGCTGCCCTGGCACTCAGGATTCCTGAAGCCAGAAGGGAAGAGTGGAGGCAGAGATATACTTTATCATCACCCCTTTTCTAAAAGGCAAGAAATAATTATTGAGGTCTTTTTTAAACACATTAATTCCCTTGTCTGAATAGAGATTGAAATTTGTTAACCGATAATTAATGTCTTTTTTACCTTTTAATTAAAAGTTAACTGCCAGTGGAAAGTGAAGAAGTGGAAGTGGAAACATTCTCTCACTGTACCCAGGCAATTTATGCTCTTGGGTTTTTCTGACCTGCCGGCCATTGGAGGGCCAGAAGGTGGCATTTGTATGCAAGTGATTAGGGACTTGCGGAGTTTGAGAAAAAAGTGATTTCTTTTATGCAAACTGATGTGAAAGGTAAGGCTGAGACAATTAAAAATGAAGATTATCTCCCAATCCAGTCCCTTCGGCTACAGTCCCAGCCCCGCTTGTCTGCTTCTGGAGGGGAGAAGAAGGCTTTATTTTGTCTTGCTGGGGCTGACTGCTGAGTCACCACAGATAATAGCTTCCTCCAGTATCTTCCATAAACGGAGGGCAGCTGGCCACTACGCTTGATGGCTCCTCTGGGATGCCGCCTCCTTGTCGCTCTTCTGATTGTCATGAGCTGTCACAGATGGCATTTAACTACAACTTCCACAAAGGACACTTTCTTCCCACCACTGTTTATAGCTTTATGGGTTGTATTCTGTCCAAGGTTGGGGGATGGGGCACAAAGTCCTTACCTAGAAGTAACTTTTTTATTGTATATAACCCAAGATTAATTTGCATCCTTGTAGGATTTCTATGTATCATTTATCGAGCTCTTGTAATGTGCCAGGCATGGTACTAAAACTCTGGGATGTTGGCCTGAACCCTATGAAATTGCAGATATCCAATTCTGCCTGCCAATGCAGGAGATATGGGTTTGATCCCTGGGTCGGGAAGATCCCCTGGAGTAGGAAATAGCAACACACTATAGTATTCTTTCCTGGGAAATCCCAAGGACAGAGAAGCCCAGCAGGCTATAGTCCATGGAGTGGCAAAAGATTCGGACGTGATTTATCAACTAAACAACAACCGAAATTGACCTACAAAACTAGACATTTCCCATGGTTTAACCTAATACTTAATTGCACTTAATCCTCAAAATAAGTCTACAGGGAGGTATCATTAAATTGATTTTTTTTGGATGGTGAGGAACCACGGTTCAGGGAGGTGAGTGTATTTGCTTAATCTTGCAGAACCAGGAGGCTGGCAGAGACTGCTGTCTTATGCTAAATAGCTTGCAGTATTCTGCACCTTATTATGGGGCTTGGGGACCATATCTGGGTGTTTCAAGAAGTTTGGAGTAAAATTCAGTGCTTTTCAATAGTATGCAGTGCTGTGCTCTGAGAAGGCATTTAAAACAAAATTTCAGAGTCATAGTGATGGGGGAGGTGTCCCTTTGGCATTTACCGGGCGGGCCAAGGGTGCTAAGCATCCTATAAGGAGTGGTCCTGACCCACATCAGTCATTCTGTTCCAAGGGCCAGTTGCTTCCTCCATAGGAACATGGGCTGGGGTGAACCCCAGGTTTCTTTGGCAATAGAACCCAATCATTTTGAGTCTTCAAAGGGAGTGTTTCTTTCTGTGCATAGCTGATGAGCTGTCTGACCACCTCCTTTTTGAGGATGTGCTGGTCCTGTCAGGCTCGGGGTGGGCTCCTGAGGAACATGGTTCTGGTATGCGCCTGCATCCTAGGCATAGCTAGGCATAGCTGGTTCCTCCAGGGGTGGACACCTAGCCAGACTGATTTCTGGGAAAGCTGACCAGATGTATAGACAGAGCCCACACGTTGCTGGGACCACTGCACATGAACTTGGGCTTGCGGTGGTCATCTTCCATCCACATGGGCCTTCAGCAGCCAAGAAGCTCATTTTTTTCTTGAAACGCTTCTTTGAAATTAGTCTTGGTATTTGTCTGGAAATAGATCCAGTATTCACCTATTTATCAAGTGGCTAATTTTGACAAAATGGACAAGCATAATTATAATTGGACAACAATTCAAAGTAAGGACATGGGTATTTTCCACATCGAGTGACTATGACCTGCGGGTGTTTTTCATCTCATTGATTTCTTTGTGGGCATTGAGAGCAGCTCTTTTCCTTGTATTTCGATTGCTACCTCTTAAGAATCCAGCTTAATTATCTTCAAGGTTTTATCTTCATAAAAGCCACTAAACTACTTGGAAATAATAGTTTCAGCATTATGTGTGAAAGAATTCTATCCTCAGACACTGAAAGGGATGATGACAGCAAGAGGCATCTACACGACGCTTCTTTTCTTTTCATAATTATAAGTATTAGATCCCATCATTATGAAAAATAATACACTTAATTTATTTTAAAAAATGGATTGTACCTGTTACATAATGGAAAAGAGATTCTCAGCTCATCAGTCACTTGGGGAAATTTTTTGAGATATGAGAGTTTTTTGGAACTTTTTTTCTGGAGTTGACTTTCAAGGATTGAAAGTTGACTGTCAAGATTTCAGATAACTTCCAGTGTTTTGGAACTGAGCCCAGCTTCTTCAGAGGGCCTGGCTTCACTCCAGGTCTTGATGTGGGTTATTCATGTCTGAATCTACTTCATTCATGGCTGGGGGAATTTTCTATTGAGGAGAGTCTGGACTTCTCATGATCCCAAACCTCACCATGGCAGCAACATATAGGAAACAATAGGAAACCAAGATAGACAGGTCACTTTAATTCTCTGAACCTTATGAGTTTTTTTTTTTTTTTGTATTTAAAATGGCCTAATCATGCCTAGATCAAAGTGGGATTAAATGTCATAAGGTGGGTGAATGTGCTTTGGAAATGAAAATAAGATGTCTGGCAGCTGAAACATTGGCAATCTGACCTCTCTGTGATGCTGAGAGTCCATCAGTGTGTAACCATGGAGCAGAAACACAGGCGTCCATTGCTTGACTTCTGGTTTTCATGCTAATGCTGTCCCTTTGGTTTTGCAGGGCTTACGTCCGAAAAGCAAGCGAGGACAAGGGCAATGCACACAGACTCCGAAGATGAGCAGGCTGGCTGCCGAGGCCCCTGAGCCAAAGCCAAGTCCTGCAGTGGTGACCTGAGGCTTTGGAGAGGACCGCCCCGCATTGAACCAACACCTGCTGGCTCTGCTCAGTGGGCTGTGCTCAGCGGTGGCGAGCCTCACTTTTCTATTCTTGGATACCACTTACCTAGTGAGGATGTGGTGAGAAGTGAATGAGATTGTGTGTAGGAGAACTGGTCATTTACTGCCTGTTTCCTGGAACAACCTGCCACTCCCACCCTGGCCCAGGGTAACTCAGGGACGGGGGTGTCAGGCGACTGTGTGAGTGGGGATAAAATTGTCCCTTTATCTCTCTGGGGATGGGGAATGTGTCAGAGATGAGGGAGAGAGTCCTTCTTGTCTGCTCCGGAAATGCACTCTAGTTTTCTTGATTTCTGCAAGCAAGTGACCCTAGCTCCTGCGTGGCTCCAAATGATAACCACCGGCCCATGTCCTGAATGGACACAAAGGTCAGTAACCGAAGATGCATTCCTGGGAAGTGCTCTTTGGGTCAGCCAGTGCTAGTGCCCATGAAGTCCCTCCTGGTCAACCCCTTAGTTCAGCCCAATTCTCATCTGTAAGAATTCTCCATGAATAACAGGACAATCCAGTGTCTCAGAAGCTGCAACGTTTCCTTCTTAGATCAATGTCCAGAGTCGCCTCCTTTCTCTACCTGGCTGCCTGACTCCAAGGTCCTGATTTTGCTGGCCCTGCCTAACTCCCCTCACCTGAAGCGCGATGCATTTACACATAATCTCCAATCATTTCCATTCCTTGGCTCTGGACCTCTTTCCCTCTCCTCCTGCACTCAGTGATTCTTTAGGGAACCTTCTGGGGAACTTTCACTTGCTCTTTCCTTCTGTATCTTGCCTCTGCCCTCCTCCAGCCTCTCCTGGTCTTTGGTCCTCCCCAAGACAACCTTTACACAAGGTGAGTGTCATCTTCCTCCTCACTGCTAGGGGTCCTCCCTTCTTCCAGGGGTAAGCCCCTTCCTATAGCCATTCATCAGGTCTCTCTATCTCTACCCACCCTGGGCTGGTATTCTGCCATGTTTCTGGTTGCTCTTTCAGTAGTTCAAGTACTTCATGAAGTTTTAGGTATTTTTCCACGGCCCTAGGTATCAAAGGATGCACAAGTTCTGGAAGAATTACATGTCCTCAGAGATCTTATTGATATAGAAGAACTGATGCTTTTGACCTGTGGTGCTGGGGAAGACTCTTGAGAGTCCCTTGGACTGCAAGGAGATCCAACCAGTCACTCCTAAAGGAAATCAGTCCTGAATATTCATTGGAAGGACAGGTACTGAAACTGAAGCTCCAATCCTTTGGCCACCTGATGCGAAGAGCTGACTCATTAGAAAAGACCCTGATGCTGGGAAAGATTGAAGGCAAGAGGAGAAGGGGAAGACAGAGGATAGGATGGTTGGATAGCATTACCGACTGGATAGACACGAGTTTGAGTAAGCTCCGGGAGTTGGTGATGGACAGGGAAGCCTGACATGCAATCCATGGGGTCGCAAAGAGTCAGACACAACTGAGCGACTGAACCAACAACAAGAAATCTTATTAAAGGCATTGCCATTACCATTAAAAAATATGTGTTTATGGGAGAGTGTGCAGCAAGCTAGGGAGTGGCTATAAATGACATTCTGGCCTTCGGACTATTCAGGCCAAAACAGAGCGATAGAATAGAATGTTCTAATTCAAAAAACAAGAAAATTCTGCAAAGCAATTATCCTTCAATTAATAAATAAATAAATTTAAAAAATAGTTTTGCTTTGTAGGCATCTGTTTGCAAAAGCTGTTTTTCATCGGATGAATGAAAGCTTTTTTTTCTGGTTAATTTCTTTACATAATGAAAATGACCTTGCCTTCTGAGATCCAACTATATGATGGCATTCATGCATTTTTTAAGCTTCCTTCTCCACAATTATGCCTCAGTCAGAATATCTCATTTATGAGCTTAGTGACCCTGTGGCCACTCTGGTGGAAACATTGCGCCCACTCCCACAGGTGCTTAACTAGAGAATTAAATTTTTCTAAAGACTTTATTTCACCGAATTTAATTGACTGAGTTTTTTTTTTTTTTTCTCCTAATTTTTGCTATATCAGTATTAAGCTCTTTGGTGTGATTCAGTATTTGGAATTATTTAAAGCAAGTGCTTATATTAAATGGAGTGAACTTATCATTTTTAATGCTAATGTTTTTCAGTCTTGAAATGATTAAAATGACAGGAAGGTTTTGCAGAGGTCAAGTGTTAATATCATTTTTGCTTTCATTTTGAAAGATTTTAGCACAATTTCCTATCATCTATTGACATATACGTTAGGCCCAGTGAGCGGGCACCATATATAATTCTTCCATGACCCATTTAAATTGTGTTCAGTTTAGGGGGTACCTCTGAGAATCTGTTATGATTGTGTACTTTCTGTCTTCCCTTTTCTCCAACCCCTACCCTTGAGACAGACAGACAGACAGACGGGGACACACACACACACACACACACACACAATCTTTATTTTGTTGGTAGGACCAGCACAAACCTGGCACAAGGAAAGTACTCTATTGAATTTTGAGGGGCTGAGACACTGGGGTCTACTATTTTATACACCCAAGAAGAAAAACCATGATCAAATTTTTAAATTTTACTACCATACAAACTATTCATTTTCTCAAGGGCAAATAGTTGGATGGTCTGAATATAGGGAATTGAAAGTTATATTGTAGGTGAGTAGCAACAATGAAGTGACCTGTTATTTAATTTCTAGATCACTTGGGGTTTCTCATGGAGACACTGTGTGAGATGCAAGACCCATTTCATCCCACGTGACCCGTGAGGATGTCTCCCAGGTACTCTCATGACCATGGGCTGATCATGTAGTATTCACAAATCCTCCTAACTTCTCACCCCTGACGGACATTACCCCGACCCCAGCGGATCTAGGCATGTTATCATATTTTGGACATTCAAGCACATGCACTTCCGACTGGGCCAGCTCCCAACCCCAGGTCAGAGTCTGCTGTCTCCCACTGCCCCCAGCACTTGGGTATCAGGTTGTACCTGTAAGTAGACTCTGAGGTGGAGTTTAGAATATTCGCAGGGTGATGGGGTATGACAGGTGTCCTGTTATCACAGCCATGTGGAAATTGTGAGTAAAAAAATGTTTCTCCTGCCACATTTGCTAGACAAAGGATGCCACAGTCATCAGCTTCTACAGCCATGCCATCGGTGAACCCTGAGGCGACTCAGGATGAAGATGAATAGGTTGCCAAGCCCTCACCCTGGCAGTCACCCTGACTGTGCACCCTGAGGGGATTCAAGATAGAGAAAAGCAAGCTGCTGGCTCTAGATATTTAAAGTGAAAAGTGCAAGTGTTACTTAGTCGTGTCTAACTCTTTGCCACTCTATGGACTGTAGCCTGCCAGGCTCCTCTATCCATGGAATTCTCTGAGCAAGAATACTGGAGTGGGTTGCCATTCCTTTCTCCAGGGGATCTTCCCGACCCAGGGATCAAATCTGGGTCTCCTGCATTAGAGGTGGATTTTTTTTAACATCTGAGCCATCTGGGAAGCCCCCCAGATATTTAAGGTTGGCATCACAGAATCTCCATGAGCCTACACTCTTGCGTCTTCCCATACATACAAGAGTGCTGAAGTCATCAACCTGAGATGTCATCTTTAATTAGCAGTCATCTTTTGATGTTCTGACTACCTGGTCTTTGTAGTAAAAAGTCCTATATATCCTGGTTCCACCCTTACCTCTTCAGAGCAGTCCCTCAGAGCTATCTGAGATGCCATGTCCCAAGCTTAGATGCTCAGCTTTGCTTGCCATGCAGAACGTAATTCTCAGCTTTTAGGTTGTGCACTTTATTTTGGTCCACAGAGTGAAGGCCAGGGTAGGACTGGGGTGGAGGATGAGGGCTATGACTCCAGCAGACTCACAGGAAGTTTCAGAGCTGGGATGGAGGACTCTGGAGGACTGTCTCAAATTGGGCAAGGGGTCCAGGCCTTGTTGGATGTGTACATGTCATTAGAACAGCACTGTGGCTTTGGGTGAGGCAGCTCCCTTGGACTGAGGGCAGGCTCCCAGGGGACTGAGGGCAGGGCTGGGTTCATCACCATCATCGACACTCAGCGGCTGGGGAGTGAGACTTCAGTCCTGGAAGGGCATGGGTCTGAGGATGGCCACTGGAGCAAGTCTACCTGGGCTTTCATGGTAGAGGACCATGCAGTGGGTGGCTTAAACAACAGACATTTATCCTCTCACAGCCTGGAGGCTGGAAGTCCAAGGTCAAGGTGCCAGCAGGGTCAGTGTCTCCAGGGACCTCGCTCCTTGGCATGTCGATGACCATCTCCCCACCATGTCCTCACATGGTTGTCCCTCTGGCTGTGTCTGTGTCCTGACCTCCTCTTCTCATAACCAGCCACACTGGGCCAAGGTCCATCTATATGACTTCATTTTGCCTTCATCATCTCATTAAATGTCCCACCTCCAAAATATGCAGTGGGAGTAAGAGGTAGCTGGGGAGCACAATTTAGCTTGTAACACCAGACAAGTGGGCTGGCTCTGCAGAACCACTGATTTGAAATTTCGAGGACAGTGTCTGGAGAGTGAATTGGGGGAGCTCACCTGTGGAGGAAGGAAAGACAGGGGAACTAATTAAGGGCTGAACAAAGCACAATTCCAAATGTTGTCACTGTCGGCCTTAGAGAAAGGGCTCTTTGAACATAAATACCTACTGACCTTTCCAACAAAGAGTGAGCTGTGGGGGGTGGCACACCGGCTCTGGGAGCCTTCCAGGAGGCTTCACCCTGGGGCCCAATTCGCACATTTAATTGGGCAAGAAGGGACTGCAGGTTGTAAGATGACCTTTTCATCTGTAAACAGGGAGTGACTTAGACCTTGAGAATACTAGTGGGTGCAGATGAGATTGCGGCAATTGAAACTAGAAGATGAGATGACAGAAGTCCATGGAACCGTGCCTGATGGACTCAATGCGTACCTGTCCCATTCCTCTAGAATCCCCCCTTTCTCCTTCTCAGGGAGCCTTTGTAAGGAAAGAGTGACCTCACTGAGGGTCAGGCGGGGGGGAAGTTTGGGTAAGTAAACTCACGTTATTTTAAGTGAGACAGAGAGACACAGGGTGGGTGGGAGAGAAGAGAAAGCATAGAGACAATAAGCCGGCAATGCCAGGATGGCAGCTGTGCGACATTTGCTAAAACATTGGAAGACCAAGACCGAATATTTCCATTAATCTATTTTTTCTTTAAAAAGGGAATAAAACACACGTCAAGGAGGTTTACAACAGATTAGTCATGCCAGTAATTTATTTATTTATATTTGTTTATAGTAAGTCCTTGTTGGATATCTATTTTATTTTTTTAATTAAACTTTTTATTTATTTTGGAGCATAGCCAATTATGGGCTTCCCTGATGGTTTAGACAGTAACTGCCTGCAATGTGGGAGACCCAGGTTTGATCCCTGGATTGGAAAGATCCCCTGGAGAAGGAAACAGAAACCCACTCCACAATTCTTGCCTGGGAAATCTCGTGTACAGAGGAGCCTGGCGGGCTCTGGTCTGTGGGGCTGCAAAAGAACTGGACATGACTTAGGGACTCAATAACAACCACAAAAACTCAAAGAGAGACTAAATTTTTGCAGACAACACACACATGAATGAAGCATTATGATAAAGAAATACTTCCAGGAGAGGTTTGTTGAATAAGTTTGCATTTTCACACTTGTAAATACAACCAGGTTGAAGGCAGGAGGAGAAGGGGATGGCAGAGGATGAAACGGTTGGATAGCATCACTGACTCAATGGACATGAGTGAGCAAGCTCTGGGAGTTGGTGATGGGCCGGGAAGCCTGGCGTGCTACAGTCCATGGGGTCACAAAGAGTTGGACACAACTGAGCGACTGAACTGACTGAGTTACAACCAGGGTAACCCCCTGGCTCTGGGTTGGAGACAGGTGGACTCTGCAGGAGGGATTGTTAATAAAATTGAAGGCAGCAGGAATCAAGGTGGGGAATCAAAGACTGGAGCCCATGGGGCCTCCCATTAAGGTGGAGATGGACCTCAGACTCTGGGTTGGGGGCCTATAGTCACCAAGGGACCACAGTTGGCTTCTGGCTGGGGAGCAGTAAAGGCAGAAGGAAGGGAGCAAACCAATCAGTGATTCTGGGCTGGTGAATCACTCCATCAGAGTGACACATTTTCTGTCTGTCCTGAAACCCTCCATGGTTAGGGACTAGCACAGAGCTGTGACTGCACATGGTGGCCACCAAAAGCCATGAAGAGGCAGAGAAATGAAAGAGGAGAAATGAAAGAGGAGATGGATTTTCTTAAAGTCCCCAGAGCTCCTGCCATTGTATGCCAGTGATGCACTGGGTATGAAAGTCTGATGAAAAGCCTTAGGTCATCAATATATAGTCTCCCTATAAATAAGCCCAAAGGAAGATTTGAAAGATTGCCTGGCCCAACTCTGCACTTTCAGGCAGGCCCATGCTTCCAAGAAAATGAAAATAATCTGTCCATATTATATATTTTTTCATAAATTGCAGAACCATATGTCTGTATTTTAATTCAGCAAGGCTGAAGAATTCCCCCAGATCTAATATATGAAGCTGTAGATCTAATTCTCCTGAAGTTCTTTCAAAATTTATCTCCCAGCTCAATATGTTTAGTGTATATATTTTTGCTTAGGTTGGCAGATGTGAGGTTTTAATATTTCTATATTACTAGTGCAGGAAATGAGACGCTGAGGAATGCGGAGGCTTGGCCAAGGTCATAAGGCAAACGATTGCTCATGTCAAGAATTAAAGTTCTAAGCTTCTGTTTTCTGGCTCCATCTACCATGTAAGACGGTGTTTGGTTGACCTAAGGAGAGTCATTGGATACAGATGTGCTGAAGCTATTTAAATAAGATTGTTATTAATACATGTAAGAGTCGGCAATGACTATGCACATCCTAACAGGGGATAGAAGTAGAGGCAGGTGGTAAGAGTGAGCCTGAGAAGTTGGGAAGGAGTGAATGATACGTGTGTGTGTGTCCTCTCACTGCTTCAAGCAGTGATTCTCAAACTTGACTGCTCATCAGAACCACATTACTGATGCTCAGTCACTCAGTCATGTCTGACTGTGACCCCATGGACCGCAGCACGCCATGCTTCCCTGTCCTTCACTATCTCCCTGAATGTGCTCAAACTCATGTCCATTGAGTTGGTGATGCCATCCAACCATTTCATCCTCTGTTGCCCCCTTCTCCTGCTGCCTTCAATCTTTCCTAGCATCAGGGTCTGTTCTGATGAGTCGGCTTTTCAAATCAGGTGGCCAAAGCATTGGAGCTTTAGCTTCAGCATCAGTCCTTCCAATGAATATTCAGGGTTGATTTCCTTTAGGATTGACTGGTTTGATCTCCTTGCAGTCCGAGGGGCTCTCAAGAGTCTTCTCTAGCACCACAATTTGAAAGCATCAGTTCTTTAGTACTCAGTGTGTTTTATGGTCCAAGTCCATCCATTTGTTATCTATTACCCTTGTTCTTGGGGAGTCCAAGACAAGGGTCATGGAGCCTTTGCCATCCTTGGTCTCATGGCTGGTTGTATTGGGGTGCCACTGCCCCAGGAGCATAGATGCAGCTGGCTGGGAGTTGTGGTCCAAGAGCCTGTCTAGGGACGTGATGGAGGCGCACTCAGTGTCAGGGTGCCCGTGGAGCTGGCCAGTGAGCATGATGGAGACGTGTCCTGTGTCACTCGTGGGCACTGACTTCTCACAGATGGACTGACTTCTCACGGATGGCTTAATTTTCCCTCTGTGGCCACATTCAGCATCTGCTTTCTGTTTTCTAAAACAGACACAGCCTCACAACTCATTAACAAGAGACAGCTATTTTACTAAAGATGCCCTGGGAAACGGTGGTGGTGGTTTAGTTGCCAAGTGCTGTCCCACTCTTGAGACCCCATGGACTGTAGCCTACTGGGCTCTTTTGTCCACTGGATTCTCCAGGCAAGAATCCTGGAGCGGGGTGCCATTTCCTTCTCCAGCCCTGGGGAAACGAAGAGTGTTAAGCTGTGTGCCATGGCCAAACAATGAAATTCCCCACAAAGTTCTTCTAGCCATTCCTGGAAAGTCTTCCCCAGGGGTTTGTTAGGTCATCCATGTACTTGGTTGTGTCACCATAACAACGTACCGCAGGGTGGGAGGCTTAACCAATAGAAAGTTGTTTTCTCTCAGTTGTGGAGCCTGGCAGTCTGAGATCAAGGTGTGGGCATGGCTTGTGTCTCCTGAGGCCTCTCTCCTTGACTTGTAGATGGCCATCTTCTCCCTGTATACTTATGAAATGAGGACATCTTCTCCCTGTGTCCTCCTCTCTGAAATGGGACTGGGTCCAGATTTCCTCTTCTTATAAGACACCAGTCCTGTTGGACTTGAGCCCACCCATATGATCTCAGTTTGCCTTAGTTACCTTTTTCAAGACCCTATCTCCAAGTATAGTCACATTCAGAAGTACAAGGGGTTAGGACCTTAATATATGAATTTTGCGTCTGTGCTCAGTCACTAAGTCATGTCCGACTCTTTGACCCCATGGACTGTAACCTGCCAGGCTCCTCTGTCCGTGGGATTCTCCAGGCAAGAGTACCAGATTGGGCTGCCATTTCTTCTGCCAGAGGATCTTCCTGACCCAGGGATCCAAACCACATTTCTTACATCTCCTGCATTGACAGGTGGATTCTTTACCACTGTGCCACCTGGGGAGCCATGAATTCTGGGGGGATACAGTTCAGCCTGTAACATCATTCACCCTCTCTTTCATAACCTTCATAATCCCCTGCTTTGTCCCAAACAGTTGTAGGCTCTACTCAGTAAAGCCACAGCCCACCCTCTGGGTGCCACCAATCCTAGTCCGTCTTCTTGGAAGCTCCAGCAACGACGTGTTCACTGCTTCTCCAACCCCAAGCTCTTGCGGTTCCATATGTGTGTCTGCGCTAGAGCCAGGGCAGCAGATCACAGGCTGGCGCTCCATGTCCCTTCTCTTGTCCCCTCTGCCTGAGCACAGCCTGCAAACCACGGGACCCACCAAGACTACCACTGGGAGAGCCCCCCCCACCCAGGTCTAGGGTGCTCAGAATTCCCACCCACTGAGGCGTCCCTGCAGAGGGTATGGTTCTGCACCTCAAGGAGAAGAGGGAGCCCTGCCCTCCCTTCTCTGGTCTGTCGTACATCAGTGGGCGGCACTGTGGACCTGGTTCTTGACCTTGACCTTCCTCTTCCCAACTCCCCTTCCTAAGCCCCTGGGGAGTCCTAAAGGCATCCTATCTGTGTTCTCCCGTGTGTGAAATTGGGGACAGAATTTTGAGGAGTATGCTGTCAGGATGGGCTGGCAGGCAGATGCTTTGAGAGCTTGCAAATGCTTCATGTGGTTAGGATACGTATGTACATGCTTAATTATATATTAAACCCATTTATCTTGCTCTGTGAAATAGGAATTATTACAATGAATGTACCAATTTCCCCACTGAAAAGGGACTTTCTACAGATACAGTTCCCTCGTGAAGTGGCTCTGAATGAAGAAGGTGGGGTCACAAGCCATGGAGAGACTCCTGATTCTTTCTTCTTCGTGGTCCTGCTCACTGGTGTTCACAAGGCTCAGACAAGGGCTCAGACCCAGTGCTTCTGTGTCAGCCTCCTTGGGCAGCCTGTGCTCGATGGTTCTGAAGTTTCCATCCAGAGCTCACACTGCTCATTGTATTTATCTGTTCTGTTTTCATCTTGAAATGTGCATTCTGGCTCCATCAGTCAGTTCAGTCACTCAGTCATGTCCAACTCTTTGCGACCCCACGAACCGCAGCACATCAGGCCTCCCTGTCCATCACCAACTCCCAGAATTTACCCAAACCCATGTCCATTGAGTCGGTGATGCCTTCCAACCATCTCATCCTCTGTCGTCGTCCCCTTCTCCTCCTGCCCTCAATCTTTCCCAGCATCAGGGTCTTTTCAAATGAGTCAGCTCTCCTCATCAAGTGGCCAAAGTATTGGAGTTTCAGCTTCAACATCAGTCCTTCCAGTGAACACCCAGGAGTGATCTCCTTTAGGACAGACTGGTTGGATCTCCTTGCAGTCCAAGCGACTCTCAAGAGCCTTCTCCAATACCAAAGGTCAAAAGTATCAATTCTTCTGCACTCAGCTTTCTTTATAGTCCAACTCTCACATCCATACATGACCACTGGAAAAACCATAGCCTTGACTAGGCAGACCTTTGTTGGCAAAGTAATGTCTCTGCTTTTTAATATGCTATCTAGGTTGTTCATAACTTTTCTTCCAAGAAGTAAGCATATTTTAATTTCATGGCTGCAGTCACCATCTATAATGATTTTGGAGCTCCCCAAAATAAAGTCAGCCACTGTTTCCACTGTTTCCCCATCTATTTGTCATGATGTGATGGGACCAGATGCCATGATCTTAATTTTCTGAATGTTGAGCTTTACGCCAACTTTTTCACTCTCCTCTTTCATTTGCATCAAGAGGCTCTTTAGTTGTTCTTCACTTTCTGCCATCAAGGTGGTGTCATCTGCATATCTGAGGTTACTGATATTTCTCCCGGCAATCTTGATTCCAGTTTGTGTTTCTTCCAGCCCAGTGTTTCTCATGATGTACTCTGCGTATAAGTTAAATAAGCAGGGTGACAATATACAGCCTTAATGTACTCCTTTTCCTATTTGGAACCAGCCTGTTGTTCCATGTCCAGTACTAACTGTTGCTTCCTGACCTACATATAGGTTTCTCAAGAGGCAGGTCAGGTAGTCTGGTGTTCCCATCTCTTTCAGAATTTTCCACAGCTTATTGTGATCCACACAGTCAAAGGCTTTGGCATAGACAATAAAGCAGAAATAGATGTTTTCTGGAACTTTCTTGCTTTTTCGACAATCCAGTGGATGTTGGCAATTTGATCTCTGGCTCCAACACTCTGCAAAAACCATGTAGAAGCATCTTCTTAGGTGGTGCCCAGAGGGGTTCTGTTCTCTCCTTTTACCTCACTTTTATTCTTTGATACGAAGCTCATCAACCCTCCCCTTGGGAACTGGGGAGCTGCCAGCAGGGCCAGGACCAAAGTGGGTACACAATTTGAAGAGGCACCAGCCTTCAGGTTTGAGCAAGCGCAGCTCTGGCATTTGCAGGAACCTGAGAGTGAGTGCCTTCTTAAATCTTGCACCTGCCCTGCAGTCACCACTTCTTACTTCCTTCTCCAAACTCAGAAAGTAGCTTCTGTGGATCCAGCTGGTGGGGATTCAAACAGCAAGTCACCCAACTATTCCCAGGTCCCCCTAGGGTATCTGCCTTTCAGGGTGGCTGTGAGGCAGAGTTGGTGGGACCTCACCCCCAAGCAGTCATGTGGGTCATCCCCAGGCAGTGAGTAAGGATGATCAGGAAAGAACTTGGAGAGGATTAGGATTCACATGATTGTTGGGGTGGAGAGGAGGGGGTGCCTGCTGGGAACAGAAAGCCTGGAGAAGGAAGGCATAGAGGTGGCATGAAAGCCCTCTGGGGTGTCAGGTGAGAGAGGGAGGGGCTGTGGAGGAGGATATTGGAAGGAGAGGCTGCTGGGGTGATGGCTGGATGGAAATGGAGAAGAGTCAGAGACAGGGCTCTGATTAACATCAATTCCACGAGTGACTGTGGATAGAGTGTCTGTGCTCTAGGTGACAGGTGAAGCCCATGGAGCATCTGAGGATCATACTGTGGGACCCAGGTCCTCATTTATTTGTCTACACCAGCTGTTTGGAAGCCATCACTTGGATATGCTTGCATCTCTGGTGGGTCCTTTACATGTGAGGTGATACTCTTATTCTTTGAAGCATTTGCCATGAGAAGGCATTCTTGTTAGCATGCTGAGGCTCCTACTTGAATCTGGATCCAGTTGAAGCCAGCAAGTTGCAGGCAGGTGTCCTGACTAGTGATGGACCAAGGAGACGGGCAGCCACATGTATCTCAGGTCTGAGGATTGGCTGCATTCCCTTCTGTAACATCTGCCTTGTCAAAATCAAGGGCCTATGCAGATGCTGCTCAGGGTCTTAGCAGTCCAGTTCAGTTCAGTCGCTCAATTGTGTCTGACTCTTTGCGACCCCATGGCCTGCAGCACACCAGGCTTTCCTGTCCATTATCAACTCCCGGAGTTTGTGCAAACTCATGTCCATTGAGTCGATGATGCCACCCAATCATCTCATCTTCTATCGTCCCCTTCTCCTCCTGCTTTCAACCTTTTCCAGCATCAGGGTCTTTTCCAAGGAGTCAGTTCTTCGCATCAGATGGCCAAAGTATTGGAGATTCAGCTTAGCAGTCCAGACCTGGGCAAAAGGATCTTCACTGCCAGGCTGGATGGGCAGATTCCAGGGTCAAAGCCAAGTCTTCTCCAGCACTGGTGAGGCTATCATACCCATAGGAATAGCTGGGGAGAGGGGGGATGCTCTCCTCTGAGGAATCGCAGTGTGACTCTCCAAGTCCATGACCCCAACTGCTCACTTCCTCCCGCTGGAGATGAGTACCTCGGGCGCAGGCAGGCTGGCAGATTGGGGTTGGAGAAGGAGGAGCAGAAAATGTTCAACTCTGAAAGCTGAGATTGTGCTATGAAGGGCAGGCGCCTCCTGAGTAAACCAGGGGGTTGCTGGGTGGCTAGCATCAGGATTTTCAGAACTGCTTTTCCTTCCGAAAACAAACCTTCTGCTCGCTGACACTGAGAGTGCATTTTCCACGTATCTCAACCCCGTACCCATTGGAATTATGAAGAGTGACAAATCTGTGATGATCTCTGTGCTTCCTACTTAGACTGTCTTGTCATCTGTCCTTTCCCTCCCTGGCAGGGCTAGGAGCCCTAACCCAGCCTGCCTTTCTCCTTTGCTCCACTAGGTGGCCCTGGGAGCTGTCAGATATCTGCCAGGCGTTCAGACAGGTGAATGAATCTCATTGGCTCAGAGGAAGCATGATGCCACTGGGCAGCCCTTTTTAAGAGAAAAGCCAGAACAGGGAGCAGCGACCCCTGAGCAGTGCTCTCCGTGTGGCTGGTGGGGATACGGAGCTGCCCGTTGTTAAAGCATCATGAGTGAGGTGAGTGGGGCTTCCACTCTGGGAGGGAAACCTGGGCGTGAGACGGGGCAAAGTTACACTCAGAAAATGTGGAGGGCTTCCGAGTGGTGAGGGCATGTCGACCCTGGAGCTATTTACCTGGAAGCCTGACTCTGTTCCTATCTGGGCTTGCATGGCAAGTGCAAAAATTGGTTAAGTTGCAACTTTTACAAATTCAAAATGAAAGGGATTCATCGTTTGCTTCTGATTGAACTGGGAGTTGGAAAGTGCTTTGGGATTTAGACCTCAGGAGAGAAGGCTGAGTGAGTGTTTTTAGTCTCTTGCAAAGATTTGTCCTCTTGAGGCGTGTGGGTCTTCACATGTCTTCCTTGGTGGGTACCTTTCAGAATGTGAGCAGGCTGGCCATCTGGTGAAAGTCAGCCTCGGAAGAGAAGCAAGGGAAGGATTGCATTGCATGATCCTGTGGAAATCTTGCCTGTACAAACTATACCTGCAGTTAATCACAGTAAAACCAGGAGAGAAATGCAAGTCCAATGAACCACGAAAGATCTGTGTGTATGGGTGTGTGGGTCTAAGATGGAGGAGACCCTGGGAGAAGAGGGGCTACAGTTTTCAACTGAGAGTCACTGAGCTGCATCTGTTTACACAGAGGAGAGTTTGTTGAGGGGCAAATTGAATGCTCACTGTATTTTTAAAAAGATTGTATTCTCTGTCTTTACAAAAAGGCAGATTTGGGGTTGTATAGCATCACCCTCTAATTTGTACTTGGTAACCAAGACAAATCCACTTTCATTTCCTTTTGGTTGGCACTTAAATCGTTACTTTTTAGATCTTTTATTTTGTCTGTCTTCTTTTTTTAACACACGGGTGAACCTTTTTTGGAAATCTACAGTAAAATTAACAACTTCAAAAATAAAGTGCCTCTTTCCTGCTTTCATATGTCTAACGGGTGACTTTTGTTATAAAGTGCAAAAATTGGTTAAGTTGCAATTGGTTAAGTCGCCTGCAATGCAGGAGACCCAGCTTTGATCCCTGGGTTGGGAAGATCCCCCGGAGAAGGGAATGGCAACACACTCCAGTATTTCTTGCCTGGAAAATCCCATGGACAGAGGAGCCTGGTGGGCTACAATCTATGGGGTCACAAAGAGTCGGACATGACTGAATGACTTACATATATATATACACATATATATATGTATATATATATATACAGTAAAATTAACAACTTCAGCAATAAAATGCCTCTTTCCTGCTTTCATTTCCCTGATGGGTGACTTTTGATACAAGCATGACAGGAAGATGGAGCAGGCAAAGCATTATGAGATTTAGGAATTGGGTTTGGGATGGAGCCAAGGGGAAGGAGGAGGGCAAGTATGGATGGAAGAAGGGAAGGCAGGGTTATTCCAGCAGCAACAAGGTGACAGCCATGGCAGCTCCTGTTTGCCCAGCATCCTTAGAACCAAGCGAGGTATCTAATTGTCTTATTTGAACTTCCTTACAACCCCGTGAATTAGAATAGAATTACCACGTGAGTGCCAACTTGCTTCAGTCGTGTCTGACTCTGTGTGACACTATGGACTTCAGCCTTCCAGGTTCCTCTGTCCATGAGATTCTCCAGGCAAGAATACTGGAGTGGGTTGCTGTGCTCTCTGCCAGGGGGTCTTCCCGACCTAAGGCCTTATGTCTCCCACATTGGCAGGGGGGTCCTTAACCACTAGCACCTTCTGGGAATAAGTAGGTGCTGTTATGATTCCCAACTGATGGATGAGGAAACTGAGGCACAGGTCAAGGTCAGTTGGCTCAAAGCCAGCAGCTCGTGAAGGGTAGAGTCAGGACTTGGGTGGGTCTTGATGTCCAAACGGCACATGGAATTTCCTGGTCCATGTGAACGATAGGTGCCAGAGAAGGAGAAAGAGGTGGAGGGAGGGGGTAAGGGTGGGGGGTGAGGCCAGGAAGCTGGGCCTCCTGGTCCTGAATGCTCACTTGAGGGGCTTTCTGCAGACTCAATGGAGATTCTAGAAGTTTCTCTGTTTGCACCAGCTCACTTTGCTTGCGAGTAGCATGAACAACTGTGTGGAGTGGGGTTTTTTATACAACTTAATAGGTCCATGTAGAAGGGCTTGGAAACCTGTGCAGCCCAGGGGCCTCCCTGTATTCGATCAGGTTGGCTAAAGGGGACTCTTCAGGAGTGGGGAACTTCCTGCTGGTTCTCGCCTCTGGCTGTCACCCCCATCTTCAGCAGAGTCTCCTTGCTCAGCATCTGGAGCTTTCTAGAATGCCTCAGCTTGGCAGTGTTCACTTAACTGTGGGTCCTCAGGGAGACAGCAAGTATCCCAGAGCTCACCCATCATTAGGATCACAACCTCATTTCTGCTGAACCTGTAATTAGGGCAGTTTTGCAACCACGGCCCTGCCCCCCAGCATCTCTCAGATGCCTTGCCAGGCTCTTCCAAGAACTCTGCCTCTTTCCTTTAATGTTGATAAACTCCCATAGTGTCTCATACCTTGACCTCCCTTTGCTGCCACCCACCTCAATCCAGCCCCCCGCCCCCACTACCTTTCTCCCTCTGACACAGGTTCCCTGCTCAGGTCACTTGCAGCCCTGTCCTCTGGGTGACCAGCTCCCTGGCTCATCTCCCACTTTCTTGGGAGTGTTCTCATTGGACAGTGGGAATTGGTCCTTTGAATCAAACTTAAATCTACTTAAAACATTTAATAAAGTTGAACAGAAGCTCCTTTCTGGGTAGAGGACTGGATCTCTCCTCCCTTCTCCTCAAGCTTTTCTTTAGTTAGATGAATTCCACGTGGCTTCTGGTTTTAATAACTCTCAGGTGGGTGTGGATTTCAGATGATCATTTACTTACCCATGTAACTAATTACCCCAGAGAGCCAAAGCAGCGGATTTTCTCAGACTTTCCTACGACTTTGGGTTTTATTTGATTCTGATGGGCACCTCATTCCTGCTCCAGATGTTCGGGTTTATCTCCTGCTCTAGAAATTCTGAGGTTCACAGCTGGGCTGGGAGGAGAGGCTCCCCAATGGCTAAATGCTCCCTGGAGTGCTCTCTGAGTTCTTGCAGCCTTTCATGAGGGGATTGAGCCTGCAGCTTGCTTCAAATTGGGTGACTTTAGGACAACACAACATCTTCTTTTTCCCTTTTGACAACGCTTTATGGGGGAAATGGCATGTGATTGAAAAGAGCAGCTCACGTGTAGCAAGGCAAGTAAAGTCCAAATTTAGGGCAACGTGACAGAGTGGAGGTGGTTGGTGGGGGTGTCTCATTTGCATTTCGGTATTAAAGTGTGTCAAGGTGCCTGGAGCAATCTACGAGATGAGCTGCAAGATCACTTAGCAGGGATTAAGATGCAGGTTTAGGTACATTTGCTGGATCAGAAATCCTAACCACCACGGCTGAAGTTTACAAAATGCATTCTCATCTTTCCCCACTGGATTTCCCACACAGGGAGATGGAAAAGGCTCCCTTTGTTTAGTGACCTAATAATACCATTTGAAATAAGTTCCACCAATAATGACAGTCAGTCCCATTTTCTCACTCAGGTGTCTTTTTGAGTTGCTTTTCAAAAGAACTGATTTTAGTAGAGCCAGGAGCAAAAATGTAATGCATAATGGCACGTTTGGAGAGTGGCTTTGCAAAATGACACGTACTTTTTGTGAGGTGGTGGGGTGTTCCTCATTGCATTATACATCCTTGGCAGCTGTGAATTAGACTTGAAACCCCTTTGGGACAGTGTTCTCCTGACCGTTCCTTGTTGCTGTTCACGGTCTCTTTTCTAGCATCGGCTTCAGTGGGATGTTGCAATTTGGTGCCAGGCTTCTGGGCCTTTCTCTCATCCAGACATTGGCAGAGACAAAAGGACTGCACCTGTCCAGGGCTGGTTTGAACACAATGAGGAATTAAAGGGTAAATCTTTAGACCCTCATGTGTATCCCAGGTGACAATGGTGGTATAGAACCTTCCTGTCAATGCAGGAGATGTAAAAGAAGCAGGTTCGAGCCCTTAGTTGGGAAGATCCCCTGGAGAAGGAAATGGTAAACCGCTCCAGTATTCTTGCCTGGAAAATTCCATGGACAGAAGAGCCTGGAAGGCTACAGTCCTTGGGGTCACAAAGAGCTGGACATGACTGAGCACAGACACACACAGTGTATCCTTAGCACTGAATCAGAAGCTACTTGCCTGATACACTAAATCTCTGAAACAAGAAACAAGCAGTGAACCTCACTGTTTTGGAAAGAGACTGCAAGGGGGAAGCTATGCCACTTATATCAGGGGTAGAGGGGATGGACAAGACATGACTTTATTTTTCAAAGGTAGCCATTGGTTTAAAATTTGCATATGACAGTGGTTTAGGGTTTACCTAACCAGCATTCAGGGTAATCCTTTGGAGAGAGAAATAGTAAGATGAAACAGGTCTAAAGTGAAAATTAGCATAGTTCTATGTTTCCTATGATGTAATAGTAAGCTGAAACAGATGCCAATGTGTGAGTAATAGGTTTGCAAGGAACTGTATAACTTAGACCAGTTAAGCACAGATACTGAGGATACCTGAATAAAATGTGGATTTTGCAGCTGGCCTCAAAGGCTTAGCAAGAAAAGGTCAAATGAAAATTCAACTTCTTAGGCAATTTTAACCTCATTTGGGGATGGCCCTGCAGCTGAGATACAGGAAGACCCAGCAAGATGCATATGATTTTGCTGGATCATAGAATGATAGATGTTCTAACTGGGGACATTAGGTCTAGAAAGACTCCAATTACAACTTGGGTCTGAGGTTCAACATTACCTAAGTAGGAAGAGGCCAGTGAAGCAAGAAAGTGTGTTTGTTCGGCTGATGATGATAATGGATTGCTCTAAGATTGATTTCCCCAATCCTGCATTTCATTAACAGACTCTGTGGGATTAAGAAGTTTCATTGTTTTTCTCTCTTGAATTCTAAGAATGACAGAATGCAAGATGTATGATATTTTTTAGAAAGAAAAATTGAATAAATGACTCACAATTAGAGGTTTAGTGGAATAATGTGATCAAGATGAAGAGGAAACATGGGCTTTTGTAATGCAAAGTGCCTTGAATTTATGATGAACACGTTCTCAGCATTATTTTTAAAAATTCTAATTTCTGCCTTCAGAGCTCTGTCAGAAGTGTTTTCAGAGGTGGAAGGCATTCACAGTTTGTTTGGGGTCTTTCTGTTCTTGGTTCACTGGGCACACTGAACTATTTGAACATCTGAATAACATCATGAACCCAAGCTTGGGGCTTTCCATTAATTTAGAATGACTCTCTAGAAAAGGCTTCAGAGTGGGGAATAGAAAGATTTTAGGGGATGTGTATGCACAGGTTTATATTGTATTTGATTAATATCTTTATAAAACAGTGCATTAAAGATCATGTTGTTAAAGTGTTATCTTAATCTGTCTGGGCTGCTGCAATAAAATACCACAAACTGAGTGGCATAAAAAATAGAAATTTACTGCTCACAGTGCTGGAGGCTGGTAGTCTGAGATCAGGGTGTTGGCATCCTCAGGTGATGGGTCTCTTCTGGGTTGCAGATTTCTCACTGTATCCTCACCTGTTGGAAGGGGCAAGAGAGTCCTCTGGGGTCTTTTTGATAAAGGCACTAATTCCATTTATGGGCTTCCCAGGTGGCTCAGCAGTAAAAGAATCCACTTGCAATGCAGGCAAGAATACTGGAGTGGGTTGCCGTGGTCCTTAGAGCATCCCTCTTATACTGGGCTGTTTAAATATGGCTGTTAAATCCTTGGGTTTCTCAGGTGGCACTAGAGGTAAAGAATCTGCCTGCCAGTGCAGGAGACACAGGAGATGTGGGTTCTATCCCTGGGTTGGGATGATCCTCTGGAGAAGGAAATGGCAACCCATTCCAGTATTCTTGTCTGGAAAATCCCATGGACAGAGGAACCTGGCAGGCTATAGTCCATGGGGTTGCAGAGAATCAGACACAGCTTAGCAACTAAACAACAATGACAAAATCTCAAAATCTCATTCATGAGGGCTCCAGCCTCACAACTTAATCACCTCCTAATGCCGTCACCTTCGGGTGTTATGATTTCAACATTTGAATTTTGGCGGAACACAAACATTCAGACCATAGCTAGTATGGGCTGCATTTTATATATTAGAATTATCCTACCTGGACTGTGAACTTTCTGAGGTCATCCACAGACCCAGCTCCTGGTTTGGCACTTGAGGATGTTCAGTTACTGGATGAATCAGATCAAATGGCTTCTGGGGGTCTGGATTTGTCAGTTATTATAACCAACAGACCAGCACCCTCTTTTCTAACTGTTGAGATTAGTGGTCTGGGTAGATTTGGAGAGAAAAATTTCTCTTTTGTTCTTTACCTCCAGGTTTGAAACTTGTGTTTGCCATTTAAATTCTTTTAAATTGGTGCATTGTTACTCATGTCAAATAAACACTTTCATGGCTGGCGAAGAAAATGAGAAAAAATCAGAAGAATCTCAATAGAAAGAACTCTTGACATTTGGGAAAATGTCAAGAAAAATAGTGAGCTGAGGGAAGAATGGAGAATTCTAATATCCTTCAGTTTGGGGCTTTTCTCCATTGAGACTATTTTGCTTCAGATAAGTACTTTGAAATTCAGACAAAAGTGATGATAGCCCAATGTGGCAGAGCTCACTTCTACCTTGAAAAAGGCCCATTGTATTGAAATATAAAATCAATTAGACAGTTAGGGGTTAAGGGTGAATAAGAAATAGTCCAAACTGATCTTTAGTAAGTTAGCTCCATACGCCCAATCATAGTCAAATCATAAATTCTGGAATATTGTTGAAGGCACAATATAGAATACAGAAAGCAAGCTGTGTATTTAAATATTATAATTAATACTTAAAATGAAGCCCCAAATGTTAATACTAAATAAAACAAATAGTTCAATTATAGTTGCATATTCATACCGTAATGGTTAACGGAGTGCCAATGTTAATATTCATTAAAACAAATATTTTAATTATAGTTGTGTGTTTAAATTTTTCAGGTTACTTTATATTTGAAATAAGAATATAGGACAATTCATATGCAAAAGACGTCAATTCATATTTGTTCTCCTGGAAGCTGAACATTGAACCGTGAATCCGGGATACTGCAGTCTATGGGGTCTGCATCCATTCTCCTATATTCCCTACTCATAAACTACTTACCATTCTTCCAGTCTTTGGAATGAAGTGAGGTATAAACAATTAATGGCAAAATGCTGTTCATTTGATTTAATATAGGTGCCTTTTGGGTATGGATACCTGAATGTATCAGGCGGCACCGTGATAAAGAATCCACCTGCTGGTGCAGGAGATGCAAAAGACATGGGTTCAATCCTGGGTTGGGAAGATCCCCTGGAATAGGAAATGACACTCCACTCCAGTATTCTAGTCTGGAAAAGCCCATAGACAGAGGAGCCTTGAGGGCTACAGTCCATGGGGTCACAAGGAGTCGGACCCGAATGAGCACACACACGAGAATGTTGTATAGATCATGGTTCTGTGACATAAGCCAAACAAGCTTGCTACACCCATCAAAGGTCCAGACCTATAAACCAGCATCTCTTTCAGGGCTCTTTTACGTGAACAATGAGTTACCCATTACAGGCATCAATCTACTTGAATGTCATTTGTGCCTTACAAATAGACCTAAATTTATGCTTCAGAATCTCACTGAAATACTTCTCATTCATTTCTGAAAAGGAAACGCGTGGCCATATTTATAACATTGTCCATGGAAAAATCAATCACCCACTAAATGCCGTTATTTTATATTTTGCTCTCAAGCTGCCACTTTATAAATAAAAGGAAGACAAATTAGAATCATAAAACAAGAAGGTAATCATCCACAGATTGAAAATGGCCTTGCAGGACATCTAAGGGGAAGAAGCCAAGAAGTATGAAATGATGGAACTTTAAAATGGGGCCATTTTCATACCATAATGGAGCTATAACAGAGAACAGGGGGTCCTTTGCTCTGAGTGGTTTTTCCTCTCCAGTTTGAGGACAATGGTGGGTTTTCCAAGACTGAAATATCTCAAGTCATCCATAGTGCAATCTTTCACCCAGTGGCCTGGAATATCTTCTGCATGTTAGTTTTTTTTAATACTTGTTTATGATGATCTGACAGAGGAGTTTATATCTGGGTTGCCCAGAGACCATGCTTTTCCAGCTATTACAGTCCAAATGTGCTGTGGAATGACTCAGCAAAGAAATGGTCATCTGCTCCCGTAATGCTACACCTGTGCCATGGCCAAAGTTCTAGCGAAGTGACTAGTTACTTTGTTGTTGTTTTTGGTTATCTATTTTAAATATAGAAGTGTGTACATGTCAATCTCAAACTCCCAATTTATTCTTCCCCCAACCCTATCCTCTTGGTAACCATTCAGTTCAGTTCAGTTGCTCAGTCATGTCTGACTCTTTGTGACTCCTGGAGCTTGCTCAAATTCATGTCCATTGAGTCAGTGATGCCATCCAACCCTCTCATCTTTCTGTCATCCCCTTCTCCTGCTTTCAATCTTTCTTAGCATCAGAGTCTTTTCCAATGAGTCAGTTCTTTGCATCAGTTGGCCAAAGTATTGGAGCTTCAGCTTCAACATCAGTCCTTCCAATGAATATTCAGGACTGATTTCCTTTAGGATTGACTGGTTTGATCTCCTTGCAGTCCAAGGGACTCTCAAGAGTCTTCTCAGTAACCTTAAGTTCATATTATATTTTAATTTTATGCAATGCCTGAGAAAAGGACACCAGAGATTGACAATAGACTACGCATTAACATTGATCTTAACCAAACAGGGAGTAAAGATAAAGAAATAAGTTTTTCTTATTCTCAAGATCTTTTTTGAAATTTTTTTTTAGCCAATCACTTTTCTGTACACCATGTGGCTAAGTTCCAATGTTCAAAAACTAATTTATAAATAACACTTATTTTAATTTAAGATTCTTAGGTATCAGTTCAGTTTAGTCATTCAGTCGTGTCTGACTCTTTGTGACCCCATGGACCACAGCATACCAGGCCTCCCTGTCCATCACCAACTCCCAGAGTTTATTCAAACTCATATCCATTGAGTCAGTGATGCCATCCAACCGTCTCATCCTCTGTCTTCCCCTTCTCCTCCTGCCCTCAACCTTTCCGAGCATCAGGGTCTTTTCCAATGAGTCAGCTCTTCGCATCAGGTGGCCAAAGTATTGGAGCTTCAGCTTCAACATCCGTCCCTCCAATGAATACCCAGGACTGATCTCCTTTAGGATGGACTGGTTGGATCTCCTCGCAGTCCAAGGGACTCTCAAGAGTCTTCTCCAACACCACAGTTCAAAAGCATCAATTCTTCTGTGCTCAGCTTTCTTTATAGTCCAACTCTCACATCCATATATGACTACTGGAAAAACCATAGCTTTAACTAGACAGACCTTCGTTGGCAAAGTAATGTCTCTGCTTTTGAATATGCTATCTAGGTTAGTCATAGCTTTTCTTCTAAGGAGCAAACGTCTTTTAATTTCATGGCTGCAATCACCATCTGCAGTGATTTGGGAGCCCCCATAATTAAAATCTTTCACTGTTTCCACTGTTTCTCCATCTATTTGCCATGAAGTGATGGGACTGGATGCTATGATCTTAGTTTTCTGAATGGTGAGCTTTAAGCCAACTTTTTCACTCTCTTTCACTTTCATCAAGAGGCTTTTTAGTTCTTCTTCACTTTCTGCCAGAAGAGTGGTATCATCTGCATATCTGAGGTTATTGATATTTCTCCCGGCAATCTTGATTCCAGCTTGTGCTTCATTCAACCCAGCATTTCTCATGATGTACTCTGCATATAAGTTAAATAAGCAAGGTGACAATATACAGGCTTGATGTACTCCTTTCCTGATTTGGAACCAGTCTGTTGTTCCATGTCCAGTTCTAACTGTTGCTTCCTAACGTATCATTTCCTTATTAAGGAGTATTCACTGTTTTCTTGACACTCCCTCATGGTCTAGTGGTTAGGATTCGGCTCTCCCACTGCCGTGGCCAGGGTTTGATTCCTGGTCAAGGAAAACTTTTTTCCTGGGCTTCCCAGGTGGCACTAGTGATAAAGAACCCACTGCCAGTGCAGGAGACATAAGAGACATAGGTTCAGTCCCTGGGTTGGGAAGATCCTCTGGAGAAGGAAGTGGGCAACCCACTCCAGTATTCTTGCCTAGAGAATCCCATGGACAGAGGAGCCCGGTGGGCTACAGTCTATAGGATTGCAAAAAGTTGGGTATGACTGAAGAGACTTAGCATGCACTGTTTAATTATGAGTTGTTAGGAAATTATCACTTTATTTTCTTGAGCATGGCAAGATGGCTAATTGTATGTAGGCTTTTCTCTTTCACATTTCCCCACACATGTTTGAGGAGCAAAAGAATCCCTGAGGCCATAAACTGGTCAAACTGTGAGTCCAAGAACATCCAAAATGGTGGTCTCCTCATCTGGGAGGGGTGAGACATCAAGTAGACAGGCGTTGATGCAAACCTGCCTACATCCAAGATGGAGGAGCATGTTGAGCCCTCTTTGAGAACCCTCTTATTTCAAGTGTCTCAAAGAGCTGTAGATGGAAATGCAACACGCAAAACTTCAAACCATTATGCTACAGGAACCCCTTCCTGGAACAATTCAAGGTGGTTTTGAAATGATTCTGTTCTCTTCCTAGTGAAACTATTGCTATCCTGCCCTTTCTTTTCTTTGACTTTTCCATTAGCTGTTGGTATTCTAATAATAACCATCCACATGTGTTTAAAGTAACATTCAAAGCTGATCAACTTCTGGGAAACCATCCCTGCAGTCCTCCTGTGGATCCATGACAGACCAATGGAATGGTGTCCATGGTGACTGTGGGTATCCATCCTCAAGGAGAGTAGTCTTCAAAGATTTTGACAGTGTATCCTCTCAGAAAAAAAGTTGGAGCATGCATTCACAATGATTTTTTATTTACTTATTTTATAATAATTTACCCAGTATTCTTGCCTGAAAAATTCCATGGACAGAGGAGCTTGGTGGGCTACAGTCCTTGGGGTCACAAGAGTCAGACATGGCTGAGTGACTTTCAGTTCACTTACTGCATGCTTATGTGCTCATATAGTAAGGGCAGCTATAAAACATACAAAAATATACCTTAAAATGAACAAGAATATGATGAGATAGACTAGATATTTTGTTAATTGTGATGGATGGCTTTATTAACCCTAATCAAGATTTCCAAGCACCATATATACTTGTGAGAGGTAATTGCTGGTGGAAGGTATAAAAATCTTTAACTCAAATAGTGTTGTTAACTGTACTTCTTTTGAGCTGATTTTGTTGATTGTGTTTTTAAGCTCATGTTGGCCCTTGTGAAGACATTCTGATAGGAGAATGGTTAGGTAGCAATTTCACTGTTTCCTTTTGCTGGCAGCGTCAACATTATCTTCAATCTGTGAAGATTTTATGTAGGAATTTTTTTTTATTCCTCTAGAGAATTCATACCATAAAATTGACCATCTTACTCATTTTCAAGTGTATAATTCTGCAGTGTTGTCTATTTACGTTATTGTGAAGCAGATCTCCAAATTTCTCATCTTGCAAAATTGAAATTGTACCCTTTAAACATCTCCCCCTTCCCTTCCCTCTCTCCCTGTTAACCAGCTTTCTGCTTTCTGTCTCAATGAATTTGACTACTTTAAGCACCACACAGAAGTGTAATTATACAATGTTTGTCTTTTTGTGACAGGCTTGCTTTACTTATCGTCATGTCCTCAAGTTCCTCTGGGTTGTTTCGTGACTATGCAGGAATTTTTAAAGACACTTACCCACTATGGGGAGATTAGGTTGGTTAAAGGTAAACTGTATAAATATAGATCCTCTTACCAGAGCACAAGGGAGTGCAGTACAGCACAAAGTGCTATTCAGAGACCAATTCAAGAGTAAGGGTGTTGTAGAAAGCAAACTCCTGGTTACCAAAGGGGAAGGTGGGGGAGAGTGATAAACTAGGAGCTTAGAATCCCAGGGACGGGGGAGCCTGGTGGGCTGCTGTCTCTGGGGTCACACAGAGTCGGACACGACTGAAGCGGCTTAGCAGCAGCAGCAGCAGCAGCAGCAGCAGCAGGGTCAACAGATACACACTACTATATGGAAAAGAGATAAACAACAAGGTCTGATTGTATAGCACAGGGAACTACATTCAATATCTCATAATAAAGGAAAGATTCTGAAACAATATAACACACACACACACCCACCCACTCACACACACACCCACCCACTCTCACACACCCACCCACTCACACACACACATATATATATAGTAGTGGTAAGGAACCTGCTCTACTTCAGTACTGCGGCCACTCCAGTACTCTTGCTTGGAGAATCTCATGCACAGAGGAGCCTGGCAGGCTACTGTCCACAGGGTTGCAAAGAGTCGAACATGACTGAAGCAACTTATGTCTGAATCGCTTTGCTGTACACATGAAACTAACATAACATTGTAAATCAACTATGCTTCAGTTTGGGCTTCCCTTGTGGCTCAGCTGGTAAAGAATATCCCTGCAATGGGGGAGACCTGGGTTTGATCCCTGTTTTGGGAAGATCCCCTGGAGAAGGGAAAGGCTATCCACTTTAGTATTCTGGCCTGGAGAATTCTATGGACTGTATAGTCTATGAAGTCGCAAAGAGTCAGACACAACAGAGCAACTTTCACTTTCACACTTCAATTTATGTACCCCGATGTTCATTGCAACACAATTTACAATAGCCAGGATATAGAAGCAACCTAGATGTCCACTGACAGATGAATGGATAAAGAAGATGTGGTGTATAATATATAATATATATAATATTATATAATGTATATATATATTATATATATATATATAATGAAATCTCACTCAGCCAATAAAAGGAACAAATTTGAGTCAGTTGAAGTGAGATGGATGAATGGGTGAAACCAATGCAACATTATAAAGCAATTATCCTCCAACTAAAATTTAAAAAACTATACTTCAATTAGAAAAATAGGGTGGGGGAGAGTGAGGTAGTTCTGAACAATCCTCAGTTGTGGGATTCCCACTCTTTCCCACATACAAATGATGATGTTGGTATCAATCCAGATATTAGTTATTGATAAAATCTGATTTCCTTCTTACTGATCTTAGATCCTAAAGTGATATAACTAGACATTCTAGAATTCTCTTCACCAGGCATGGTTGTAAGTGCTGAGCACCTTACAACCCCAGAGGGGCCGTCCGCACCACAGTTCACGTCAATGGCATTCCCTGGATTTGCAGAGTGCACAACCTGTGTGGCTGAACAGGGCGGCTCTGCCCTTCTGGGGTGCGACCAGCTTGCTTGAAGACTCTTGACCTGGAGAAAGATGATCATTTCTATGGCCTTGCTTAGAATTCAGAGAATTAAAGGAGGCCCTGTATTCATTTCATTCCAAATAGTCATTGAAAATAGGGAACTGAGTGCCCCTAGGCTAATTTTATTCAAAATCACAGAGCTTCTTAAGGAAAAGTCAGGCTAGGTTTCACTTATACCTTTCCTATCCTATTAAATTGCTCATTTTCTGACATATCCTAGATATAGCCCAATTACTTTTATACCTGTCCCAGTTCCATTTAGGACTTGGGCATGAAATACATTAAAAATAATATTGTCCTTTTTTTTCTTTTCCAGTCTTGAATTAGAAAAGAACAACCACAGAAATCTTGATAAAGTCATTCTCTCCTTCACTGGTGCTTCTACTTTGCTTGTAGAGATTCAACTTTCCACTCCAGCCCCCTCAATCCTCCCACCCCCGTCACACATGAAGTTGGTAAATGTCAGTATTGCCACTCTTGTGCAATATCATGGAGGTCTCTGCCCACAAAGTTTTCTTCTGCATAACCTGTCAGAGTTTCCCTGACTTAGAGTTTATACCAGTGGCCTTCATTCCTTGCCTTACCTCCCTGGCTCTGTTTGAATGTGTAAGACCATTCTGAACTCTCAATAAAAACTCTTAGAAAATGTTTGCTCAGGGAACAGAGTCCCTTTCTATGGTCAAAACTACTGCATATACAGGCAATCCCTGGAGGTGTTTTGGGTTCAGTTCCAGACCATCATGATAAAGCAAAAATCTCAATAAAGCAACTCACAGAAACATTTTTGTTTCCCAGTGCATATAGAAGTGATGTTTACACTGTACTGTGGTCTGTTAAGTGTGCAATAGCATTATGACGAGGAAAAATTGCATACCTTAATTAAAAAGGTATTGGTAAAAAGAGGGTAACCGTCACCGGAGCCTTCTGAGAGTTGTAATCATTTTGCCATACTCACATCAAAGATGACTGATCACCATGACAATATAATAATAATAAAAAATTTGAAACATTGTGAGAATTACTAAAATGTGACACAGAGACACAAAGTGAGCAAATGCTGTTGGAAAAAATGATGCCAATAGACTTGTTTTAAGCAACATTGCCACCAACATTCCATTTGTAAAAAGTACGATATTAGCAAAGTATAATAAAATGAGGTATGTCTGTAATCAGTAATCACTTATCTTGTCAAATTTCTGTCTGCTTCCTAGATTATAAACCTTTAAAAGACAGATATTGTGTCTTCTACACTCTTTCTTCTCCCCAGCACATACCATTCAACCACATTGATGAAGAATCCATATACGTTGTACATTATGCTGGGTGAATGGACCCCCACCCCTCAAAGAGTTTATAGGCTAGAGGGGGAGATAGGATCACATAAAGTTAACTGGATGAGAGGGGCCATACAGAGTAGAGGTCTACTCGCTGTATAAACCAAGTGCCAGGGAAGCATTGGTTAAGGTCATCATGCTGGCCTGGGGAAGGGAAGAAGGACATGATCAGGAAAACTTCCCCAAAGAGTCAGTGCTGACAAAAGCAGGGGCTCAATACATATTGGTTGAATAACTGCCTAACTAATGGTTCATCTTAAAAGGCATGTATGTTAGAACCACGTGTTTAGCAGTCATGAAGTCCAATGCATAGATACACAACTATTAGGATATTGTTCAGTTATCCCTAGGTTTCCAAGGAGGATTACTTCCAGGACCACCCTGTCCACGGATGGTTACCAATCCAAAGATGCTCGTTATATAAAGTTCCTTATATAAAATGGCATAATATTTGTATATAAACTACACATATTCTCCCATGTACTTTAAATCATCTCTAGATTACTTATGACACCTAATACAATGTAAATGCCATGTCAGTAGTTATAAATACAATATAAATGTGAAGTAAATAGTTGCTGGCATATAGCAAATTCAAGTTTTGCTTTTGGGAACTTTCTGGAATTTTAAAAAAATATTTAAAACCTGCAGTTGGATGAATCCCAGATTTGGAACTGTCGGATATGGAGGGCTGATAGTAGTTGATTTCTAACTCCTGCTTAGTGATATAAATTGCTTTAAACATGTTAGAATTTTCCCCATCCTTATCAATAACGAGTTAGGTTCTATTGACTTATCGCATCTCCTTTAAAAGTGTGAAGAGAAAATAAATCTGTTCAGTAATTTAGAAGCAGATTACATGAGAACAGTCGATAAGATTTTTGCAATTGTGCCTATTGTGTTAAATTCTGTCTTCTAATAAGAAATGCCCACGTGAATTTAGATATTCCTGTAATCTACCTTCTGTGAGGGTATTAGAGTTTGTGCATGGCAGAATATCATTACACACTTTGTATCTGAGCTTCTAGTGACTTTTTTTTTTTTTTTTTTTTTTTGCCATGTGCTGTGGCTTGTGTGGTCTTAGTTCCCTGACCAGGGATAGAACATGTGCCCCCGGTGGAGGAAGCATGGAGTTTTAACCACTGGTCCACCAGGGAAGTCCCACCTAGTAACTTTAAACATTATTATTTTCTTGTCTTTGGAGTTTTTTCAGGGCATGTCTCATGCCTGTATTTATAGCTCAGTTCTCACATATGCACAAATCTTGTCAAAATATCGAGATAATAGAGTGGCACATCACAAATATTATTTCTGGCAATATTCTATACTTCAGAAAGCTATTTTACTTCTTCTTTGAGATATCCTCTTAAAATAGAGCAATTTGTCAATTTGTATTTCCACCAAATCCTTCCTGCAAGTTCACTGTTATTTTTTCCATCTAGATTTAATCTTTCCCAGCTTCAAAGTGGATTTGGTTCATTCTGGGGGCACTATTTTGTGAATTTCCATGTCATCCTTTTTCTGCTGTGTTCTTGCTGAGAACCAGATTTGGCTGATCTACATTTGAGAACTCCCTCACAGGTGAATTTTGGATGATGATTTGGGATTCTCACCTGATAAAAAAATTAATGCAGTGTAAAGTAGCTGTAGGATTATGAGCAGCCCCCCGAGGGGATCCCACTCTGCTCCTGTGTCTCTTCAGTGTTACGACAAGGAGATGGGACGAGAGCAGAGGAGTGGAGCAGATCCCCGTCAGAAATGAAAAAATTTAACGGCACCCCACTCCAGTACTCTTGCCTGGAAAATCCCATGGACGGAGGAGCCTGGTAGGCTGCAGTCCATGGGGTCGCTAAGAGTCGAACATGACTGAGTGACTTCACTTTCACTTTTTACTTTCCTGCATTGGAGAAGGAAATGGCAGTCCACTCCAGTGTTCTTGCCTGGAGAATCCCAGGGACGGGGGAGCCTGGTGGGCTGCCGTCTATGGGTCGCACAGAGTTGGACACGACTGAAGCGACTTAGCAGTAGCAGCAGCAGGACTCCAGTATTCTTGCCTGGAGAACTCCATGGACAGAAGAGCTTGGCTGGCTACAGTCTATGGGGTGACAAAGAGCGGGACGTGACTGAGTGACTAACACTTTCACTTTTAAAAACAAGCCACAGCCCTATCATCATTTGCTCCCATCCACCTCTGCCATGAACCTCTTTCAAGGTGACTGAAGCTCAGAGTTGGGAGGTCCAGGTGAGCCTGAAATGGGGCAGTAGGGACAGGACTATTGGCACAATTTGGGGGAGAGTGAAAAGCAGAAATGTGGTGTTTCATGTTGAATGTGGTGAAGAGTTTTGAGAGCATGACACCAAGTTCAGGCCCTACTAAGGGAGGGACCCTGGGTCTGTTGTTCGCCCACAAGGCTAGCCCTGTAATGTGGGGGCAGGGAGGTGCGGACATGGGGGCTGCCTGATTGCTTTTTAGCAAAAAAAATCAAACCAAACCAAACTGAGAGACAGAGCGATGAAACGTAATTCCATTAGTCCTTTGTCATGTCTGGAGCCTTTTACATATAATTTCTCTCCATCCAAGCAGAGCTTTAGGAATGGCCCATGCCTGACAGTGGAAGCAGGTGACTTGAGGGTCTTAGCCAGGAATCAGATGGAGTCTTCAGGCCAGCTCAGAAGAAGCCCACTCAAGGACACGCTTGAACAAGAAATCAATGATGCTGGCTGACTCCACAGGACTGTTCTGAGGATGGAGTCATAAAGCTGGTTCAAAACATTTGGAAAGTGTACATTTTTAAAAGACCATATCAGTGCTAAGCTATAACCTCAGTGTGGAAAATTCCCCCAATTACGATTTCAAGTATCTTTACTGAGCGTGGTTGTTGACTCTGATCAATACTCTGAGCTGCCCATTTTGTCCAGAGACTTTTCCTACACTAAAGCCCTATGTCCTCACCCTTCTCTCCTTGCCTGTGTGATGTCAGAGGATATACAGGGCAGATGTGTCAAGGGTCAATTAAAGGATGATGTTTGCACTTGGGAAGTAAAAGTTCTCACCATAGTAGGATCCAGGGTTGGTCTGTGTAGGCATGAAACAGTTTGGCAGCATCCATTTCCTTCATTTGTAACAGCCCCCTGGAAGACAACTTTCAACTCAGTTACACCTGGGCTGGTTTTCCAGCAAATTATGTTGTTCTGGATTTTTGAGGGATTTGAAAATAAAATTTGCAGCAGTATCAGATGTGAAGGCAGAGAAGGCAATGGCACCCCACTCCAGTACTCTTGCCTGGAAAATCCCATGGATGGGGGGGCCTGGTAGGCTGCAGTCCATAGGGTCGAGAAGAGTCGGACACGACTGAGCGACTTCACTTTCACTTTTCACTTTCATGCATTGGAGAAGGAAATGGCAACCCACGCCAGTGTTCTTGCCTGGAGAATCCCAGGGACGGGGGAGCCTGGTGGGCTGCTGGCTATGGGGTCATACAGAGTCGGACACGACTGAAGTGACTTAGCAGCAGCAGCAGCAGCAGATGTGAAGGAAGTGGAGGCGTTAGACTGAGTTGGTTGGTGCTCCTGGATGGTGGGGGCAGTGTTTTTGTTTTAAGTGGAGAGTGAGCTAGAATTTTCAGCTTTCCATAAGGCAACTGATCCAATGGTTTATATAGCTTTTTTTTCTTTTAGTCATTTTATGTATTCATTTTGTATTGAAGCATAATTGATTTACAATATTATATTAGTTACAGGTATACAACAAAGTGATTCAGTTAAATATGTCTTTTTCAGATTCTTTTCCCTTATATGTTATTACAAAATATAGAGTTCGCTATACTATACAGTCAGTTCTTACTGGTTATCTATTTTATCTATAGTATAGCTTTTCTACCATTTTCTGATCTCTCTCAATTCACTTTTTTGGGTTCATTTTCTACTTGTATTTTATATCTATGTATATATACTCACAGACTTCCCTGGTGGCTCAGTGGTAAAGAATTTGCCTGTTATTGCAAGAGAAGCGGGGTCAGGAAGATCCCCTGGAGGAGGAAATGGCAACCCACTCCAGTATTCTTGCCCAGAGAATCCCATGGACAGAGGAGCCTGGTGGGTTATAGTCCATAGGGTCACAAAGAGTCAGACATGACTGAAGCTACTAAACAGCACCAGCAGTATATACTCACACACGCATATGTAAAAAGTTTATTATTTGTAATTATATTGTATACTCTGTTTTTGCCTGCTTCATAGATTTTCTTACTGTGCTGTGCTAAGTCTCTTCAGTCGTGTCTGACTGTTTGAGACCCTATGGACTGTAGCCCACCAGGCTCCTCTGTCCATGGGATTCTCCAGACAAGAGTATTGGAGTGGGTTGCCATGCCCTCCTCCAGGGAAGCTTCCTGTATCACGGATCAAACCTTCATCTCTAACGTCTCCTGCATTGGCAGGCATGTTCTTTACCACAGCACCACCTAAGAAGGCTCAGATTTCCTTACTATAGGTGTGCAAATATTCATCCAAACTCACTGAAGTGGGATAGGATTCAGTTCACTTCTTGAGCCATGACAGCTGATTTAGGACAAAGCTTTGCTCTGTCTTCCCAAAGTACACAACCTCAGACTTGTACCATGTTCTGAAGCTATTTAGGTTTCAGTTGATTTGGGGAAAAAAAAAAAAAACAAAAAACCTGGCTGCTTCTTTATTACCAGAAAAGAAAGCCTGGAACAGCCCCTCCCGGAGAGGCACGCGGAGTAGCGGATAGGGCTGAGTCAGCATCTGTGCTTCCACACAAGCAGTCAGTGCATGGAGACTAAGCTTTGCCTTTCTTACCAAGTGTCCAGGCAAGAGTCTGTGAAGTTAGTTAAACACATAAAATAAGTCAGGACACCTGGACAGAGTGAATTATGGAGAGAGCGCTGTCTGAAGCGTCCTGGAGCCCTGTTCTAGCATCCTACACATCTATGGGGTTTCCAAAGGCGGCTGAGGCAGGTTGAGTCAACCCACATGTCCTTTTATTCAACCTCAGGCTCAGGGAGAGTCTGCTGATCAGGTAAGGGGCACACACGTAAAGGGGTCACTAGGTCCTTCCAGCTTCCTTCCACCTTCCTTCTTTGATCATATCTATTCGCTTCTTGCATCTTCTCTTCCTAGAAAAAAATAAAAGCAATGATTTATACCAAACACACAAACACACGCGCAGCGGAAGCAGAGGAAAATTCAACTGAAATTCATAACCTAACAACCAGCAGATGAAGGCTGCATACTTTATGAAAAAAAAAAAGATCATAAATACCAATATTTCTGTCTTTGGATTCTCACATAGACATGTGAAATACATGCTTAATTTAATCATATTTATTTGACTTCTCCATGAAGAAGAAACTGAGCAGGTGCAGAAGAAGCCGAGGGAATCCCTTTTTCAGGGTTCATCTGGCTGCACACGAGGGCTGGGCTTCCTCCTTCCTCAAGTTTTGCTGAGCTCCTTGGGCCACTGTTAACGTACTGCAAGAAAAATACAATGGGGACAAAGAGTCAGTTGTCTTTCCAAGCCTCTTTTGCATTACTTTGCAGGTTGACTTTCTCAGGGATCTCCTCCAGGCAGTGTGAATGTTTTAATCTCATTGAATTCTCACAACTTAATGATGTGGGTGTATTGTTATCTTCGGTTTATAGAAGCAGAAACTGAGGCTTAGAGATGTCATGTGTCATGCACAGGGTCACACAGCTGCTAAGTGAAAGGGCTGGAGAGCCTGGCCAGCCTGATAACAGGACATTCTTTTCTTTCTTTTTTAAAAATCAATTTTATTAAGGTATATTTTATATACAGTAAAAATTATCCTTTTTAGTTGTATAGTTGATGAGCCTTGACATGTTTATAATCTTATAATTGAAGTTTGCTGCTGCTGCTGCTGCTGCTAAGTCCCTTCAGGCGGGTCTGACTCTGTGCGATCCCGTAGACAGCAGCCCACCAGGCTCCTCTGTCCCTGGGCTTCTCCAGGCAAGAATACTGGAGTGGGTTGCCATTTCCTTCTCCAATGCATGAAAGTGAAAAGTGAAAGTGAGGTCACTCAGTCATGTTTGACTCTTAGTGACTGCATGGACTGCAGCCCACCAGGCTCCTCCACCCATGGGATTTTCCAGGCAAGAGTACTGGAGTGGGGTGCCATTGCCTTCTCCGAATTGAAGTTTAGATTATCCTAAAAAAGAACTTCTGAGGGTGACAGGATAGTTAACATAGATTAGCTCTGAATAGTTGGGTTATAAGTGTTTTATAAGTGTTTCCTCCTCATGTATTTATTTTCTAAGATTTTCATTATGGCCCTATCTCACTTTTATAAATAGAAAATAGTACTACTGAAAAAGAAAATGGGCATGGAGAAAGTTTTTAAGGGTAGAAAATACTCATTTAAAATATATAGGTATAGGATAAAGTATAAAGTGAATTTCAGTAAGACAAACCGCCAATCCCTGGAGAACTAAATAAACATTTCTCCAAAGAAGACATACGGATGGCTAACAAACACATGAAAAGATGCTCAACATCACTCATTATCAGAGAAATGCAAATCAAGACCAAAATGAAGTACCACTTCACACCAGTCAGAATGGCTGCGATCCAAAAGACAGCAAGCAATAAATGCTGGAGAGGGTGTGGAGAAAAGGGAATCCTCTTATACTGTTGGTGGGAATGCAAACTAGTACAGCCACTATGGAGAACAGTGTGGAGATTCCTTAAAAAATTGCAAATAGAACTGCCTTATGACCCAACAATCCCACTGCTGGGCATACACACCAAGGAAACCAGAATTGAAAGAGACACATGTACCCCATTGTTCATCGCAGCACTGTTTATAATAGCCAGGACATGGAAACAACCTAGATGTCCATCAGCAGATGAATGGATAAGAAAGCTGTGGTACATATACACAATGGAGTATTACTCAGCCGTTAAAAAGAATACATTTGAATCAGTTTTAATGAGGTGGATGAAACTGGAGCTGATTATACAGAGTGAAGTAAACCAGAAAGAAAAACACCAATACAGTATACTAACACATATATATGGAATTTAGAAAGATGGTAAGGATAACCCTGTATGCAAGACAGCAAAAGAGACACAGATGTGTAGAATGGACTTTTGGACTCTGAGGGAGAGGGAGAGGGTGAGATGATTTGGGAGAATGTCATTGAAACATGTATACTATCATGTAAGAAACGAATCGCCAGTCTATGTTCGATGCAGGATACAGGATGCTTGGGGCTGGTGCACGGGGATGATCCAGAGAGATGATATGGGGTGGCAGGTGGGAGGGGGGTTCACGATTGGGAACTCATGTACACCCGTGGCGGATTCATGTCAATGTATGGCAAAACCAATACAGTATTGTAAAGTAAAATAAAGTAAAAATAAAAATAAAAATGAGGGATAAATGGCCTGCCTCACCACAGCCATGCTAATTGCTTCTATTAACATAAAGGTCAGGATAAAAATGCTCCAAGCTGAATGTAATATCAGAAGGTGGAAGAATTAGGAAGAATTATAAAGGTTAATGCCTTTGTCATGAAGATCCCATCATTTTCTTTTTAGCCAACTTTTTGACTTTCTTTGAAATCCTTCCAGCGGAAGTCCTCTCCTGACCTTTAGGGATTAAATTGGTGGATTTTAAAAATGTTCAGTGTTTGGAATATTACCAGGAGAATCATAGATGATTTTAAAATGATCAGTGCTAAGAAAATACATCAGCTGTGTTCTGATCACACTATGTTGGCAGCAAAGTCTCTTCTGCTCTTCAGACAAATTCGAGGCCTTTGCTTTAGAGGAGGCCTTTCATGGTGTGCCCTTCATGTTGCTGAGAAACCGCTGATTTCATTTCGGCGGTGGCACCGAGCACACATCAGCTGCCTGTGCTGGCCAACCCAGCTGCTAATCTTACTTCACTGTGTGATCGCCATGGTTTCCCAGCACTATCCATTTAAAATCTGGTATTTCATCTAAAAGACTCACAATCTTTCATCAATAAAAATTAAACATAACACCATAGAAAAATGCCTTAATATAATACCATAGAAACACTTCTGTTTCATTCTTTATAAACATGGTCCTCAAAAGACAGCTTCAAAGGATGGATTGAGAACTCTGGGGCCCTTTCTCCATTTTGCCCTCTTTCCTGTGTGCAGGAAATGGCAACCCACTCCAGTATTCTTGCCTGGAGAATCCCAGGGACGGAGGAGCCTGGTGGGCTGCCATCTATGGGGTCGCACAGAGTTGGACATGACTGAAGCGACTTAGCAGCTGTGAGCAGGATATTGATTCTGCAAAGAATATTGCAATTATCTGAGCCTTCATGGTCTCTGAGAGTCTTCTAGCCCCAAGACACACAGATTGGCATTTCCCCCCTTGTTTATGACCCATTTGAGGATCCGCTTGTCACGATGCTAGCATTTCAGGGGCGCCAGAATCCCTGAGCCATCAGCAATCTGAATATCAGGTTGCAGCCACACAAAAGGAAGGCAGAGTGATGGAGAAGAAACAACTTCAGAGCAAAGTCATCACCATGGGAGGGACTGTGTGAAGGAGCAGTTGCTGACAAGAGCTTCTAAGCAACTCTGGGGGTGGGGTGGATGTTTCTTTCATTCTTTTGCCAAATTTCTGTAACTTTTTGATTGTTGTTGTTCAGTTACTCAGTCGTGTCTGACTCTTGGAGACCCCATGGACTGCAGCACATCAGGCTTCCCTGTCCTTCACCATCTCCCCGAGTTTGCTCAAGCTCATGCCCATTGAGTTGGTGATGCCATCCAACCATCTCATTCTCTGCCCTCAATCTTTCCCAGCATCAGGGTCTAATCCAATGAGTCGCCTCTTTTCATCAGATGGTCAAATACTGGAACTTCAGACAAAATCCAACAGAGGTCAGACATTGGGGACAGAGAGAAAAATGTTAAAAAATGCCTTGAAACACATACTTTCCTTTCCGTTGAGACAGTTATGCCATACTTGATAATGCCAAGTAATGTCTCTTTTGGAAAACGCTGTCACTGACTGGTGGATGGGAGAGTGGATTTGCTGCATGGCAGGTCCTTACATGTGACAGCAGGAGCCGGAGGTCACCGTCTTTCCTTCTCAGGAAGGAGCTTGGTAAGGAGTTTCCCCAGCTCTGCCCAGCTTGTGGGGTCGCTGTGACTCATTCCCCTCCCTCAAAATGTGGAACTGTCCTTGACCCCCTACTCACTCCAGTGTGAGCTGGGGGACCCTAACCCATGGCCTTGAACTTGGGTCTTATTTTACCCACCATCTGAGGTGACTGGTTTAGTCTCTCTCCCTCCAGGCTGTGGCCAACCAAAGTCAGAACATATCCCTCTTCTCCTGGGGACCCTCTGGGCCTGGCGTAGTGCCTGGCCCAAGGAAAGAGGAGTAAATTGTGAGTCCAGGAGCCAGTCATCCCCTGGGTTGTTCGCAGCCTCTGTCTGACACTGAATCCATGACTTCACTGCTAATGGTTTTTCACAGTGGTGAATATACCTTTTTTTTTTTTTTAAATAAATAATGTTTTATTGGAACACAGCTAGTGTTTGCATATTGTCTATGGCTACTTCCACATTACAACTGCAGACTTGAGTAGTCACAACAGAGACCACTTGGCCTGTGACCCTAAAATATTTACTATCCAGTCCTTTAACAAAATTTTGGCTGGCTCTTTCTTTAGGAAGTGATTTTTAGAGCAATTAGGAAGTGTTACTTTAGCTTTCTTTGGAACCTCTCTGGAGTGTCTTATTTTCTTATTGTGGATCTGAGTTTCTGTGTGGTACCATCTTCCTTCTGCATGAAATCTTTTATTTCTTAACTTGGGCGAGACCAAAGTCCTCCAATGGGAATTTTCCTAACGCAGCAGCACTGACAGGCTGACCCCAGGGCTGTGAGGAGCTCATTCACATCCTCTCCTACCCTGATGGCTTGATAAGGAGGATGAGAAAAAATGCCTTCAGGAGCCAAAGACTTTTATGGGCCCTTCTGTCCTTTTTCCCATGGATCTGGTGCCATGAGGGTAGTCTTTTCTCCAGTGTTGCCAAAGCAAATTCATGCATGAACCTCTTTCCAGAATTTTGTGGCACAATGGGTGAGTTGCTTGGGAAGATGGAAGAAGAAGGGATGGAGAGCTGTAGGACTCTGGGAATGCTGGGGACCCTGGGGATGCCCTGGGACCCTTACTGCTGCAGAAGGCAATTTGTTCCCCAACCGTAAGGGGCCTTTGAAGTTAGTCACCCTCTATTTGAGTCTTTTGTTGTTGTCCAGTTGCTCAGTTGTGTCTGACTCTTTGTGACCCCATAGACTACAGCACGCCAGGCTTCCCTGTCCTTCACCATCTCCCAGAGTTTGCTCAAACTCATGTCTATTGAGTGGGTGATGCCATCCAACCATCTCATTCTCTGTCATCCCCTTCTCCTTCTGCCTTCAATCTTTCCCATCATCAGCGTCTTTTCTGATGAGTTGGCTCTTTACATCAGGTGGCCAAAGTATTGCAGTCATATCTCATCAAATTAAGAAACAAGCCAAGTTCTTGAAGACAGATTTATCCACTTAGTGGGTGCAGATTCAGAAAATATTCTTGAACTATCATTTGTGCCCCTCTGGAATTCATTTCACATTTCATTCTCTCCAACCTTCTGAAATGAAAAGCAAATGTCTTCATGGGAATTTGTTTTTTATCCTAAAGATGAAAACAGTATGTACTGGCTGAATGGGTTTTCCAAGTGGACATAATCCGTCCAGTGTTCTGGGTCTGCTTTAATGAGGAAGCAGGTTTTAGTGATTCTGGGTCCTATAAGACATACGATTGGCATGACCGATTTTAAGGGTATCAACAGCAAAATATGAAAGGCAAGACACTCCACTGCAGTATTCTAGAAACTGTAGAATAAAAACTTGAAAAATGACAGCATGAATCATAACCCACAGTCTTGGCCCTTGAGAAAGCTGCAGAAGAAAGGTTTCAAAGACTGTATTAGAATAATTATATAAATCCATGAAATTACTCAACTTCCTGAGTCTTTTATTTGCTTTAGGGAAACATGGCCAGCACCTGGGTGAGCCACACAAGAGTGTGGCAAAAGGAAATGTCAGTGGTTCGCATCTGTCTTGTCTTGTAGGTAATGCAAAATGTGGGTATTTTGTTTATCATGACTTTTTGCAGTAGTTTTGATTTTCTAAAATATTATATTAATATTTGCCTTTTTTCCAGTTTTGTTGAAGTATGTTGTTTAGTTGCTAAGTCATGTCTGACCCTTTGTGACCCCATGGACTATAGCCTGCCAGGCTCCTCTGTCCACAGGATTCTCCAGGCAAGGATACTAGAGTGAGTTGCCCTTTCCTTCTCTAGGTGATCTTCCAGACCCAGCAATCAAACCCACGTCTCCTGCAGTGGCAGGCAGATTCTTTACCACTGAGAACCTGGGAAGCCCTTTTTGATGTATACTTGACAAATAAAATTGTAACATGATTAAAGTGTACAACTGGAAAATTTGACACATCTGTACACTGTGAAAGGAGTCCCATTATCGGTTTAATTTCAACATCCATCTCCTAAAATTTTTACCTTTTCTTTTTTTTTTTGGTGAGAGCTCTTAAGTTTCATTCTTTTAGCAAATTTCAATTTTACAGCAGAGTGTTATTAACCATAGTCACCATGTGATACATTTGATCCGCTAACCTTGCTCATAACTAGATTTGTACCCTTTTACCAGCTTCTCCCTTTTCCCCTACCCCAGCTCCTGGCAACCACCATTTCACTCTCTGCTCCTATGACCTTGCCTTTTTTTTCTCCTTCAGATTCCATGCAAACATGATCCCAGGCAGCATTTGTTCTGATTAACGAGTTTCTTGATGCCATCTTAAATTCTGTGCCCATGGTGGGTGAACACTTCACTCTCCTTAGCCAGTGACTTGATAATTACTCCAAGAACACAAAGGTTATGTGATAGATCTCACAAGGAAGAACAGAGGACGTGGGGGCTTGTGATGGTCACGCAGGAGGATTGGGCTTCAGTCTGTTGGTGATGGGTAGGATGACCTCACACTCTCTTCCAACCAACACTGTTGAGACGGGTCTTTCTGATGTGGGCATGGCCCCTGTTTTTCAGTCACTGAATCCTCTCTGACTCTTTGCAACCCCATGGACTGCAGCACGCCAGGCTTTCCTGTCCTTCACTATCTCCCGGGGCGTGCTCAGATTCATGTCCATTGAATTTGTGATGCTTTCTAACCATCTCATCCTCTGTCGCCCCCTTTTCCTCCTGCCTTCAATCTTTCCCAGCATCAAAGTTTTTCCAATGAGTCCCGGCCCCTAGATGTAGCAAAAAGTGACTGCACACACTCTGAGCTCAAAATACAAGAAGAAGTGGCGCCAAAGCTGGTTATTTACCAGAAAATTGGAGTGGCTTGTTCCACTAGTGAAGTTTCTAATATGAAAGGACTGTCCATGAGTTTGCAACTTGGTTGCAAAGACAACCAGCCAAGTTGATGTGCTGAGTCAGACACCTCTCCTGTGTCACTTCAGGTCCCATTAGGGAGGGCCCTGTGGGTGGGCAGCCAGCGTGGGCTCTGCAGGCTTTAGGCAGGTTTAAGTGACAGTATGTCACCTCCTGCCCATGCCGTGTGTCTCCATTTCCTTCCCAGGGGTGTCCTCCTTGTCCTTGGGCAGACACCGTGTTGGAGACATGGCCCAGACTAGAAGCACTGGGAATTCAGCTCCATGGTGCACGTCTTGGACCAGTGAGAGATGGGAGCTGATGGATCTTGGGAGTCTGTCCTTGAACACAGTTCGAGCATCACTGGAGGGCACAGTCTTGGGGTCTGGGTGCCCCTGGCAGTGCCTACCTGATGCCATTTCCTTGCATGGCTATCTGGGCTCCACTGCCCGTCCTCTCCACTCATTCCTGGAACCTCCCTCCCCAATTAAATTGTAGCACAAACAGCTCTTGCCTTGCACTTTTCTTTCTGGGAAGCCAAGCTAAGACATGTTCCTTGTCAGTTCCCCGTAGCCCTTGGTGTCAGTGGACTGACAGGGAAAATCACTTTAAGAATCATACTTTTGAAAACCAGTCCTGCCTTTTTATGAGTACTTAGTATTATGTTGGATTGTAAGAAGAAGCTATATACGCTTATTCTTCATTTACGTTCCTTTTTAAAAATTCATTTATTTTTAATTGGAGGATAATTACACTATAATGTTGTGTTGGCTTCTGCCATACGTCAACATGAATCAGCCAGAGGCATACATATGTCCCCTCCTCTTGAACCTCCCACCTCCCACCCCATCCCACCCCTCGATGTTGTCAAAGAGTGCGGCATTGAGCTCGCTGTGTCATATAGCAAATTCCCACTGGCTATCTATTTTGCATATGGCAACGTATATGTTTTAATGCTACTCTCTCAATTTGTCCCACTCTCTCCTTTCCCCATTGTGTCTACAAGTCTGTTTACTTGATTGGGATTTATCAAACTCTGAAATGCTATCCTTGTACTAGTTAACATCATTGAGGAAGGAAACCTCCCTCCCAAGACCCGTGGGAGTTGCTGGGTGAGGATTTAAGGACTGAGGACCCAGAGAACACCTCTCCTGGCCATGGTTCTGCCTTGTTGGCTCACATCCCCTTCCCTCCTGGCTGCTCCACAGAGTCCCCCAGCATCCTCAAGGCTCCTGCTTGTGTGGCAGAAGAAGGAGGCTCCAATGCTGTCATATTAACATTTGGGGCTGAGTTCTTAGACAGGGCTCTTATACTTCCTGAGAAATTCTTCAGAGGCCATCAGTGTGTGTGTGCTCAGTGGTGTCTGACTCTCTGCGACCCCTGGACTGTAGCCCAGTAGACTCCTCTGTCAATGGAATTTTCCAGGTGAGAATCCTGGAGTGGGTTGCCATGCCCTCCTCCAGGGGATCTTCCCAACCCTGGGATTGAACCTGGGTCTCTTGCGTATCCCGCATTGGCAGGAGAATTCTTTACCACTAGTGCCATCAGGGAAGCCCACACTTGCTGTTGGTGATAGAAGCAGGGTGTTGGATGGTGATGCATTTTTTCTTAAGCTGTTTTTCTCTGTGGTGCTGTCTGCCCTCCATGTAGCAATCTTCCCACCTGCTGGTGTGTTGTGTGGAGGTGGGGTAGGCTCAGAAGGATACTAGAGGATATGCAGGCTCAGTGGTTAAAAGGTCAACTAAGAAGCCAGAGCCTCTGGGTTGGAGCTCAGGCTCTGCCACTTCCCAGCTGTGTGACCTTGAGCAAGTCCTCTGTGCCTGGGGATACAGTGTGTAGAGTGATGCTGATGAGGACCATGGTGGTATCTACCTGGTTAAGGATGCTGTCGTAATTCACTGAGCCCATAATGCCCAGGACCACTTGGAGCTTGTCTGGCCTCGGCACCCTGAGCCCCAGCTTGACTCAGGCCCCCTCCAGATGGTTCAGGGGAGTTTCAGCTTCTTCCCTAGTGATAAAACAATCACAAGTAATGACTCTGGAAACCCCTGGAACAGGAACAAGGGCCCTCTTGACTGCTCCCCTCACTGTTCTCAGCCTTGCCTTAAAAATGTCACCAGGTCTGAAAGAATTCTGAAACAAGATGTTTTGGATGACTAGTTCTTTTTTGTAGGAATCATTTTCTGATGCGAGACACAAGCTCCTTATGATATCTATCAGCTTCATTTTGCCTCCATCAAATAAGACCTGACACAAAACTTCTATCTTAGAAATTCTTAGAAAATGAACCCCTTTTCTTTCCCAGTGCACGTTTCATTTTGGTTTTCTTCAGGTTTCTTAGAGGTGATCTTTTACGGAATGAAGTATTCGGGACATTTGAAAGGTGTCAGTGTTTAAGGCATTTAAAGATAATGGAGCTGGATGTGCACCTATTTTGCACTTGTATGCCATTGAATTTGCTTTATTCAGCTCTAAAACCCTGTCCTTTTATTCTGTGCAATTTGCCATGTCTTCTGAGTCTTCTATGAACTATGTGGGGAAGGATGGAGAGTTTAAACCTTGGAGCGGTTCAACCCGTAACTGGCTGCTGTGTCACTTTTGATCCTTCACAATGGTGATCAGATTTCCATCCTGTACAGCAAATTTACCAGCTTCCTGTTTTAAAAAAATGAAACTGAGTAAACACAGGCGAGAATAAAGTGACATTTTCACTTACAAATCTACTGTATTTAAGAAATCTGGTTTAAATCAAGGTGATGATGTGTTACAAGTTGAGTGCTTTAGATAAAGACGCTATGATACAGGGAACGAAGCGGAAGAAATTTATTGAAGATCAATGGATGTTTGGCCAGTACTGCAACCTTCTTCTTCCATGGGAACACGGGCAGGTCTGGATTCTGAGAAAATGTTTAAAATTAAATAAGAAGAAGGAACCCACATTTATCTAGGCTTTCCTTCCACTTTCTGCCAGAGAGAGGTGGTTTTTCTTCTTGGAATGAAGCAGAGTACTCTCCTGACCTGAGTGGGCATTTGTACTTCTCATTGACTGAGATAGAGTCTGTGTGTACATAGGGTGTGTGTGTGTGTGTGTGTGTGTGTGTGTGATGTGTGTGGTGAGATTTGTAATAAATGGAAGGCTTGACTTTTCCTCTCTCTTGAGTTATCATCTGCACCAGATAGTAAGTGTACACAGGGATGGTTAAATTTTTTCACATAAGTCTCTATCATTCATTTGCCATATTTATTTACAGTAATCAGAACATGCAAGAAAGATTTTTCCAGATGATCCAGCTTCTATTAATCAAGGGTTGGCCAAGGACCTAGGAATTTCTCATGACAACATTGGACAATAATAGGAACTAATAATTTTTTTTAATATTGCTTTAGGCTGAAGTCTTGGACTCAAATATAAATTTTAAGTTCATTCTGATCCTTGATGGGAGTCACCTATATCGATTTTCTCCTTGGTCATTGCCTTGCTTCTCTTTCCAGGATCCCATCAGAGAGTTACATAATGATGACTATTCCTGCAAGGTACTAAGCTTGGCAGGAAGTCCAGTCTCCAGCCTTGACTGCACCACCAGTCAGCTTCATGAACTTGGACAAATCAGCTCCCTGCTTGGCCTCTTTTTCTGCACCTGAAAGCTAGAGAGTTTACAATCACTTTATTTTTCTCAACTTACAGCATGTTTTCCAATGACGACCAGAAAACGGGACTGACAAAATACTTCTCTCTCCATGGACTAGAACAATTCTGAACAGCATGTTATTTAAAAGTAGTCTCTGGATAAGCTTTGAGGAAACATGCTTATATGCCTGCATATGCAATATTTTGCATGTAGCTCCTCAGGCCACATATCCAGAGAATCTTGCCCAAAGATTCAAGACTAACCATAAAACATTCCTTTTGGTCAACCTGGTAAATTGAAAATACACAAGATATGCATAAACAGGGACAGAAAAGTAACCTAATGATAGAGGAGATTCTGGCCATTGACAAGGGACTTTTTAAAATTGGTTACCATATATTTGAAGATGAGACATTGAACATAGTGATTTGGAATAAAAATGTGGCAGTGTAATCATTGACAAAAGTGATCTCTCTGATCTTGTCGCAGTTGGCGCAGACTCTTTGGTGCTTCCCTCGTGTTTCCGTTGATGCTATGTTCCATCAACAGCCTCCTGTCTGCTATCCCTTGTGACTAGTGAACTGAATTCATAGAACAGTGGCTCTGGTCCAGGGAGGCAGTCTGTGACATTTCAAAACATCCTGTCTTGGACTGATCTTTTCTTGGTCTCACAAACATCATGCCTCAACCATCTTGAGCCAAAGTGACATAGAAATTGATATAATGCAAGACTTATTGGAAACAATGAAAGAGACATAAATAATCCTGAAAGTGACTGATAACAATTTCTTTCTTTTTTAACACCTTTAGCGACAAGGAGCTGGGACAACCAATGGAAAAGACAAGCCATCTGGTGAAAATGGTAAGACCCCATGAATAGTCTAACTACTTACTTATTTCCTGTCTGTAGCTTTGGGCACATGGCAGGTGTGGATCATAACTTTCAGCCAAATCAGCCACTATCTATGCCTGCACTTTGGTGTAGAGTGGATTTTAGCAATTCAAAGTGGCCACCATGGTCTGGTTTAAAAAAAAAAAAACAAAAACTGAGCTAAACGCAGAGGATAAGATCAGTTTGCTTCATGGGCAACATGATAATTACGATGCAAATATAGTTCTCTGCTTTCTTCATTAGGGGTGGTGAGAATTACCCGAGTTGTTGTGAGGATAAAATGAGATCAAATGAGAGAAGTGCTTTGAAAACTGTGAAGCGCTCAACTTCACAGGAAAGGAGGTTTAAAACTTGCTTCGCTCTCCCTCGTACATAGAGCAGGGTGCTGGTTGGGGGAGGTCCTGGATCAGTGTCGCTGCACGGATTCACAGAAGATAAAAGTAATAGCAGAGACCAGAGCGTTTACATTCTCCATTCCAGTCTCCACCTCAGCCTTAAATTGTAGGAAGGATCATTAAATTTTATCGTTGAAACAGAATGGCAGTGGAGGAGCTGGGATGTGGCCGGGAAAGGGAAGAGCATGGACTCTGAAGGCAACAGAGCTGGAAAGAAGCCCAGCTCCCCACCTTTAGCGGTTGTAGTGGAGGATGACTGGTCACCAGAATAAAAACCCAGTAAGCACCCAGGGTTGGGGTTGTGGTCCTGGTGAGGCTGAGTTCTGGCTGTTCCTGTATGTGTGTGCAGTCACTCAGTTGTGTCTGACTCTTTGTGACCCCATGGACTATAGCCCACCAGGAGCCTCTGGTGGAGGAATCCATGGGATCCTCCAGGTAAGAATACTGGAGTGAGTTGCCACTCCCTTCTCCAGGATCTTCCCTGACCCTGGGTGTTCCAACTTTTTGTTTATTACAAAATGAACTCACCTTTCATGGAAAACTACTCCTTGCTTCCTGCTGGATGGAATTTAAGCTGATGCTGCTCATCTAGTTGTAGATTATGTCAATCTCAGATCCCAGCTGTAAAAACTCCTTAGGGCCCTGAAAACCATTTAGGAACCTCCGTTTCGAATCTGAATGGGGCCTGAGCAAGTCTAAAGTTCTAGAACATTTTGTGGTGGGTCACTCATCTGTGGCTGCTGACTCACTCACCTGCTTTGGGCCTTTGTCCTGGAAAGGGACTGTGTGGTGGTGACCCCTGGGGTGAAAAGTTCACTGTATTAATAAAAAGAGGGACTGGTACCCAAGAATGTCTTGATCAGACCTGGGGGCTTAGGGAGAGTGTAGGAGGAAATGCGCTCTTTCGCAAGCCTTTTATGATGCCCACAGCTTTTCCCATTTTGGGTGGGTGCGGATTGGTGGGTTTATTAGCAAGGAGTTCAGAGAGCAGAAAGGAGCAAAATGAGAGCTGCTCAGAGAAGGATGGACTGTCACACAGGAGTTTCTTGATTTTCTGGGTTCATAGATTCATGTCCATCTTGTCAATGGAGTTAACATCCATGGAATCTGCCAACCTTGGTATCACGGGATTTTGGGTCAAAAGTCTTCTCAGAGATGCCCTCATGAAGCAGTTTTCAACCTTTTGGCTCTCACAACTTCTTTCCATTCTTAAAAATTCTCAAAGACCCCAAAGAACTTCTGATTTGTTGGCTATATCTACTGTGATTCTCATATTAGAAATTAAAATGGAGAAATTATTAAAGGGTTTATTTGTTTGTTCATTAAAAACAAAGTGACAAACCTATGTTATCATAGATAACATTTTAAAAAATAAAAAGTAATAATATTTTCCAAGACAGAAAAAAATACATTTGCAAGACAGTGGAAGAGTTCTGTATTTTTGCAAATAGCTGTAATGTCTGGCTGCCTAGAAGACAGCTGCTTCTACATTCAGTCTGTTGTAATATGTGTTGTGTAGCCTCTAGAAAATTCCAGTGTGTACTTATGAGAGGACAAGATTTTAAAAAGCAAATAATACCTTGTTGTTGCTGTTTGGTGGTACTAGTGGTAAAGAACCTGCCTGCCAGTGCTGGAGACACGAGATGTGGGTTCAGTCCCTGGGTTGGGAAGATCCCCTGTAGAAGGAAAAGGCAACCCTCTCCAGTTTCCTGCCTGGAGAATCCTATGGACAGAAAAGCCTGGCAGGTTACAGTCCACAGGGTGGCAAAGAGTCAGACATAATCAAAGCAACTTTGCATGCACACAAGTTGTTGTTGTTCAGTCCCTCAGTCATATCTGAATTTTTATGACCCCATGGACTGCAGCATGCCAGCCTTCCCTGTCCTCTACTATCTCTTGGAGTTTGCTCAAATTCATGTTCATTGAGGCAGTGATGCTATTTAACCATCTCATCCTCTGCTGCCCTTTTCTTTTACCTTCAATCTTTCCCAGCATCAGGGTCTTTTCCAATGAGTCAGCTGTTCATATCAGGTGGCCAAAGGATTGGAGCTTCAGCATCAGTCCTTCCAATGAATATTCAGGATTAATTTCCTTTAGGATTGACTGGTCTGATTTCCTTTCTGTCCAAGGGACTCTCAAGAGTTTTCTCCAGCACCATAATTTGAAAGTATCAGATAATATAATACCTTAGTATCATAAAAGTGATTTTGATTTTATGGGCTCCCTGAAAGGAAGGAAGTCCCTTCAGGGTAACCAGTCCACTCTTTGAGAACTGCTGCTTTAGGAACTCATGGCTAATGTGGGAGGAGCCTGGAGTCTGGGGTCTGGCAGAGTGGAGGTCAAGGCAGGACAGGGTCCCTTGTGCTCAATAGCTCTGCAGCCTGGCTTTCCCTTGGCATCCACAGGTCCTTGAAAGCAAGTCTTTGTGCTCAGTGCTTTGCACCGAGGGGATTATCAGTTGTTACAGAAGACACTGCTTTCTCATATTATAAAGCATGAAATTCATTTCCAATAAAAATGGATTTACTCTAGTGAAAAATGCATATGTCTTTTCTGGAAGTCTAAAAGTAAACAGAAAGGAAAAATTCAAGATGCTACAAATAAAGTGTTTCTTTATATAATTCTAGATATTAGAAGCTATTCATTTGATAAAGACTATTGGATGGTTAAAGATTATTTGATAAAGACTCATGGCTCTACATTCAAATTGTTATTAACATGTTCTATCTTAATTTCAGATATAACTGCTCATGTGTGATATACATATGTGGTATTTCATTAAAATATTAAATTGGGGGTAAAGTTTTATAGAAGTGGTCTAAATGTTTTCCTAAAAATCTAAGCTGCCTAGTTCCTTATTCTTAAATATGCAATATGAGAAGATCATCTTGGAATTTCTGTTTTAACCTAATATTACATCCCATTGAAATTCAATTCATTTTATTCTGTCATCATGGGTGTCTCAAGAGATCTTTTATCTTAATATATATTTCCTATTAATACAAATGAAGCTATCTACATGTTTTGAAGAAACAGGGACCCATGAGAGTAGAAATACAAAGCACAGATTATCATAATGTTATGAGATCAGAATAGTAGTCAATTAATTATAAAATGAGCATCCCAAAATGTCATTAGTTGACTACAATTCGAATATTATAAATTTACTTGAGGTCTCCATTTAGCACAAAGCAATGAAGACTATAGGGGGCTCCCTGATGGCTCAGTTGATAAAGAATCTGCTTGCAATGCAGGAGACTGCCTGCGATGAAGGAGACATGGGTTCGATCCTTAGGTTGGGAAGATCCCCTGGAGAAGGAAATGGCAACCCAATCCCGGATTCTGGCCTGGGAAGTCCCTTGGACAGAGGAGACTGGCAGGCCAGAGTCCATGGTGTCACAAGACTTGGACATGACTTAGCAACTAGACCACCACCACCAGTGAAGACTATAGGGCTATGGGCTTCCCATGTGGTGCTAATCGTAAAGAATCTGTCTGCCACTTTGGAAGACATAAGGGATGTGAGTTTGATCCCTGGATCGAAAAGGTCTCTGGGAGCAGGAAATGACACCTGACTCCAGTATTCTTGCCTGGAAAATTCTGTGGGCAGAGGATCCTGGTGAGCTACAGTCCATGAGGTGCGAAGAACTGGACACAACTTAACAACTGAGCACAAACATACACATAGTGAAGACCATGGGAGTGAATTTAGGGTGCCTTGAAATTCTAATCTGGATTACAGAAGACACAAGTCAGATGCATTAAACTCCAGTGGGATCTAAACTCTTGAGCTCTGCTGAAATACTGTTAAATATTATCTCAAAAGGGTCATTGGCTAGGAATCTGGATTCTTCTAAGATTTATTTTTGTGTCGTTGTTGTTGGCATGGTATTTATTGATGTGAAATTTAACATATATCCACCCCGTACTATACAGAACAACCTTGAACTTGTCCTTATTCTCCAGTACACCAGCCTCTGGATACACAACCCAGATAGTCCTCATCTTACCTGCAGCATGAAGACATATTTTTCCCACAGAAATACTAGAGTTGTATTATTTTTTAATTAAAAAATTAATTCATTAGTATCTTGATAATTCAGAGATTTTCATTCTTATTTGAACAAAGTGCCTTTGTGATTGAGTAGTTTTGGCTAAGAACTTCATTTTCTTGCACATAGGACTTCCCTATGTGCGTGTGTTAGTTGCTCAGTCTTGTCTGACACTTTGTGACCCCCATGGATTATAGCCTGCTGGTCTCCATTGTCCATGGGATTTTTCTAGGCAAAAATACTGGAGCCATTTCCTTCTCCAGGGGATCTTCCTGATCCAGGGGTCGAACGTGGGTCTCCTGCCTTGCAGGCAGATTCTTTACTGTCTGAGCCACCAGGGAAGCCCATATAACTCTCCACTTCAGTGAAACGCCACTTCAGAGCTCCGGTTACAATTCATCTGCTACATTCAATTCAAACATGACACAATCATCTGAATCAGATTATTCCCCACTAGTCACCAGTTTGTTGTTGTTCAGTCAGTTGTGTCTGATTCTTTGTGACCCCATGAACTGCGGTACACCAGGCTTCCCTGTCCTCTGCTATCTCCCAGAGTTTGCTCAAAATCATGTTCATTGAGTTGGTGATGCCATTCAACCATCTCATCCTCTGCCACCCTCTTCTTTTACCTTCAATCTTTCCCAGTGTCAGGGTCTTTTCCAGTGAGTTGAGTGTTTGCATCAGGTGGCCAAAATATTAGAGCTTCAGTTTCAGGATCAGCATCAGTCCTTCCAACGAATACTCAGGGTTGGGCACAACCAAAAGGATTCATTTTGTAAGACAATAATTTGGCTGTGTCTCTAGACTTATATCTTGATGTTCATTGTTCAGAGAGACTGTAAGAGTTAAATTTCTTTATTGATGAACAAAAGTGGGAAAATACTGGAAGGAGAGTGGCTGCTGGATGACTTCCAATCTGAAGGAAAGATTTATGAGTAATAAACTTCTGATGGAGCTTACTTTTAGTGCTTGGAGGCTTACCCAAGCTAGATTGAATTTCTAAAACTGGAATGGATTTCTCTTGACTTAGTGAGCTGTGATATATTTGTTTCCAAAAGTCTGCATTTGGATGTGAAAGGCATATGGGCATACCTGAGTTTGATAAGAGAATTCCCCAACCCAGTCTTGGCTGTAGGTAAATACCCAGAAGGAAGGTATTTTTCTGAAATACCTGTGGGGCTTACCCCAGTTGTTGTCTCTTTGAGATGTGAGTTGTTGTGTTGTGTGCGTGCTCAGTCGTGTCCGACTCTTTGTGAGACCACGGACTATAGCCCACCAGGCTTCTCTGTCCATGGGATTCTCCAGGCAAGAATACTGGAGTAGGTTGCTATTTCCTTCTCCAGGGGATCTTCCTGAACCTGGGATCGAACTCACGTTTCCTGCATCGGCAGGCGGATTCTTGAGTATCTGAGCAAAAATACAGCACCATACTTGGATAGCTGCTTCTTCTTTGGAAAAGAGGTCATGGCTTGAGAAGGTTCTAGTAGGTGTGGGATTGTACTAGGAGCGTCCAAGATTTAGTTTGCTTTGATGAGATTATAGTTATTAACAATGAATAAGGTCAAACATGGGTACTCTCTTCTCCTTGATATGAATAAAGTTAAAAATCACATTTAAGTTTATCTCACCTTTGATTTTGAGAGAACAGAGACACACACACTGTAATTTTATTTTTCTGCTATCAAGTATGTGGAGAAACTGATTGAGAATGACTTGTATTCATAGTCATAGAGACAGATACAGCAGCATTAATTTGAGCCTGATTTTTCAAATAAGAACTACAGTTCAAATATTTATTCCCAAAACACCTTCCATGCTGCCTCCACCCACCCGTTTGGCTCCAGGGCACCCAGCAGATACCCCATTTTTTCTTTTGGCATCTTGTTGACCTTTCCATGACCACAAATCGACATGGGCAGATTTTGCCTGGGCTACATTTCCTCTGGCTCCTTTCCTTGGTTTGTAGAGGTGTGTGGGGCAAGGTCTTGTACACAGGATGGATGATCAGCCTGGAGTAGGGAGAGACACCTTTGGAACTGGGGACAAAAAGGAGCTGACTGAATGCTCACTACCATGCTTAAGAGAGAAGGTCAGTTCTGGCAGCAGATGCTGCAGGGCTGGTCTGATTCTTTGGTCTGGGGAGGTTAGGCTGGAAGGCAAGAGGAGAAAATGCAATTTCCACAAAGGCTACGGAGGGATCATGCCTTGTTACTGTCTATGGCAGAGATGTGACTTGGTTCTGCTTCAAATACGGGACAATGGTGCCTGAGGCTGGGTGGGGAGGTTTTGGACGTTTCGGTAGGCTGCTGTGAGCGGGGGCCTGGAAGCCAGGGCACTGTGCAGTTCCCCTCTACTCTGAGGATGTAATACGTTAATTCTGCATGAATCTCAATATGAGTTTAGGTGGAAGCTCAGCGTGCAGAGCCTCTCAGCCCTTTGAAACAGGGAAAATGGTAGTCTGGAATGCTGAGCTGCCATGGGTCTCAGAGACATGCTGGTTAAATTGCATTTGGCTATGGGAAAAACATGTCTCTAAATAATCAATCACTGAGGTGTGCAACGATTCCCAGAACAGAAAGTTCTAAATCTGCTTCCTGGTAGAGCAGTAAAACCTGCAGGAAGCCCTGAATTCACCTGGACTGGTGCATCGTGCATGCTGCCCTGAACGCCACAAAGCTCTCAGTGTGAAACATCAAATCACTCTGGTCTCCATCAGGGGTCACTTGGCCCTTTCCTCCTTCTTTTCCTATATTTGAAGTAACCAGAAAAAATTTCAAAACAAGAATGGATGAAATATTGTACTAACATGGCTCTCGAATACTATTCACAGGACGTGCCCTTTGTGTTATGAGCTTGGAATGCTCCGAAGCTTCTCTATTCCAGAAGGAAGCTATGGATGGATACACAAGGTTGCTTCTGATATTGATCCAGATGAGGAAAGAATGAAACTGGAATTGCTTAGAAGGCCAGGCCTTTAAACCATCAGGGTATCCACACAGACCTGATCAATGGGTAATATTGTTCAACAAGTGAATTGATTCTTTGCAAAGGTTATTTTAGGGATTAGGGCTGACAGGGAATTTATTACTGACAATCTCAACTGAGTGACTGATTGATTGATATCCCCCTACACCCCTGCTTCAGGTTGAGCCTTATAATAACTTCAGTGTGCTAGTAAATACTGTGGATAAACATGATGCTTCTAATCCACTGTCTTTGGTGTAAATGTGCTTGAAGCATTGTTAATAGACGTGGAGCTTTTTATGCTTCTGGTTCTAGTTCTCTATGTCTGTAGGTGCTTGCATAGCCTAAAATGCTCTCACGCACAACCGATTCCATGACAGACTTGGGAGGGGAGTGGGGGAGGCTATGTCAGCTCAAGTTCCTTGGGGAGTCAGGAGATAGGCCCCAAGGTTGCATAAATCACAAGAAAGATGGCAGGTCATCTGGCCTGCGGTCCAAACACACCAGCTCATCTCCATGTTCACGCTGTCCTGAGTTCTCTCTTGACCAGAGGTCTGGGGTGTAAATGGGCAACTAGGTTGGGCTGTGGTCTGAGTCCATAGCACTGAAGGAGGTTAATAGACTTACATCTTGGCCAAGCTGGAAACCATGGTCTCAACAGCAGTATCATCTCATCAATTTAATTAACTAGCTTCTGGCACATATGTGGTCACAGACTATTATAGGGACAGCCCGTTAATTTCCAAAAGTAAAACATTGAAGCAATATTCTAATTTGTGGGCTTATCTGTATTTCCTTCCTCCTTCCCTCCTTGCTTCCTTTCTTTTTTTTTTTCTTTGAGATTAAATTTTAGATAGCTTTAGATCAACTGAAGATAGAGTTTTTGTATTGTACGGAGAAGGCCCATGTGAATTTATAAATTATGCTGAAAGAATTCCTACTGAAGATCTTTTGAAGCCTATGAATTATGAGCTTGTACCTGGAGAGTGATGATGTATCCTTTGCCCTCATCAGGAGACAGGAATGTTTCTTATTCTGCTTATCAATTATTTGTATGGACATAATACTTCTCAGGTACTTGAATATGTTTTGTTTTTTTAAGCAGCAGGTGATACATTCATAATTTTATGTATAAAATTAATTTGCACAACAAGCAGCTTTTCAGAAGAGAGAATCCACTACACCCGCAGCCTGAGCTCCATGATAAGATGTTGAAATTTGTAGGGTTCCTATCAGAGGGGTGCATCTGTGATTACAAAGGCATTAGAGAAGCTCACCGGTCATGTTCCTTCTTGGGAGTTAGTGTGTTTAGGCAAGAGAGTGGGCTGAGTTGCCTTCAGGCACTGGACTTCCTCTTAGATGGGACCTGCTCTCCTGTCCAAGCTGCGCAGAACAAGGAAGTCTCCTGTGCCTGTGAAGGTCTGCAGGCATCCTCAGAGCAACCACAGACTCACCCAGACCCGTAGGCAGACATATCCCTTGTCTCACCTGAAAGCTCTCATCAGCGATCCTAGAACGTGGCTTTGGGGAGAGCCCCAGAGGGTTGTTGTGAGTTTCTGTAAAATCCATGCAACGCAATTGGTTTCTTCCAATGTTCTTAATCAGTAATGAGTTGGCATTTCCAATCAATAATAATTAACTGCCAAGATTTGGCTCAATTTACACAATTCAGCCAGGAAATGGTGCTATTTCACTCCAAGTACAATTTTTATTCTTTCCTAAATGGGTCCCTTATACTCAGGAAGTGACCACTTTTTATTCACTCTGACAAGCTGGGAACAAATTAGCTCTGAATCCTCTTTAAATTTTTTTAATTGAAGTAAATAGTGTATAATGTTATGTAAGTTACAGGTGTACAAAATAGCAATTCACATTTTAAAGGTTATACTCCATTTATAGTTATTATAAAATATTGCCTGTATTCCCTGTGCTGTAAAGTGTATTCTGTAGCTTATTTATACCTAATAGTTTGTACCTGCTCATCCCCTACCCCATGTTGCTCCTCCCCCTTCCCTTGCCCCACCAGTAACCACTAGTTTGTCCTCTATATTTGTGAGTCTGCTTCTTTTTTGTCACATGTACTAGTTTGTGGTATTTTTTTAGCTTCTACATATAAGAGATATTATACAGTATTTGTGTTTCTCTTTCTGACTTAATTTCACTTATCATAATGCCTTCCATGTCCAACTGTGCGTGCCTGAGTGCATGCTCAGTCATGTCTGACTCTTTGCAACTCCATGGACTGTAGCCCAGCAGGCTCCTTTGTCCATGGAATTTTCCAGTCAAGAATACTGGAGTGAGTTGCCATTTCCTTCTCCAGGGGATCTTCCCGACCCAGGGTTTGAACCTGAATCTCCTGCAGCTCCTGTGTTGGTGGGTAGACTCTCTACCACTGCACCCCCTGGGAAGCCCTCCCAGTCCATCCATGTTGCTGCAAATGGCACAATTTCACTCCTTTAGACAGCTGAGTGGTATTCCTCTGTGTGTGTGTGTGTTTGTGTGTGTTTCACATCTTCTTTATCTGGAATCCTTTTTTTAAGAGTGACTTCAGAATGTGATAGTGGATTTTGTTGGCTCTGTGCTAAAACCTCGTCTAGCAAACCGGCTGCATCAGTGTGGTTTTGCCTCACTGAGGGCAGGTGCCTTCCGCTTTAAAGGCAGACAGGGGAGCAAAGGCAGTGGGTCACCACACAGCTGAGTTTGTCTCAAGGTTGGCACGAGGTCACCCAGCCCATGCTCTGGAAGACAAGCCCCTACAAGCTCAGCCTTAGCTCTCCTTCAATTGCTGCCTCCTACCTCACTTTCTCTCTATTAAGGACCAAAGACAGGGCCAGCTGTATCAGTTGTAGGGTCCAGGGAAAAACTGAGGACCCAGGCTCCTCGGATTTGCCTGGTGGTGCTGTGGATAGGAATTCGACTGCCAATGCGGGGGCATGGGTTTGGTCCCTGGTTCGGGAAGGTTCCATATGCCTCAAAGCAACTAAGCCCGTGAGCCTCACCTACTGAGCCTGTGCTCTAGAGCCCTGGAGCCACAACTACTGAAGTTTGTGTGCCTAGAGCCTGTGCTCTGCAATAAGAGAAGCCATCGCAATAAGGCCTCTCTAGTTGCATCACAACTAGAGAAAGCCCACATGTAGCAACGAAGACCCAGCACAGCCAAAAAAGAAAGAAAGAAAACCTGGGCTCCTTGTTAAAACTTATTAAGCTAATCATTCAGTCAAGCCTGGTCACTTCCCTAGGGTCCCTGCACATTTTGCCTGCCATGTAACTGGCCTGAGTGGTACCACATACAAACTCCTATTTAAAAACAGTTCAATATTAACTTCCCTGACAGTCCAGTGGTTAAGATTCTGCACTTCCACTGCAGGGCTCATGAGTCAGGGAACTAAGATCCCATGTGCCATGCACTGCAAAACCCCCCAAGAAAGTCAATTCGTTATGTATTATTCATTTCACAATATCAATACGTTTCCACCACCCCCCCTACCCCCAGCACATTCTAAACTGCTACCCTGGTTTAAGCAAGCAGATAGATCATTGGGAATTTTTTAGGTATGAAAATTTACATCTAAGAACTTTTCCAAGTCAAGGGGTAAAATCTCCCTCTCTTTAAAGTTTTCTTTACTTTTTAATGGCCTTGGCACATATTCCTGGATCACTTTGTGTGCTGGTTGTGATTTTGTGTGATTCCTGGTTTGGGGTCAGACTTGAAGAGGATGAAAGATTGCTGCAGACTCTCTTGCCCGTGAAGGGAGAGTTCTAAGTCTCTCCTCTTGCTTCAGGGCAGCTGAGGCTCCCCAGGCCAACAGCATGCAGCAGAGGGGGGCCTATGAGTTTCCTGGCTTGGACCTTAGGAAACTAGAAGCTTCTGCTTTTTCCCTCTGGGAATGTTTGCTGTGGGAGAAGCCAGTTACCACTTAAGAGGTTCCAGTAGATGGGAAGGAAATCCAAAAAAGAAGGGATGAACGTACACGTATAGCTGATTTGCTTGTCTGAATGGCAGAAACATCACTTTGCCGACAAAGGTCCGTACGGTCTAAGCTATGGTTTTTCCATTAGTCATGTACTGATGTGAGAGTTGAACCATAAGGAAGGTTGAGAGCCAAAGAATGGATGCTTTTGAACTGTGGTGCCGGAGAAGACAATTGAGAGTCCCTTGGACTGCAAGGAAATCAAACCAGTCAATCCTAAAGGAAATCAAACCTGAATATTCACTGGAGGACTGATACTGAAGCTGACGCTCCAAAACTTTGGCCACCTGATGTGAAGAACTGACTCATTGGAAAGACCCTGATGCTGGGAAAGGTTGAGGGCAGGCGGAGAAGGGGGTGGCAGAGAATGAGATGGTTTGTTGGCATCACTGACTCAATGGATATGAGTTTGAGCCAGCTCCAGGAGTTGCTGATGGACAGGGAAGCCTGGATTGCTGCAGTCCATGGGGTTGCAAAGTGTCAGACATGACTGAGTCACTGAACAATAGCAACAACAAGAAACTAATACAATGTTATAAAAGAACTATGCTCCAATAAAAAATTTAAAAATAAATTAAAAAAGAAGAGCCACTACCTTAAACTGCCATGCTGTAAGGAAGTCCAGCTAGTCCATGGGCAACGGCCTGGAGAGGTGCCCAAGCAGTCAGACTCTGCCGGCTCTCCCCTCCCAGAGGGCAAGAATGTGGGTGAAGGTTCTTGGGTGACCCCAGCCCTGGGACCATCCAGCTGCAGTCGTGTGGGAGGCTCCATCCAAGATAAGAAAAGCTCAGCCAAGCCTGGTATACTACAGCACTGGGGGCAGAGGACACTCAGTTCTTGTGCTGAAGCTACTAACTCAGGGTGATCGGTTCTGCAGGAATAGTTATCTGGGACACAGGTAAATTGTTCTTCTTTGCTAACCCCTCGGTTCCTCCTCCTCTCACTCCACCATTCTCCAAGAACATCCTGGATCGCTTTCTATTCTTTGCTCACTAGGGTAGGATCGCTTCAGGATGCGGACTTTTGGGTCCTTAACTACCAGAAATGGAACGCTGCAAAGCACTCTGGACTCTAGCCTGGTTGTGCTCATTCATTTATCCATTCACTCAGGAAATATTTGCTGAGCACCTAGTATGTGCTACCCCTGGGATGGGAAGATCCCCTGGAGGAGGGCATGGCAATCCACTCCAGTATTCGTGTCTGGGAAAATCCCATGGACAGAGAAGCCTGGCAGGCTATAGTCCTTGGGGTTGCAGAGAGTCGGACATGACTGAAGCAACTTAGCATGCACACACGCAGTATATGCTACAGGTGATACTCAGATCTGGGGATGGGGAACTTTAAAAAAGTGATGCTGGGAGAGTGAAGCGGGATGTCCTTAGTGATAAATGTATCAGTAATGATTCTGAGGGGAACCAGAGGACAACTTCCACAGGAGTAATTCAAAGAAGGTCAACTCCAAAGGACCGTTTGCAAAAGTGCCTGCAATGCCGGAGATCCCAGTTTGATTCCTGGGTCAGGAAGATCTGCTGGAGAAGGGATAGGCTACCCACTCCAGAATTCTTGGGCTTCCCTTGTGGCTCAGCTGGTAAAGAATCCACCTGCAATGCCGGAGACCTGGGTTTGACCCCTGGGGTGGGAAGATCTGCTGGAGAAGGGAAAGGTTACCCACTCCAGTATTCTGGCCTGGAGAATTTCATGGACTGTGTAGTCCATGGGGTCCAAAAAAGTCAGACCTGACTGATCAACTTCCACTTTCATGCAGTTTAGGGGAACCCACAAAGAACAATGTAGCATCTCACACTAAGAATAGCAGAACGTGCAGGGAAGCACCAGAAACTGGAGAGGGTGCTATGTGGGGAGCAGCCTGACAAGGTCTGTGGTCTTCTGTTGAAGGGCGCAGCTATGCTTCAGGCTATTTATTTATTTATTTGGCTGTACCAGGTCTTAGTTTTGACATGCGGGATCTTTAGTTGCAACATGTGAGATCAAATTCCCCAACCAGGGATCAAACCTGGGTCCCCTCCACTGGGAGCACGAAGTCTTAGCCACTGGACCACCAGAGAAGTCCCAGCCTCAGGCTGTTTTACAGACTTTTATGGGTGCCACGTTTCAGCAAATAAAAATTCAGAATGCCCAGTTAAATTTCAATGTCAGATAAGCCAAAAAAAAAAAAAGTGTAAGTATATCCCATGGAATATCTGGGGGCATAGTTACACTAAACTTTTTCTTGTTGTTTATTTGAAATTCAAATTGAACTGAACAGTCTGTGTTTTACCTGACAATCTGAGCAGAGAAGGAGGCAAATAAATACCCAGATCTTGTTTCTTCTGTCTTCTGATCACCTCTGGTACCACCTATGGTATGAATCCATTAAAGCCACAGCATGATGTTGAGGGAAAGGGTGGGTGGTGAGTCAGGAGGGGCGAGAGGGGAGGGCTGTCTTGCTTTTTACCCTTGCATGTCTCCCCATGGGCTCTTGGTCAGGCCCTGAGTGTTCCTCTCAGCCTCCCTAATTAAAAATGTCAACTGTTAGACTGTAAGTGATGGTAGCTTTACAAAGATGGTGAAGGTGTGATTTTTGAACCCCGATACTGGATTGGTTTCAGGAAAAAAAAAAGAGAAAGAAAAGCAGTGTATCAGTATCATCCTTTTATTTTAACTGCTGTGTCATTGGTTGGCTTCATATTTTTTAAAAAAGGGAAACTGTCAGACCTTTCGGGAAAAGTGAAAGTCTCTCAGTCCGACTCTTTGTGACCCTATGGACTATACAGTTCATGGAATTCTCCAGGCCAGGATAATAGAGTGGGTAGTCTTTCCTTTTTCCACGTGATCTTCCCAACCCAGAGATTGAACCCAGGTCTCCCACATAGCAGGCAGATTGATTGCCAGCCCAGTCACAATGGAAGCCCCTTTCAGGAAGGATGACATATTTGACATTCTTGGAGCAGTTGGGCTCTCCTTGTAAAGGTTAACACATGTTTGTGAAGTCAGTTATAGCCCCGAAGCCCAACTTGGGTGTCATTTAGGAGGTGGCCCGAGATGCGGGGTACTTAATTGGGGATGTGTCCAGGGTGGCAGTGAGGGTGGACGCAGGCTATGAGCATCTCAACCCCATCTGAAGGGAAGCCCTGGTGGATGCAGGCCAGCCGGAAATGGGGGTGGAGGCAAAGCCCCCAGAAGTCCGGATTATTGGAGCAGGAAGGAGAGAGGGTGGCAGCTTCTGCCTCTTGGGATTTGGGGCCACCAGGGTCCAAACATGGATGGGGCGGGGCAGGCTCCCTTCAATGAGCTGGTGCTGGAAGCCACACAGGTTTCTAGAAGTGCTGCTTTCTATGTATGGAGTCCACTGTGTCTCTGGATAACTCACCCAGCCACCCTGGCCCAGAAAGGGGGGAGATGGGGGGCCGTCAGGACTCCAGGTGTTCCCCAAGGGAGGCCTGGACAAGCTGCCATCTGGCCTGGGGCCAGGGCTCTTGGTCTGGGATGTACTCTCTCCCAGCCAGTGATGCAGGGTAGAGATGCTAACTTTTGCCGTCCCTGTCTTGGGGAGACATCAAGGAGCAGATCTGCTCTTGGATTCCTGGGCCCCAGAGCTTTGAATTCAACTTTGGACTCATGACTGTGAGATCAGCTGCTTAAAAACTATGAGAAATGACCATTTCTTTCCTTTGATGACGTACAAACCAGGAATCGAAATCTTCATCTCTCTGCTTCTTCACACACCCTGGAGAAATGCTCTTTGGGGACCACAGTGAAGACAGTCCCCCAAAAGAAGAGAATTTGAGCCCCTTAATATAAGCCAGGCTTTGAAAGTTCAAGAGGGAAGAAGATTAACCCATGCTGTGGGATCACTGAATTTAAAGGGCAATTATTTATAGACTGGGCTTCCTTTGTGGCTCAGATGGTAAAGAATCCGCCTGCAGGGCAGGAGATCTGGGTTCGATCCCTGGGTCAGGAAGATCCCCTGGAGGAGGAAATGACAACCCACTCCAGTGTTCTTGCCTGGAAAATCCCATGGATAGAGGACTCTGGTGGGATATAGTCCACGGGGTCGCAAAGAATTAGACACAACTGAGTATTATCACTTTCACTTTCATTTACAGACTTGGCTTTTTCCAGCATTAATGTGATAGAGTATTTACTATTATCCTTCACAGGACTTGCTACCTATGAGTGAGAAGCCTGATTACTTGCAGATTACTAGATTTAATTCAATAAGACATGAAAAAATTATGTTTGTCTTGAAGACTACCCCTTTCTCTCAAAAAGTGAACCGAGGAGTAGATGCTTCTTGTCAATCCTCAGGTGTTCTTTTGGGTTCTTACCACAGCTGTGCTGTCCCAGCTGCCACCTTCCTTTTGCCTGTTGGGATCTGAAATTGAATCAACCAACAATCAGCTGAAATATGTATTGATTCCATAGAGCCAGACAGTTGGGGGGGCGGTGGGCAGGGGAAGGATGGGAAATGGACAAACAATGGACGAGATGGGCTCAGTCACAGTGTTTATGGGAATACTCCTTCCAGTAATTTGTGGTTATGTGAAATGAAAGCTTGCTGCTATTTTTGTGCTTGGCTTCTTCAATATTTCCAAAGCACCTTTTCCTCTCTCTACTCTCCCCCCATCCCAGACCCTGAAGATAATTGAAAATTGAACAGCACTCTGGCATTCATTTAGAGAGCAGAGTCTCCTCAGATGTCAGAGAGATGCTTTCATGGCTTTGGTGCTAATGCGAGGGAAGTCATTCTCCCTTTGGACTCACCCAATCACAATCAGCTCAGACCCAAGCATCCTACATGCAGGACCTACTTCCCACAGCACAGTGATTACTAATTGTGTTCATTGCAGTGAGATGAGGCTTCTTGCATCCAACCTTTCTTAGGCTTCAGGGTTTCAGGGTTTCAAGGCAAACATTAACATTTTGCCAGCTTGAATTGATGTGTGCTCACCAAAATTCCATTTCCCACCAGTCCATAAAGACCTTGTTTTTATAGCGAGCTTTAAAAATGGGCTGGGTCGTCAGAAACAGCTCATGAAAATGCCTATTGTAGATGATAATACATTACCTGGCCACGAAAAGCGCTCTAAATGTTCCTCCCAGGTAGTCACACTTGATAATTGTTTCCTAGGAATTCTGAAAGGAATAGAGAAATGTTTAGCACCCAGTTTTCACTGGGTCTACCCTTGGAAGAGCTGACACCTCACTGCCTCCTCTGGAGAGCTTTGTTATGTCTGACTCTTTGCAACCCCATGGACTGTAACCTGCCAGGCTTCTCTGTCCATAGGATTCTTTAGGCAAGAATACTGGAGTGGGTATGCCATTCCCTTCTCCAGGGGATTTTCCCCACCCAGGGATCAAAGGTGGGCCTCCCGCATTGCAGGCAGATTCTTTATCATCTGAGCCACAAGGGAAGCCCTTTTCCATCTTAGTCGATTGCTTTGAAGGTTCTTTACATTTTAGCCATTCCTCTTACTGCAGGACCTCTGGGCCTCCTCACCTGTCTGGTCTGCCCAGAAAACCCCTCTGAGTCTCAGCTTTTTCATCAAGGGGAAGGATGAACCCCCAAAGTTTCTAGTCCCTGTGCTATGGTTTGGCCATTTGCTGGCGGGTCACTCGTGGTGAATCATTTCACTCTTGGGGTTCCAGTGTCCTCTTTGTGGGACAATGGTGTCTTCAGACACTTCCTCTAATCTGGACACTCTCTGATCCTCTCTCTCTCCCTGAACACTGCAGAACGCTTGGTTTCTCTTGATTTTACTTTCTGTTCATATCAAGGAAATGCTGCCTGTGAGTTCAAAGGAGAAAAGGATGCTATTTCTTGGTGGAGACAGTAGAGGGGAAAGTAGGTACAATGGACAGAATTAGAATTGGATTCTCACAGGCTGTGAACCTGTGATAACAAATAATGTAACTATTTCCAAAAAATGGGTGAAAACGGAAAAATTCAGCCTTTTATCTGGACAAACTGCACTTCCAACTAGCTGACTGCCAAACAAGAGAGGGCTTATTTCCCTGGATGTTTCTGTGGTGTGCATTCAGGCTGATGGTGAGGCTGCCTGGCTGGGAACCGGCCTCCAGGCGAGGACAGGTGTAGACAACGAGTCCATGCATGACAGGTGGGTGGCCTCCTAAGGTTGAAATGGGCACACCTGTGCACATAAAGAGGCTGCTGTCAGCACCTCTTTACCCCCTAAAATTAAATTGTTACTGTGCTGTTGCAGCCAGAAAGTATTCTGATTTCCTTTTGAAACTTTGTAACCCTTTCCATTCTGGTGCCCTGCATATTTGGGATGATGGAACCTGAGGTTGTCAGCTGGTATCCTCTCTGGTGCCATGGCAATTGAATGTTGAGTTGCAGCTACTTCTGGAAAAATGTCTCACTTGCATTTTCATTCTTGTTTTAAATATCTTTTTCTTTTGGCCACATTACATGGCATGTGGGATCTTACTTCCCCAACCAGGGATTGAATCTGTGCCTCCTGTGGTGGATGTCTTTACCACTAGACCAACAGGGAAGTCCCTCACTTGCATTTTCTATCCATCCAGGCCTTGACATCTTAAATGACAGCAAAGCATCATTTAATAAAAATTCCAATTCTTGCTGGGAAAGATTGAAGGTAAAAGGAGAAGGAAGTGGCAGAGGATGAGATGGTTAGATAGCATCATTGACTCAATGGACATAAATCTGAGCAAACTTTAGGAGATGATAAAGGAGAGGGGAGCCTGGTGTGCTGTAGTCCATGGGGTAGCAAAGAGTCAGGCATGATTTAGTGACTGAACAGCAACAAATTTTGAAATTATGAGCCAGATTAGTGTCAGGAAGACTAGCATAGGATCTTTGAAGACATTAGGAGCAAGTTGCAGATAAAATGTTCAGTCTTTTCCTGTTCACACATCGCAGAGGTGAGCAAAACAAAACAAATCTTTCCAATTAGGTATCTGGGCTGTAAGCCGCCTGCTGGGTCTCCCTGGCCATTTGCAGCTGGCAAAATAGAAGTCCCTGCTGTGTCAGTCCTCAGTTCAGCTTGAAATGACTTTAGCGAAAGGTCAGATGCTGTGGCTCTGGGGACGACTTCCGTTCTCCAACAGACTGACATTAGACCTTTTTTCCCCCGCTAACATTCTATCTAAATTGGTTTCCTTCCTCAGTTTCTTGTCATCGGCCTCTATTTAATGCTCCCTTGAGCTGCTGCCACCAAAAATGGATATTTTATCGCTGCTTCCATGTGTGATCTAGACAGTAATGCTTCTACCACCTCTGTTGATGATTCGAATTCTTCAAGTGATGATCGGTCAGGGCTGATCTTTTGAAATACGTTTTGTTAAAAATTTTATTTCAAAATTGACTACTTTTTGATCATGTGGCCTGACACTGGAAATTATTTCCTTTTTGGAATTCTTTTTTTTGTAAATTAAATTAATTAATTAATTAATTAATTTTTAGCTCTGCTGGATCTTCACTCCTATGCAGGCTTTTCTCCAGTTGCAGAGAGAGGGGCTACTCTCTAGTTGTGGCGCAGGGGCTTGTCAGTGTTGTGGAGCACGGGCTCTAGATCTCACGGGCTTCAGTAGCTGGGGCGCATGGGCTCAGTAGTTGCAGCTCCTGGGTCCTAGAGCACAGGTTTGAGAGCTGTGGTGCACAGGCTCTGTTACCCTGGGGCATGGGGGATCTTCCCAGACCAGCAATGTCTCCTGCATTGACAGGCAAATTCTTTCTCACTGAGCCACCAGGGAAGGCCTAGTTTGGAATTCTTGAAATAAAAATATTCTGCTTCTGGATAGGGGGAGGGGCCAGCTGGTCTGTCTGTGGAAAGTGCAAGGCTTTGCTTTCCTGTCGCGGTGCTGCATAAAGGTCCTGGTTAAACACTCACGATGGCTCGTGGGACCAAGCACAGCCCACGTCTGGATTCATCCCAGATGCTCTTCACCTCAACCAGGAGGAGAGGAGCCTGGAGCTTTAGCACTTTCCCCCCTACTTGAGAAGCCCTTCTTATTCTATTTCTTCTTGGGATTACTTGTCAGAACATTGCTACTAAATAATGCTTAAAAGTTAAACAGACTCTACGGAGAGCTAGTCCTTGAGAATCTGACATACTCTATGTGGTTGAGTTACTTCACCCAGAAACCACATCACTTTACCCTTCCTTGGGTGTTCAGTTTTGTTCTCTTTTTACAAATATGTGAATCTATCTTCCTGGTAGGGAGGATAACAAAGCCCAAAGCTTAAAATGGCATGCCTCTAAAACCACTCTTTCCAACAAATCAGCAAGTCCCTGGCCATGAGCTCTCAAGATAGTATCACTTTAAAAAAGCAAATAGAAGGGATATAGTTTTGCCTAAAACCTACAGAAGGAAGAAAGGAAGAAAGAAAGAAAGAGAGACTGAGGCTGTGGGATCAGGAGACAGAGTGTATGGAGTTTAAACCCTCGGGCCAGCAGTTCCTGGAGCTGAATGCATGTCTTTGATGACACACAAATATAGACAGTTATGAACAGACACACACACCTCTGTGAAGAGCTGGTCCTTGTCATTATGACCCTCAGGAAGCACAAGAAGCATGACCAGATGGGGAAATCAAGGCTGATCGCACCTCAGGTTTGAGATGGTGAGCAGAAACGGACACATGTCTGTCCAGCTGCAGCTGGACCCATTAGGATCCAGGCTCTGGTTTGGCTTCACAGACCCCCGTTTCAAAACTTTGCACCCAAATGCTGAATACACAGTGGACGCATCTGTCCAATACTCTTGTGCATCTAAGAAAGCTTGTAATCCTTGAAAATCCACCTGGGAAAACAGCTGTCCACCTGGATTAGAGGTGCAGGGCTGAAGAGCCCAAGTGGGATGTTCCTGGGGAGACAACACAGCTCCTTGCTCATCTGCTGGCGGAGCTCCAGGAAGGATGCAGACACGCCTGCCACGCTGCTGGAGAAAGGCATCTCTAATCAGCCAGTGCCTGGTGCAGAGGGCAAAGGGGAGGGCAGGAGAACCACGGTCCTAAAGCCTGGAAACAGCTTCGATCCTTTCTGGCATCTGCATGATGACTTTTCAACCGACGTTGCTGTTTGCTCTCCACATTTTTCATAAAGCTTGCCTAATTCCATGAGAGCCCTAAGGCTTGTCTTGGCCTTTCTCCTATTCAATCTTCTTCCTCCTGCACAGAGTAGAATGCATTCCATCTGCCTTAACGCCTTCCTTTCTCTTTTAAAGTCAAACTGTCTAGAATGATGGGGCAATGGAAGTTAGATACTCAATGGGCTCAAATGAAGTTTTTAATATTGCTGTTTTTCAGTCGCTAAGACACGTCCGAATCTTGGTGACCCCATGAACTGCAGCACACCAGGCATCCCTGTCATACATCATCTCCCAGAATTTGCTCCAACTCATGTCCTTTGAGTTGGTGATGCCTTCTAACCATCTCACCTTCTGTTGCCCCCTTCTCCTCTTGCCCCCTTTCTTTCCCAGCATCAGGGTCTTTTCCAGTAAGTTGGCTGTTCACATCATGTGGCCAAAGTATTGGAGCTTCAGCATCAGCATCAATCCTTCCAATGAGTATTCAGAGTTGATTTCCTTTAGGATTGACTGGTTTGATTTCCTTGTTGTCCAGGGGACTCTCAAGAGTCTTCTCCAGCAACACAACTCCAAAGCATTAATTCTTTGGTGCTTAGCCTTCTTTATGGTCCAGCCCACCCATCCATACATGAATACTGGGAAAACCGTAGCTCTCACTATATGGAACTTTGTCAGCAAAGTGATGTCTCTTCTTTTAAATATTGGATGAACTAATATTTTGAGGCTACTTGAACATGTACTGTGATTATGATTGTATTTGACTTTTCTCTCTATTTCAAACTGGGGAACTTTAGAGAATTCTCCATCATGGTGAAATTTTCAGTTTAATCCTTTAAAACTAATATTTTGAAGTTTAAAAGCTGGGGGAAAAGAGCCTGAGGAAATTCTTCCCTTCTGAAATGGTAAAACCAGGTAACATAAAAGAAAGGAAAGCACTCAAATTTTTCCAAAACTCTGAAAAGAAGGAAAAAAATGAGCCTGGAGTAGAATGGAAGGAGTGAGCTAAACCCTGATGGGAGTACACATGCCTAGAAGCTGCACCTCACTCAGGTTCATTTCTTAAATTTTTAGGGAGTGGAGGGAAGAAGCTGATGCCCCAGGAGGAGAAAAATAATAAATGAATCCGGGACACCTGAGAGTGATGGTTGGCAAAGGTTACCACATATGCAGGCAATATTTCTGCAGAAATAAAACCTGAGCTTTTAAAAGTATTAAGTGCTATAAAGAAATGGCCATCCATATCAGAAATTGAACAGATGTGTATATCAAAAAAAAAAACATATAGTTAAGTGAAGCCAAACTATGCACAGGGATGTATATTTGAATTTTTATTATCAGCTTGAAACAAAATGTTTTCAAATGAGCTATACACATTATTATGTATGTGTAAGTAGATAAGGTTTATCTGTAAGAAGCTGAAACCCTTAAAATAGCAACAGCTTAAACTATAATGTCTATTCCTCACTTGTATAAAGGGAGTCTGAAGATAGGTAGTTGATAACAATCAAGATGATTTCAAGGTGCATTAAGCATCTGTATTACTGCTTTGTCATCCTTAGCATAAGACTTATGCTCCAGAATGGCTGCCTGAGCACCAGCCATAGCATCTGCATTCCAGCTAGTAGAAAGCAGATAGCAGTAAGTAAAAAGGGCCAAGGGTTAGCTTCTTTCCTTTTTTCCTTTCTTTCTTTCTCTTTTTTTGGCCCTGCTACTTAGGATTTTAGTTCCCTCAGCAAGGGTCAAACCTGGGCCTAGCAGTGAAAGTGCTGAGTCCTAACAACTGGACTGCTATGGAATTTCCAGGTTAGCTTTCTTTTAATGAGATTTCTTTCTCCCATATTGTATTGACCAGAACCTAGGTCACTCAATTTCAAGGAGCATGGAAATCTTGTTCTGGGTAGTCATGTGCTCAGCCCCAAGTCAGGGGTTTTATAACTAAGAAAAAGGGGGTAAATAGAGGCAAGAAACAGACTTGGCCACAACACATTTCTGCTGATGGAGTTTCTTGAGCCCTTACCTATGTGGCTGGCTTGCATGGAGAGCAGGTCTAAGGTGTCAGATGACTCTTGTTCTCCATCTTCCCAGTCAGTTCAAAGTCTTCAGAGTGTGAAGGAAGGCAAACAGTGGCTTTTCTAAGTGGTTCACTGTTAAGGAAGTTAGGTGTTAATCCCTGGGAAGGAATTTTCATTCTTTCCATGTGCTCTGAAGAGGAAAGGAACATTTGATGTGTTATCCACATCTCCCAGAGGTTTGTTACTTACCCACTTTCATTCAAGTTGTTCTCCAGTGCATACTAAAGAATCTTCTATGCAAATGAAATGGAAGTCTGCTATCTGATCCCCAGACACACAGGATCATCTCTTTCATTACCTAACACTCCTCTCTTCCCATAGCCCCACGTAAGCTAGGGATGACTGCAGGAGATAGCAGCATGGACCACAGATACCACTCTTGCAAGATTTAGCCAAAACAGGTTTATTATAGGTTATCTATGTATTACAGAATTTCTGGGAGGCAGGGAAACTGGTCCTGGCCATTCATAGCCAGGGATAATGCCCACGGAAACACGCAGCCACACAGCACGTTCTTCCAGCAGACGATCTTCCAAGAACTGTTGCTGTTGCCTGGTCTGTGGGTCCAGGCACAGGACAGGGGGTGTCTGCTGGCTGCCCCGGGAAGCCCCATTAGGTGTTTCTGCTTCTGTGCCTGCGGAGGGGGCTCTTGCCTTATTTGGTTGCTTCCCCTGGTGCTCACCTCTGTTTTCTCAGATCTTGCCACACTGCATCTGTTTGACTGGCCTTACACCTGGACTTAGGGCTTCCCACCTGGTACAGTGGTAAGAATCTGCCTGTCAGTGCAGGAGACGTAGTTTCAATCCCTGGGTCTGGAAGATTCCCTGGAGTAGGAAATGGCAACCCACTCCAGTATACTTGCCTGGAAAATTCCATGGAGAGAGAAGCCTGGTGGGCTACAGTCTATGGGGTCGCAAAGAGTCGGACATGACTGAGCACACATGCATGCACGCCTGCACACCTGGACTAAATAACAACACAACACCTGGGCAGCAGAATTCTACTCCCAGGACACCTGCGGTGGAGGGGGGAGGTGGCAGGAGGGGTGCTGGGTGAGCCAGTCTGCAGGCCCCCATCTATTACCACCAGGGAATAACCCTGCATTTGTCTTTGCAAATTATGAAGCAGCCCGGTACACTCTGGTAAATATCTTGCGAGAGAAACAGCCTCCATTTATCATTATCTCCATTTCAAACACGGGGGAGGATGCGAATCCCAGAAAGGCAAATCTGACCACACAGAGTTAGTTGGGATTTGAATCTGAGGCTTCTTTAGTGAAGCTGTTTCTCACCGTAACTCATCAGCCTTTCTTTAATTTATGCTAGGAAATGTAGGCATTCTGGCCAGCGTCATGGGCTGAATTATGTGTCCTCCTCAAATGCCTCTGTTGAAGCCCTAAGCCCTGGTGCTTCAGTATGTGACTATATTTAGAAATATGGCCTTTAAAGAGGTAATTAAGGTAAAATGAGGTCATTAGGGTGGGCCTTCATCCAAGATGTCTGCTGTCCTTATAAGAAGAAATCAAGACACAGATACACAGAGGGATGAGCATGTGAAGACCCGGGAAGAAGACGGCCATCTGTGTGCCAGGCAGAGAGCTCAGAGGACCCAAGCCTGTGGATACCTTGACTTTGGACTTCCAGCCTCCAGGAGTGGGAACAAATAAATGTCTGCCATTTAAGCCGCTCTGACTGTGGTAGTTTGTTACGGCAGCCCTAAGCAGACTAATGCAAATAGGAACTGAGTTTGCCTTTCCAATAGAAAAACTGTTTTCAACAATATTTATATCATTTTTGTTTTGTTTTGTTTTGTTTTTCTCTTCCTAGACTTAATGAGTTTGGGGAAATTTTTGATCTCATCAGTACTTATTCTTTTCCATTGAGTCCCACAGATGTGCACTTATTTGATTACCTAAATGCCACAGCTTGGGAGTAATCTTATTTGAGCAAGGTGCATCCAGGTAGGGGTCAGAGAAATAAGATAATGAGATCGAGAGAAAGGAGGGAGTTGGGGGAGCTTTGTATCCACCAAAGCCTGAGGTGAGCGTTGGAGACTATGGGATTCAAAATGCCTCTATTTTAGGGCAAAAGAGAATTTCTTTCTCTTGCAAAAAGCTGTAAGGACCAGAAGGGTGCTGACTTGGTAACGGGAAAGTTAGGAGGAATGAGAACCGTGTTTTCATTTGATGCGAGAGGGAACATGGTGAATGCAGAAAGCACCCCCCTTGCCTGCTGCCACTAATGCCTGACCCTGCTCATTAATCTCTGCTGCTTAGCAGAGACCTGGAAAATTGCAATTCTCCGCGCCAGCAGCCCCTGTTCAATAAATCCCGAGCCAGCAGGCAGAAGCAAGAAATGGCCCGAAGCTCGGAGCTGGCTTGCTGCATTCCACGCTGCTGCCCAGCAAGGGAGACTCTGTTTTAACTCGGGCAAAATGGCTGAGGGAGCTGGGGCCTCTTTGTGTTCATTTCCAGCTTTTAAAAGAACGTGTTGTCTTTGTTTTTACTAGCGTTTCATAGGATGCTCTGTGCCAGCATTGTGATGAACTAGGTATACTAATTTATTTTTATTACTATTTTTTTTCCTCGGGAGGAGCTGACCTTTTCTCTAACACTAGCTGCCTTGTTCTCTGGGTGTATTTTGATCCAATTTGAGGCTTAAGGGATAAAAATCCCAATTCTTGCTTTTCTTATTTGTGGCTCTGTTTTCCCTGCCTGGAGGGCTGGGTTTTGGTCCTGATGAAGGAAGGCACCTTAGCTGTCCTGGGTCACTCTGTAGCCCTGGTGCTAGAGAGGGTCAGTGGCTAGTTCAGAGGCCTCTGGAACTGTGTATCAAGGGCAGCCCAACTGACAGATATTAATTCTTTCCCAGTTAACATTACACTTTGAAAGAAGGTAGGACATTCTAAGAAACTTGGCATTAAAATACCCCATTTGCAAGGCATACTTAAGTTAAATGACTGTTATTTCTTGATGGCATACTAAAATTTAGGTTCTTTTATAGTACGCTCTGTGCTTTGCCTCCTAATCAAGGCAAACTCCCACTCAGGACAATTATATCCCAATTTACTGCTTATGTGCAAATTTCTGATCTAGGGGATTAGGCCTTAGGAGGTAATTTGTTTCTATAAAATAAATCCAAAAATATGGAGGGTTATAAATGTGTAAACGAAAGACTTTACATCTGTGTGTGTGTGCATGTGTGTGTGTATACACAAGCCCCTGTGTTCATGAATCACTGCCAGTATCTCTAGGCAATGACTTTGCATCACCATAAACTCAGAAACAAAAATAAGAACTCTTCTGATCAAGCATGGGGGTTCATATATTTTGGGATGAGGATGAATTTCAAACTCTTAAAATCACACCCAGAGCTGTTGCAGGATCCCTGAAGAGCTCTGTTTTGCCCTGGATGACTGCGTGTCTTTTAATTTTGAAAGAACTCATGCTAATTGAGAGAAGTCTGCCACTTGGATGGGGACTGGGAGGATGAATACTTTTTCAAGCAGTGAAGAATAATTTTTCAAAAAGTGTGGTATTTGTCACCCCTTTTGTCTGGGCAAGTGAGTGTGAGGCTAGCTTTGGGGACGACCTCCCCTGTCCCCTTCCCAGAGGCCTTTGTTGTTGTTGTTTCAATTATGTCTGACTCTTTGTCCCCCCGTGCACTGTAGCGCACCAGGCTCCTCTGTACATGGGATTTCCCAGGCAAGAGCACTGGATTGGGTTGTTCTTACTCCAGGGGAGCTTCCCGACCCAGGGATCGAACCGGAGTCTCCCATGTCTCCTGCACTGGCAGGCAGGTTCTTTACCACTGAGCCACCTGGGAGGCCCACCAGGTACCTTAAAGCACTCACATTCCTTCTCCCACTCGGCACCCTGTTTTATTTGAGGAATTTCTGAAACTCTATTGCTTATCTATACACTTACCTTTTTATTATCTGTTTCTCCAAAAGAGCAGGGTTTTGTCCTCTGTTCTCTCCCAGCCCCTAGAACAGGGACAGGCCTGCAGGAGGCCTTCTGGGCCATTTATCAAATGACTGAATTTGGTATATGAATTCTCCCAGACTGCCTGGTAAACAGACAGATTTTCTGAACTGGTAGACCCAACCATGTGTTTAGACTTGGACTATTTGAGACTTCCTTTTTCTCCCTGGGCAATAGTAACTGGTCCATACAGCAGGCTGTCATCTTGGTCTCACTCTAGGGAACTCAAGGTGACAAGACACGGGGGAATAAAAAGAAGATTTGGAGCAAGACCTGGATTCTGAATCAGCCCATGGCCAGCACTCACCGGGGGCTCTCCAGTGAGGCAGGTTATGGTCTCTGAGCCTTTGTAAAGTGAGGACCATGGACGTTTCCTGCAGCTCTCATAACTGGCCAAAGGAGCCAGACAATGCATACAACAGGAAGCTACTTTAAAACCTAGCACTGGATGGGAGAGGCATTTGGGGGAGAAAGGACACGTGTATGTATAGCTGGGTCCCTTTGCTGTTCATTTGAAACTGTCTCAACATTTGTTTGTTAACTGGTTATACCCCAATGCAAAATAAATAGTTTCATTAAAAAATTAAGTAGTTATTGACAGGTACGTGCTAAGTTGCTTCAGTCATGTCCAACTCTGTTTGACCCATGCACTTTAGACCACCACGCTTCTCTGTCCATGGGATTTTCCAGGCAAGAATACTGGAGTGGGTTGCCATGCCCTCCTCCAGGGGATCTTCCTGACCCAGAGATCAAACCCACATCTCTTATGTCTCTTGCATTGGCAGGTGGATTCTTTAGCCCTAGCACAACCCATTGATAGGTAACAGAAGAAATAATAAAGACTAGAGAGCCCCAAAGTTAGATCAGGTGCTGTTATGTGTTGAATTGTGTCTGACCCCAAATTCAGATGCTGAAGCCCTGAACCCCTAGCCCCCCACCACACCATCCCTCAGAATGTGGCTGTATTTAGATACAGGCCCTTTATAGAGGTGATGCAGCTAAAATGGCTCAGCAGGTAAAGAATCCACTTGGAATACAGGAGACATGGGAACCTCGGGTTCCATCCCTGGGTTGGGAAGATCCCCTGGAAGAGCAAATAGCAACCCAGTCCAGTATTCTTGCCTGGAGAATCCCGTGGACAGAGGAGCCTGGCCGGCTACAGTCCGTGGAGTTGCAAAGTCAGACACGACTGAGCGACTAACACACTACTACAGGTTGATACGGCTCCTTACCAAGAAACTTCAATGGGCTGTAGGGCTGATCTGTGTTTTATCCAGATGAATTCACACAAAGGGAATTTTTGTCTCTCAAACAGTTTTCCTATTTGCTGGATTTTCATGGCCATGTCAGAGGCTTGTAGTATCTATTTGGGATTGTCTTCACCTGATAACAGTTCCTTCCTTTTATATTTATGATTCTCGATTTTCCATTTGCTGTCAAATGATCTATAAAAGAAAATCCGCTTATGTCTATGAGGGAGAATCCATGTAATGCTTGGTGAAGACTGGTTCTTATTACAATGCTATTTTCAAGAAGGGCTTCCTTAAAAATTTTCTCATGGTGTAATAAAATGCAAAACAGCAGGGCCATTCCTGTCTGTTTCTGCAAGAAGAAGGCTGTATTTCAGGAAAAGAGTGTAAGAAACACCTTGTTACTTGTTTCAGTTGCCAAGTCATGTCCTACTCTGTGACCCCATGGTCTGTAGGTTGCCAGGCTTTCCTGTCCATGGCATTTTCCAGGCAAAAATACTGGAGTGGGTTGCCATTTCCTCCTCTAGGAGATCTTCCTGACCCAAGGATCAAACCCATGTCTCCTGCAATGGCAGGCGGATTCTTTACTACTGAGCCACCAGGGAAGGTCTAGAGCCATGCAAAGTAAGTCTGAGTAGAATGAGGTTCCTTCCTGGTGGGGAGGTCACGGAAGTCTGAGCCGCAGGGAGCATTGGTTCTTCATCAGGCTGGGCCATCAACAGTGCTCGGCGTTGTGCCTTGGTTGGTTGATGATGTTTCTGCCTGGGGAAAAGAGTACAATTGTTTGGGATGGTTTTACAGCTGTGCTTTTCGTTCTGAGAGAGAAGATGGATAGGAACACAGACAGATAGATGACGCAGATAGTTAGATACTGTGGTTGAGACTGCCGCTGCCTTGCCTGATAGACTGTGAGCCTCACCTCCTCAGACTTGCTCATGTCTCTGAGACCCGGTGCTCCAGGTAATGGATCTGACAGTGTTTGGGTGAAGTCTGAAGGGCTCGTGGGGAGTCCTGCTCATACCTCTGGAGCTCCACGGTCAGGAAGGTGGTTTTTCTCTCATGCTCCAGGGGAGTTGGCAATCAATATCTTTTTCTATCAAACCAGTGGATTTGAATGAATCATCTGTTGACCATTCTCCTATTCAGCTTCAGAAATCCTTCCTGGAGGACACAGAAAAATGCTAAAGTTCTAGGACCCCGGAGAGAAACAAATGATAAGAACTGCACAGTCCTGGGCAGTTTACACGGTGCTCTGGTGAAATACTGCCTGCCCAGGCTCAAAAGCTACTGTCAGGAGCCGGATGGGATGTGTGCTGTCCACTCCAGGTAGCAGGACTCTACACAGAAATGCCAGGTGCAGCCCACCCGGTGCAGATGTGAGTGGCAGATGGTCTTCATGGAGCGGCAGCAGGCGGAGGACACTGGAGGAAGGGTGGCTGCAGGGAGGTCTGGAAATGAGGGTGGCATCGGTCCCCTGTGTGGCTTGCCAGAATCTACTGGCCCTTCTGGTGGAGAAGTGTGCAGAGCCTGAGGCCCTCAGGGCCTCCCAGCTGTGGGGCCTAGTGGCATTTTTCTCTTGTACTATTCTGGGCGTGTATTTGCAGGACCCAGAAGTCATCTTTAGGTGGAGGACTCTATGTGCCTTGCCCTGCTGAGTGAGGACCATCCCAACACAAGCCCAGCAAACGCCAGCTGCCACCCCAAAGACTGGGTGGGGTCTGATGCCCTGGGGCTCTGGCCTGGCTGTGTTTGGTGGTCATGTGGCTGGCCCTGATGGAAAGCAGTCCCTCCCTCTTTGCGTTGGGGCCCAAACATCTGTGAGTCTCACCACTGAGCAGATGGCCCGGCCAAGAACCACATGACTGCCCATATCCTCTGCTGACTTAGCAAGTTCTGCCCCACACCAGTGGGTCTCGGTTTAATTTACACCACAGCCTTGAATTTACTCATGACATTTGTGACTAGGTGGAGCAGGCTTGGAGTTTTTATTTATTTATTTATTTGGCCATGCCACGCAGCTTGCAGGATATCGGTCCCCGGAGCAGGGATGGAACCTGGGCCACGGCAATGAAGGCTGGGAATCCTAACCACTAGGCTACACTGAATTCCCAGGGCAGGCTCTTTAAAAAGCAGTTTTACCTCTCCATGTTTGAGATGAGCAAACTGAGACTCAGAGAAGCTAGGAACCTTCCTGAGGGTCCCAGAGCAGGCAGAGACACCCCTAATCCACTCTTGTCTGGACCTACACCCCTGCTTCTGCTGGCAGCCTTATCAGAGGTGGGAGGGTCTGAGGGCTGGGAGAGGGTCAGCCCAACCCCACAGCAAGCTGGAGGTGCTGTCTGCCTGCCTGAGACCTCCTTTTATTATTCCTCTGGACTCGTGCTAGGAACAGGCACTGTTCTGGCACATTTTCCATTCAGGAGAGAAACCTTGCCTCTTTTTCACCGTGCTGCTGGGTGAGTCAGTGCCCCATAGAGGTTTTGTTGTGCCCTGCCGCCCAGACCCCTCCTTAAGAGCACTGGGGTGGAAGAGGCGGCTGAGGACTCCCTGCCGCATGGAAATGAAAGGCCTGCACTGGACAGCTGCCTGGCTTATCAATCAATGGACTCACTTGCAATCAACCATTGGTTACTTGTGGAACACCTGCTATGTGCTGGGCGCTGTGTGAGCCGCTGATGGGGGGAGCCACTGAGCCAGATGGATGAAGTCCCTGGCCTTATGGAGCTCAGATGGGGTAATGGACCACCAAATGGGAAGTAGAGCAGGGAGTAGAATAAGACAGAGGCAGCCCCATGAAGAGTAGTAATGTGGGGGTAGTGGATAGGGTGTGCCCTGGAGGGAACCCATTCCCTCCAGTGCCCTTCCTCTCCCCCGCAGGCAAGGCCAAGGTCCTACCTCTGGGTTTCAGCTGATGCTGCTGGTCGGCATCTCTCTTCTGCCCTGGAGTGATGGCAAAGGGAGATTTCATATAGCCCTCCTGCACCCCTCCACTGTCACCATCACCCAGGTCATGGGAGGGAGCCTTGGCATCAGTGAGGGGATGTCCACAGGGCCGTGGGCACTGGGCGCTGGCTGTGGTCCCTCAGTTGCCCTTCTCCATCATTCCCTCACTCCTGCTGAGTGTGGGGTGCTTAGAGCTCCTTTTTTTTTCTAGCTCCCAGGATGACATGGACCCATTGCCAGGCCCTCACATCATTTGCATTGAACCCTGTGTCAATGTCAACAGTTCTAATTGTTTCTTTTTCACCACAATCTGAGTCCTCCTCCTGCTTTGAACATCCCTGGGCAGCTCAGCAGAAGCACTAACCATGGCAGACCTTCAAGAAATGCTGGACTCTACAAAGTAAAGACTCCTGAAACATCAGTGGTTTTCTTTTTAAAAAACTGGAATATTTTTCAAAGGAAGGAGGAATCTATAAATCACTTTGGCTGAAGATATTAGTCGAAGATATAATTGCAAAATCCACTTTTATGACCCGTCCTTACTGTCTCATTACATATTCCCTAAATATACATAATTTTCCACATCTTCATTCATCATGTGTCAAAAAATAATATTGCTGTTTTCTTCCATTATTGTAAGAGGTAAAAGGCGAACCAGGCTGCTCAAAAGCTTCAGGCTGCCGCAGCATTTTAACTCTGAAAGAGAAAATCTCCCATCTTCTTTTGAGTCAGATCTCATTCTCCCCCTCTGCAATCAGGGTACAGTAGATACAAGGGATCCTCTGGGAGGAGAAGCACCTGGGACTCCAGACCATCTGGTGATGATTCAGTGCACAAGATACTGCTTCTGCTCTCTGCTGAGGACAGATGAGCTGGGGCCATCATGCGCTGGTTTGATAGATGCTTGCGCTCCAGTCACACGCTCTTGTGATAATCATTTTTGTTTTTGTTTAGTTGCTAAGTCGTGTCCAACTCTTTTGCAATCCTGAGAATTGTAGCCCACTAGGCTCCTCTGTCCATGGGATTTCCCAGGCAAGAATGCTGGAGTGGATAGCCATTCCCTTCTCCAGGGGATCTCCCCGATCCAGGGATGGAATCCACATCTCCTACATTGGGAGGCAGCTTCTTCCCACTGAGCCACCTGGGAAACCTGTGATAACCTAGGTAAAATGTTTTTAAAGGATGAATTTGAGCCTCAGGAAACTCCTGTCCTTCCTAATGTTTCTGCTCCTTAGAGAATCTCTGAAGAAAGGGACTTGGAGTGGGGATTAAAGTGCAGATGGCTACCCAATGCAGTAAGAGACAATCCTACAATTTTCTGTATCATCTGGGGTCCCATGGGTTAAAGAATATCACTCCTAAATAATCCATGGACAGCAGGCTGCTCAAAATCTCGGTGGTCAATCTGAGACAGAGGGAAACAATTTTACTGATTTAGGTCATGGACCAATCAGTCCAGTAAGGCTTACAAAGCCAGCATCTTCTCCTCCCAGATGGAGATGGGATTGGAGGGCTCCGGGCGCAACCTGCTTGGTCTCCGAGAAAACTGAGGGGAGCCTGCTTAAGGATCTGCAAAGGAAAAGTTATGCAACCAGACACATCTCTCTCTCTCTTTCATCTATCTACCTATTTTTTCTATCTATTGCTATCTATCTATCTAATCTATGGGCTTCCTAGGTGGCGCAGTAGTAAAGAATATTCCTGCCAATCCAGGAGACAAAGGTTTGATCCCTGGTTTGGGAAGATCCCCAGGAGGAAGAAATGGCACCCCACTCCAGTATTCTTGCCTGGAGAATTCCATGGATAGAGGAGGCTGGTGGGCTATAGTCCACGGGGTTACAAAGAGTTGGACATGACTGAGTGACTGAACACAGACGTCTATTTAATCTATCATATCTATTTATCTATCTATCCATCTATCTAAACTATCATCTAACATTATCTATGAGAGAGAGAAAACAGAACAGAGTAAGTAGGAGAGAAGGAACCTGTGTCACTTGCACATAACCCCAGCGTCCTTGATCCTCTGTGCTGGGGATGCTGACTGAATACTGTCATCCAAGGGCACAAAGTAAGACAGATGGAGAAGGGCTGGACCACACTCCGGTTAAGTGATGAACTCAGGATGCTGGTGATAAGGTCAAGGAGTAAAGCCCTGGCAGTGCTCCCTCAGTGGGCTTCCTGTCCTGTCTCCAGTGCTCCCGGTTCTCCATCCCCAAGCTGGATGTGCTCCACACGCTGTCCTGACCTCTGCTCCAGGTACGAGCCCAGGATGGCAGGGATGTTCTCAGCCCAGGTGCTGAGTGGGGGGTTCTGCCTCCAGTTCTTTCAGGAGTTAACCCCAGGACCTTATTTGTTACTTCATCTTAAGCCAAGTAGCTGGATCTCAACCCTGGCTGCATCTGGAAATCACCCGAGAGCGTTTTTTAGAAAGTAAGGCTGTATGACCCTCTGTCCAGGGATGCTGATTACTCTAACTTGGTCTTGTTTGAAGGAGTGCTTCCGCTGTAGCTGTGAAGAGGCAGCCTGAGTCTGGGTGGGTCCTCATGACTCTATTAAAAAATAGTTCCTTTGATGATTCTGATGATCAGCTGCCACTAAACTGGAGTATTAACAATTCTTCCCTTCTGTGACTAGAGGGTTTGTTTATTTATTTTTCTTATATTTGGCTAGAAATGTACACAGCACAAAGGGAGACTCAATACAGGTGATCACTTCACAGTGGCACAGATCTTATTTTCAAGGATCTTAACTGTGAATGAGTTCAGCCCCCTGCCACAGCAAACAAATGTGAAGCCTACATCGTTGAAACAAATTGTTAAGATGTGCAAGTCCAGCTTGATTGTGAAGGTCGGATGGTATCATCCATCTGTGACAATGGTAGAAACAGAAGCCCTCATTCAGTCAATCTCTCGTGTGTGTGCATAGAAGCTCAGTGCCTCTGTTAATTGGAGCTGTTCTGAGCAAAAGCTACCACTGGATCCATTAGCTGTAGCACTATTTAAATTGTATCTCGGGAGGTTCAAGAAGGAGGGGAACAAATGTACACCTATGGCGAACTCATGTTGATATATGACAGAAATCAAACCAATGTTGTAAAGCACTCAGCAATCAATTAAAAATAAATATTACCAAAGATAAAAAAAATACAAATCAGTAAAAAATATAAAAAAATTGTATCTACATGAGAAAGCAGAGGAAAATAATAGCACTGTTGGTGTTTTAAGCTTTTTAAAATTGAAGTACGGTTAATTTACAATACTATGCTTGTTTCAGTGTACAGCAAAGTACAAACACATACACATGTATGTATATTCTTTCTCAGATTCTTTTCCATTATAGGTTATTGCGAGATGTTGAGCGGAGTTCCCTGTGCTATATAGTAGGTCCTTGTCACTTACTTTATATATGGTGGTTCCTCACTAAGTTGTGTTTGACTCTTGAGACCCCATGGACTGTAGCCCGCCAGGCTTCTCTGTTCATGGGATTTTCCAGGCAAGAATACTGGAGTGGCTTGCCATTTCCTTCTCCAGGGAGTCTTCCAGGCCCAGGGATAGAACTTGGATCTCCTGTATTGCTGGTGAAGTCTTTACCAACTGAGCTACCAGGGAGACCCTATTTTGTATATAGTATTCTGTATATGTTAATCCCGATGTTAATTGGGGCCCCAAGGAACAGAGACTGGTACAGAAAGTATCCACAATGCTGAGACTGTGTTTTTGACTTTCCTCATCCCTCCCTGGCAGGGGAGGCGACTAGGCAGTCAGAAGACGGCTGCTTCTGAGCTCCGAGGAAGCCCAGGACATGCTCCACTGGCTTGTACTTTGCAAATTAGGTCTTGTGCTGGGGGAGGTGCCACGTGGCGCCTGGAGCCTGGCTTGATCCAGAGCCACTATCTTCCTGCTCACTGCTCAGTGATCACCTTCTGTTTGTGTTTTTCTTGCTCCAGATGGGCAGAAGAAGGTTCAAGAGGAATTCGACATTGACATGGACGCGCCAGAGACAGAACGCGCGGCAGTGGCCATCCAGTCTCAGTTCAGAAAATTCCAGAAGAAAAAGGCCGGGTCCCAGTCCTAGCGGGAGAGTCCCTTCCTAGTCTGCCAGGAGACACCACCTTCAGCCATCATCCACCAAGAAATTAAAAAGGAACAGCGCCCTCAAGAGAAGTCCTCATCACATGATACCCATGTGCACCGCAGTCCCGCAATGCATGCACAGAGACCCGTGATATTTATACCCTTGTAGGAAGGTGTAGACAATGCAGTTGTGAGCAGCTTAATCTCTGTTTATCTCTAGGACCATTCCTCCTGCAACTAATTATTTTCCTTGATGTTGTAATAAAATGGAGTTAAGATGCGTGATTAAAGTGTCTGCCTCTGTCTCCCCTTTTACATTAACTTGGAAAGTTACTGCTGTTAGAAGTGACTGCAGGCTAGATGCCCATTTTCCTCTCCCTCCAAGAGTTAGAGCTGAAACACGGTGCCTTCTGCGAGCAGTTTTCCTGCTGAGAATGGGAGATGTGTGCTCAGCTGTGCCTGTCTAGTTCGGAGAGTTCTTACCACTGACTGGTAATGGGCAATGTATTTCCTTCTTACCATGGGGTTAGAGCCCTGGATCCTGGAGAGTCAAAGAACCAGAGGGCTCCTGGGGAATTGTGACTCATGCAGAAGAACTTGAAGGGGGAGGGCAATGGGTCTATTTGGGCATGTCACCCAGGTTTAGGCAGCAGGCACATTCCAGTGCCCTAGGGGGGATGTCCCCACTACTGAGAGCCTTTCCACCACTCACCTGCCTCTCCTCACTCATGTGGGGCTCTATGGCGAGGTGGCCCCCTGCCCCCCAACTCCTTACACTCCTCAGGTAGTAATTTGCCACCTGTTAAGACTATTTAGCACATCCTGCAAATGAGAGAAGCTGTGGGTTCTTTCATGCCCCATCTCTTCCCTTGCAAACCTCATAGATAAATTGCTTCCCACACCCAAAGGGTGGGCAGGAATGAGAGGGCTGTCATGTGCAGAGAACATTCCTCCGAGTTGAGAGCCAGGTGTGTATTTGCCTTGGGGCCCCAGGAGGCAGGCACCTCCAGCCCCCAAGTCTGGTGTGGTTTGGGCTTTGCCATGTGAGACCCTGATGTGGAAGCTATATCTTGTCTTCATCCCAAGATGCTTGGGACAGGGTACTGCTATAGGCCAGTCGGCTTCTTTCCTTTGCCAGCAATTAACCAAGGATGGAGGCAGAGAGTGGTGAATCTTAGAGAGAGGAGGGACCGTGGTGTGTGTGTGTGTGTGTGTGTAGTGTGTGTACGTGCCCTCTCACATATGTGCACCTGGGAGTGTGTGTGTGTGTGTGTAAAGCATGGTGGGAGCAAGCAGTGGGCAGGGCCATGACTCATAGCTCTTCTGTCAAGGCCCCATTCACTGTCTCCAAGGTACAGACTGAGAAAGACTGTCTGAAAAACTCAGTTGCAAATGTATTCATTCTCTTGTGTACACAAATCCCTTTTACTGGACACCCTCTGGGCCTGTTACGGTCCAGGAGACTTTGGCTCCTCTGATGAGTTTCCAACTAGAGAAGCACAAGTTGGGATCATTGTGAATCATCCAGCAACCAGCCAGGGCTCCTCGGGGCTCCTGACAACCTGTGGTCCCCACTGGGACGAGGACAGTGGATTGAGCAGACGCTCCATAGAAAGCATCATGAAGACAGTGGGTTGTGAATGGGACCCTGTCTTCTCTGGAGTCACCTGGAGCACCAACATGAAGAAAGTTGGGAGCAAATAGAAGTGTTTAAGTCATTCACATGAATTCCCTCTACATCCAGTCCTCCCAGCAATCCCATTGGCCCTCATTCTCTGAATGTTTCACATAAAGGAAGTGCGGTTCCCCTTACTAGATGAGTCTGCACTTGATGGCCAACACTCTCTCTGGCTCTGAGAAATCTAGAAACAGGACTTCCTTGGCGCATGGGACAGGAATCTGCTACCAATGCAGGAGACATGGGTTCCCTCCCTGGTCTGGGAAGACCCCACATGCCACAGAGTTACTAAGCCCATTGTGCCCATAACTACTGAGTCCTGCAGGCCCTAGAGCCCAGGAGCCACAACTACAGAGCCCACAGCCTGCAACTACTGAAGCCTGCCCATCTAGAGCCCATGCTGTGCAATAAGAGAACCCACTGTAACGAGAAGCCCGAGCACCACAACTAGAGAGTAGCTTTCACTGGCAGCAACTGGAGAAAAGCTGGTGTAGCAGTGAAGACCCAGCACGGCCAAAAATAAATAAATAAAATGCAATAAAAAAAGAAATCTAGAAACAACTGGTTTTATAGTGAGGCTGCTCCCCCTAGAGGGGATTCTCCATGCACAGTGGGGAGTCCTAGGGAGGGACTCCTGGACCGGAATCACTCCCTCCACACTGACAAAGCCCCTAGAGGCAAAAGGAAGAGGCTGGGGTGAGGGCTGTGATGGCTGGAGAGGCCCCTCAAGAATTCTGATTCACCTTCTTGGTTCAATCACAGGACAAGGGTGTATCTGACTTCCTATGAGTAACAGGAATGAATTTAATTTACTTCCCAGGTGGATTCAGGAGAGTCTGAAATGCTAGTCAACAGCAATGGGGAGACTCCAAAATGCCCCGTCTGCATGGGGATTGGGTGCGCTGTCTATGGCTTCGTAGAGCCAGAGGAAGGAGCAGAGGCTTGTGGCTCCAGTCTCTGGGGACCTTTCTGCTCCTGAGGCTGCAGTGTTCACCTCAGAGAGGAGGGGGACTTTCCCTTCCCAGGGTGTGTCCGAGTGGGACAACATGTGGTGTCAGTTTTATTTCACACATGTTTACTGAACTCCTAGTACATGTATGTACTTGGCACTGTTACGGTGGTGGCAGACTGGTGGGGAAGAGGCACCAATAAGTAGATAGTAAAATGGAGAGATTTGTGCTCCAGTGGACCAGAGGAGAGACAGCTCATCTGAACTTGGAGACTCATACTGAAGTCTTCCTAAGGAATTGCTACCTACAGTGGTCATCAGAAAGACAGTGGGAGCTACTGTATTTACCACATAATAGTGTGGGTGATAGGCAGGTGCAGGAGAATCAGGGCAAGGCCTAGGAGGAGAAGGTGCTGAGCTCTGCAGACCCAAAGATTCACTGGATTAGCACACTTGAGCCTAGGGGCATGCTTTGTACTCAAACTTGTGCAAGCCAGGAGGCAGGACTTGGAACTAGATTCATTTCTGACCTACAGGTCAGCCAAGCAACCACAAAGAAGCTTTCTACCTTGAGCAGCGTGTTTCCATACCATTCAGGTGATGATAAAATTTACTTGGCAAGGTGTATGGGAAAATGTTAGGAATTTAAAATGTCTCCATGTGGGTGTCTGCTAAGTGGAAGATTGTTAATGGTAGTGCACGTGTGCATGCTAAGTCATTTCAGCTGTGTCTGACTCTGTACTACCTTATGGACTGTAGCCCACCAGGCTCCTCTTTCCATGGGATTCTCCAGGCAAGAATACTGGAGTGGGTTTCAATGCCCTCCTCCAGGAGATCTTCCTGATCCAGGGATTGAACCCGTATCTCTTTTGCCTCCTGCATTGGTAGGTGGGTTCTTTATCACTAGCACCACCTGGGAAGCCAATGGCAGACCACAAGGTAAAGAATCAGTCATTGCCTCCATCACCAACACCCTTTTTTCCTGACTCAACCTAATTCATGGGACTGCTCTCAGTTGTAGCCTTTTGGATAGGTGGTGTGTGCTTGACCCAAGAGGTTCAGTTCCGTTCAGTTGCTGAGTTATGTCCAACTCTTTGTGACCCCATGGACTGCAGTGTGCCAGGCCTCTCTGTCCATCATCAACTCCCAGAGCTTGCTCAAACTCATGTCCATTGAGTCGGTGATGCCATCCAACCATCTCATCCTCTGTCATCCCATTCTCTTCCTGCCTTCAATCTTTCCCTGCATCAGGGAAAGTCAGTTCTCAATAAGTCAGTTCTTTGCATTTGGTGGCCAAAGTATTGGAGTTTCAGCTTCAGCATCAGTCCTTCCAGTGAATATTCAGGACTGACTTCTTTTAGGATGGACTGGTTTGATCTCCTTGCTGTCCAAAGGACTCTCAAGAATCTTCCCCAACATCACAGTTCAAAAGCATCAATCCTTGTGAGTCGGAACCAATAGTCATGGACCTGAGCCAGTTAATGGGAAGGAGCATAAATGCTGAAGCTGGTTAAGTTCAGTTCAGTTCAGTCACTCAGTCGTGTCTGACTCTTTGCGACCCCATGAATCGCAGCACACCAGGCCTCCCTGTCCATCACCATCTCCTGGAGTTCACTCAGACTCACGTCCATCGAGTCTGTGATGCCATCCAGCCATCTCATCCTCGGTCATCCCCTTCTCCTCCTGCCCCCAATCCCTCCCAGCATCAGAGTCTTTTCCTATGAGTCAACTCTTTGCTTGAGGTGGCCAGAGTACTGGAGTTTCAGCTTTAGCATCATTCCTTCCAAAGGACACCCAGGTCTGATCTCCTTCAGAATGGACTGGTTGGATCTCCTTGCAGTCCAAGGGACTCTCAAGAGTCTTCTCCAACACCACAGTTCAAAAGCTTCAGTTTTTGATGTTCAGCTTTCTTTATAGTTCAGCTATCACATCCATACACGACTACTGGAAAAACCATAGCTTTGACTAGATGGACCTTTTTTGGCCAAGTAATGTCTCCACTTTTTAATGTGCTGTCTAGGTTTGTCATACCTTTTCTTCCAAGGAGCAAGCATCTTTTAATTTTATGGCTGCAATCACCATCTGCAGTGATTTTGGAGCCCCCCCCCTAAAAAAAAAGTCTGTCAAATCATATGTAATATCTGATCATTTTTCAGTGGATTTGTTAAGATTTCCAAGTAGACAGACCTGTCTATCATCTGTAAATAACAATAACTTTCTATTCTGTGTTTTGAGCTCCTTTCCTTATTCTTGTCTTCTTTATGCTCTATCCTTGCATTTTGAGGGAGGTGTAGGGATTTCTTCCATTTCAAGTGACAGAAAAAGACCATCTCATGCATGAGGTGAGCATCTCCTTAGGTCATGTATGTATATATTAATCACATATATATTTTTCTTTTACATATTCTTGAGAGTCACTTGGACAGCAAGGAGATCAAACCAGGCAATCCTAAAGGAAATGAGCCCTGAATATTCATTGGAGGACTGATGCTGAAGCTCCAATACTTTGGCCACCTGGTGCAAAGAGCTGACTGATTGGAAAAGACCCTGATTCTGGGAAAGATTGAAGGCAGGAGGAGAAGGGGATGACAGAGGATGAAATGGTTGGATGACATCATCAACTCAATGGACATGAATTTGCGCAAACTCTGGGAGATAGTGAAGGACAGGGAAGCCTGGTGTGCTGCAGTTCATGGGGTCACAAAAAGTCAGACAGGACTGAGTGATTGAACAACACAACAACATATATTCTTTTCCATTGTGGTTTATCACAAGGTATTGAGTAGAGTTCCTGGGATATATAGTAGCACCGTGTTGTTATTCATTCTGTATATAATAGCTTGCATCTGCTACCCCAAACTCTCACTCCACCCCCCACCCCTGCCTTGGCAACTGCAAGTCTGTTCTCTAAGCAGGCCTCCTCCTCCTTGCTGTGTCCTCACATGGTGGGAAGAAAGCTCTAGTGTCTCTTCTTCTTTTTGTAAGAGCATGGATCCCAGACTTCCCTGGTGGCTCAGTGGTAAAGAAACTGTCCACCAGTGCAGGAGACATGGGTTCGATCTCTGATCCGGGAAGATCCCATATGCTGCAGAGTAACTAAGCCCATGTGCCATGACTATTGAGCATGTGCTCTAGAGAGCCTGGGAACTACAACTGCTGAGCCCACATGCCACAGCTACTGAGGCCTGTGTGCTCTAAAGCCTGTGCTCCCCAACTGGAGAAAACATTGCAGTGAGAAGACTGCACACCACGAGAGGGTAGCCCCCGCTCGCCACAACTAGAGAAAAGCCCACGTGCAGCAACAAAGACCCAGGACAACCAAACATTAAATAAATAAATTATTTTTTTAAAAAAACAGCACAGATCCCATCATGGGGTCCACCCTCATGACCTGCTCTAAATGCAGTTACTTCCCAAAGACTCCATTACATTAGGAGTTAGGGTTTCACCCTATGAATTCTTGGTGGGACACAAACATCCAGTCTACAGCGTTCACCTTCTCAGGAGCAGGGCTCACCAGTTCTGAAAGCCCTTTACTGCAATGTAAACAGACTGAAGGACTCGCTGGACTGGCTCCACAACCCCGCTGATCGACTGCGGGGCTCTGAGGTATCCTTATCACCTCTGATTCTTCTTGGCTGCTGCTCTGATGTTTTCCTTGTGGCCATGGCACTGGACTCTACAGGCTGTCACATTGCCCTTTTCCAAATAGTCTGTCCTTTTGCTAACAGATGCTTAACTCAATATGAATGAAGGCTGCTCTGCTTGATGTGACCTCCTGAGAAGCAGGGGTCCACAGGGCAGGGATAATAATGGGACTTTATCAGGATTTATGGATAAAACAACCAGAGGCTAGTCAAGAGCATGATACTGAACTTGCCCACTTTCTGCTCCTTGCCCTGTGAAATCAGACCTGACTATGGAGATTTCTCTCCTTATTTCCATGTGCCAGTGCTGCAGGGGCTTGCTAAGAGTTTAGAAAGATGTCATCACACGACTTGTGATTGCTCACAAAGGGTGAGTGGATGGAGAAGGTTTCTCTGTTAGTGCTTTCAGGGCTTCATGTGAGGATTTTTATCTTATAGACCCTCAACTAAAGAGAGCTTCCCAGGTGGCACTACTGGTAAAGAATCCACCTGTCAATGTAGGAGACATAAAAGATGAGGGTTCGATCCCTGGGTCAGGAAGATTCCCTGGAGAAGGGAATGGCAACTCACTCCAGTATTCTTGGCTGGGGAATCCCATGGACAGAGGAACCTGTCAGGCTACAGTCCATGGGGTTGCAAAGAGTTGGACACGTCTAAGTGACTGAACAACAACTAAGGAATCTTCTCCTAGCTCACCTCTGGGATGAACTACCGAGCTCCAACAAGATAACTGGCTTGTCCCAAACCAGGTTGTCATTGACGTGTGTGATGGACTGCTGCATGGAGATGCCTGAATGGAGATGAAAACACATTGCTGAGTTAGACTGAGCAGAGTCTCCACCGTTGGGTTCCCACTCATGCTGGAAACATCACCCTGACCACGGGTTTCCCTCTTCTGCTGCCATGGCCACCCACGTCCCAGTCTTCTGTCCGTCCACTGTGCCCTGGAAGCCACACACGGAGCAGGGCCAGCTTGAGACAGGAGACTTGTGCCGCCCTCTCTAGTGATCTGCTGGTCCAAAGGGCTAGATCGAGCTGCTAATTGTGAGGGAGCCACACCACTCTGCGCTGGGATCAGCTCTTTGTTCCTCCAATTCCTCCACTTTGTGTCCACAGTCGTCTCTCGAGAATGTTCCCCTGTAGCAGCCAGAGTATTCTTTTACAAATGTGGATCTGACCATGTCACCTTGTCTCCCTGTCCCCACACTTGAAACCTTACCCTGGCTTCATTGTGTTCTTAGGAGAAAGGCAATCTCCTTGATATGCCTTGGGGAGACCTGCCCTCTCTCCCCTTGTTTTCTGGATGTTTCAGTTCTTCAAACATACTTTCCCACCTTCCATGTCAGTGCCCCTTAGTCTTTGCATCTGGTTACCTCCTAGTATGGGCTTCCCTGGTGGCTCAGATGGTAAAGAATCCGCCTGCAATGCAGGAGACCTGGGTTTCATCCCTAGGTCAGGAAGATCTCCTGGAGAAGGGAATGGCAACCCACTCCAGTATTCTTGCCTGGGAAATCCCATGGACAGTGGAGCCTGGTGGGCTACAGTCAGGGGGGGTAACAAAAAGTCAGCATGACTTAGTGACTAACACACACACACACACATACACACACACCTCCCATCATGCCTTAGTTCTGAGCTGGCACATTCCCTTCTGGAGCAATTGAGATAAAATTAACTGCGGGAAGAGCTCAGCCTCCAATTGTGGAGGCTGCACTTGAGGGAAGATCATTTTTCACTCACTGTAGAGCCTGAGGCAGGTGTTCTGCGCCAGTGTTTTTCATGTGGAAGATGGCATCAAAGGTGTGTAATGGGCCAGGTCAAGAAGTGACTCACAGAAGTTCCTCTGCTCTGAACACAGGCAAGTGGCCACACCTGTTTTCCAGGGAAGCGGGAAGTGTGTCCGCCCATGTGCTCAGGGGGTGTAGGACACACACCTCCGTTTCTGCTGCAAGCCCCACCCCGGCACCCCCACCCCCTCTACAAGGTCCTACTCTTGGGGGTTCTTTGTACAGCTTCAATTTCACATGCATTTATGTGCTTCTGTGATTGGTATCTTCTCTCAGCTCTGTGAGGTCAGGGACGTCCCTTTGATGGCAGGTCAGTTGCTCAGTAAATATTTGTCAGGAGAGTGAATGAATAAATACGTATTCAAGTTGTGAGCACTCTGAAGAAATCAGCTCTTATTGTATCTGATGGACATCCACATTGGAGAGACATAAATAAATCTTCTGTTCCCATTCAGTCAACAGCCAAGAAAGACTGATCCTGATTTGGTCAAAGTTCAAAATCAGCCCATTTTTTCTTTTTAAAGAGGGTTTTAGAAAGATGTTTGGTGGATTTTTTAAATCATTTCAGCTGGCAATGGATAGATATACAATTGAATCAGGACAGATGGGCATCAAGACATGTACATTTGTAGGCCACCTCTTTCCTAACAACAAAAAAAGCAAACAAATCCCCAAGCCCATGGTGGACACAAGAACAGCAGGTGTCTGAGCACTGCAAATCCAGGATTCTGCTTAGCATATATTTTTGCCCTTTCTTCCATGTGAAACAAAGTTCCTTCTTTCAACTTAACCTCCCAGGAGCACCTGTCGTCAGGAGAGCCAGGCTTGGGCTCTAACTCAGTTACTACCACTGATGCCATCCTGGGCAAGAACCATAACTTCCATTGACCTCAATCTCCTCCTCTGTAAAATGAGTCTAATAAGCTCCCCAGAGTGGCAGAGAGGGAACAGAGACCTTTCTGTGTGTCAGGCTGAAGCAAGCCACTGAGCACTTTATATATATATATATATAATCTATTTTATAAGATTATCATTAAATGAGATTATATACATATAGTATATATGGTATGGTGAAGTCACTCAGTCGTGTCCAACTCTTTGCGACCCCGTGGACTGTAACCTACGAGGCTTCTCCATCCATGGGATTCCCCAGGCAAGAATACTGGAGTGGATTGCCATTTCCTTCTCCAGGGGATCTTCCCAACCCAGGGATCAAACCCAGGTCTCCCGCATTGGAGGCAGACGCTTTAACCTCTGAGCCACCAGGGAAGCCTGTAGTCTATATATTATCAGTTCAGTTCAGTCACTCAGTTGTGTCTGACTCTTTGCCACCCCATGAATTGCAGCACGCCAGGCCTCCCCTGTCCATCACCAACTCTCAGAGTTCACTCAAACACATGTCCATCGAGTTGGTGATGCCATCCAGCCATCTTGTTCTCTGTCATCCCCTTCTCCTCCTGCCCCCAGTCCCTCCCAGCATCAGAGTCTTTTCCAATGAGTCAACTCTTTGCATGAGGTGGCCAGAGTACTGGAGTTTCAGCTTTAGCATCATTCCTTCCAAAGGACACCCAGGTCTGATCTCCTTCAGAATGGACTGGTTGGATCTCCTTGCAGTCCAAGGGACTCTCAAGAGTCTTCTCCAACACCACAGTTCAAAAGCATCAATTCTTTGGCACTCAGCTTTCTTCACAGTCCAACTCTCACATCCATACATGACCACAGGAAAAACCATAGCCTTGACTAGACGGACCTTTCTTGGCAAAGTAATGTCTCTGCTTTTGAATATGCTATCTAGGTTGGTCATAACTTTCCTTTTAAGGAGTAGCGTCTTTTAATTTCATGGCTGCAAGCGTCTGTCTACAATGCTGGAGACCTGGGTTTAATCCCTGGGTTGGGAAGATCCCCTGGAGAAGGAAATGGCAATCCACTCCAGGACTATTGCCTGGAAAATCCCATGGACAGAGGAGCCTGGTGGGCTACAGCCTATGGGGTCACAAAGAGTCGGACACGACTGAGCGACTTCACTTCACTTCACTTCAGTCACCGTCTGCAGTGATTTTGGAGCCCCCCAAAATAAAGTCTGACACTGTTTCCACTGTTTCCCCATCTATTTGCCATGAAGTGATGGGACCAGATCTTAGTTTTCTAAATGTTGAGCTTTAAGCCAAATTTTTCACTCTCCTCTTTCACTTTCAAGAGGCTTTTTAGTTCCTCTTCACTTTCTGCCATAAGGGTGATGTCATCTGCATATGTGAGGTTATTGATATTTCTCCTGGCAATCTTGATTCCTGCCTGTGCTTCTTCCAGTCCAGCGTTTCTCATGATGTTCTCTGCATATAAGTTAAATAAGCAGGGTGACAATAGACAGCCTTGACGTACTCCTTTTCCTATTTGGAACCAGTCTGTTGTTCCATGTCCAGTTCTAACTGTTGCTTCTTGACCTGCATATAGGTTTCTCAAGAGGCAGGTCAGGTGGTCTGGTATTCCCTCCTATTTCAGAATTTTCCACAGTTTCTTGTGATCCACACAGTCAAAGGCTTTGGCATAGTCAATAAAGCAGAAATAGATGTCTTTCTGGAACTCTCTTGCTTTTTCCATGATCCAGCTGATGTTGGCAATTTGATCTCTGGTTCCTCTGCCTTTTCTAAAACCAGCTTGAACATCTGGAAGTTCACAGTTCACGTATTGCTGAAGCCTGGCTTGGAGAATTTTGAACATTATTTTACTAGTGTGTGAGATGAGTGCAATTGTGTGGTAGTTTGAGCATTCTTTGGCATTGCCTTTCTTTGGGATTGGAATGAAAACTGAGCTTTTCCAGTCCTGTGGCCACTGCTGAGTTTTCCAAATTTGCTGGCATATTGAGTGCAGCACTTTCACATTATCATCTTTTATAAGATAATAATACCATACATTTATTAATAATCATATATATCATAATAATCAGGATCTTCCCGACCCAGGGATCGAACCCGGGTTTCCCGCATTGGAGGCAGATGCTTTAACCTCTGAGTCACCAGGGAAGCCCAATAATCTTATAATAATCATATATTTATAAGATCATTAAGATTAAATTAGATTATATATATATATATAATTACCTGATGACTCAGCAGGTAAAGAATCTGCCTGCAATGCAGGAGACACAGGAGATGTGGTTTCAGTCTATGGGTCAGAAAGATCCACTGGAAAAAGAAATGGCAACCTACTCCAGTATTCTTGCTTGGAAAATCACATGAACAGAGAGGAAACTTGTGGGCTACAGTCCATGGTGTTGCAAAGAGTCAGACATGACCGAGTGACTAATACTTTCACTTTCATATATTTTATACATCAACCTATATAATCTATATTATATATTAATTTATTAGTTAAATGAGATTATATTATTATATATTATATATAATTGTATATAATATAGATTTATATAACTGCAGATGATGAATGCAGCCATGAAATTAAAAGACACTTGCTATGAACATTGGAGTGCATGTGTCTCTTTCAATTCTGGTTTCCTCAGTGTGTATGCCCAGCAGTGGGATTGCTGTGTCATATGGCAGTTGTATTTGCAATTTTTTAAGGAATCTCCACACTGTTCTCCATAGTGGCTGTACTAGTTTGCATTCCTGCCAACAGTGTAAGAGGGTTCCTTTTTCTCCACACCCTCTCCAGCATTTATTGCTTGCAGACTTTTGGATCACAGCCATTCTGACTGGTGTGAAGTGGTGCCTCATTGTGGTCTTGATTTGCATTTCTCTAATAATGAGTGATGTTGAGCATCTTTTCATGTGTTTGTTAGCCATCCATATGCCTTCTTTGGAGAAATGTCTATTTAGTTCTTTGGCCCATTTTTTGATTGGGTCATTTATTTTTCTGGAATTGAGCTGCATGAGTTGCTTGTATATTTTTGAGATTAGTTGTTTGTCAGTTGCTTCATTCGCTATTATTTTCTCCCATTCAGAAGGCTGTCTTTCACCTTGTTTATAGTTTCCTTTGTTGTGCAGAAGCTTTTAATTTTAATTAGATCCCATTTGTTTATCTTTGCTTTTATATCCAGTATTCTGGGAGGTGGATCATAGAGGATCCTGCTGTGATTTATGTCGGAGAGTGGTTTGCCTATGTTCTCCTCTAGGAGTTTTATAGTTTCTGGTCTTACGTTTAGATATTTAATCCATTTTGAATTTGTTTTTGTGTGTAGTGTTAGAAAGTGATCTAGTTTCATTCTTTTACAAGTGGTTGACCAGTTTTCCCAGCACCACTTGTTAAAGAGATTGTCTTTACTCCATTGTATATTCTTGCCTCCTTTGTCGAAGATAAGGTGTCCATAGGTGTGTGGATTTATCTCTGGGCTTTCTATTTTGTTCCATTGATCTATATTTCTGTCTTTGTGCCAGTACCATACTGTCTTGATGACTGTGGCTTTGTAGTAGAGCCTGAAGTCAGGCAAGTTGATTCCTCCAGTACCATTCTTCTTTCTCAAGATTGCTTTGGCTATTCGAGGCTTTTTGTATTTCCATACAAATCTTGAAATTATTTGTTCTAGTTCTGTGAAAAATATCGCTGTTAGCTTGACAGGGATTGCATTGAATCTGTAGATTGCTTTGGGTAGTATACTCATTGTTCATTGCAGCACTGTTTATAATAGCCAGGACATGGAAACAACCTAGTTGTTCATCAGCAGATGAATGGATAAGAAAGCTGTGGTATATATACACAATGGAGTATTACTCAGCCATTAAAAAGTATATATGTGAATCAGTTCTAATGAGATGGATGAAACTGGAGCCGATTATACAGAGTGAAGTAAGCCAGAAAGAAAAACACCAATACAGTATACTAACACATATACATGGAATTTAGAAAGATGGTAATGATAACCCTGTATGCGAGACAGCAAAAGAGACACAGATGTATAGAACAGACTTTTGGACTCTGAGGGAGAGGAAGAGGGTGGGATGATTTGGGAGAATGGCACTGAAACATGTATACTATCATGTAAGAAACGAATTGCCAGTCTATGTTTGATACAGGATACAGGATGCTTGGGGCTGGTGCACGGGGATGATCCAGAGAGATGATATGGGGTGGGAGGTGGGAGGGGGCTTCAGGATTGGGAACTCATGTACATCCATGGCAGATTCATGTCAATGTATGGCAAAACCAATACAGTATTGTAAAGTAAAATAAAGTAAAAATAAAAATTAAAAAAAAAGACACTTGCTCCTTGGAAGAAAAGCTATGAGAAACCTAGCCAGCATATTAAAAAGCAGAGACATTACTTTGCAGATGAAGGTCTGTCTAGTCAAAGCCATGGTTTTTCCAGTAGTCATATATGGATGTGAGAGTTGGACCATAAAGAAAGCTAAGTGCTGAAGGATTGATGCTTTTGATCTGTAGTGTTGGAAAAGACTCTTGAGAGTCCCTTGGACTGCAAGGAGATCAAACCAGTCAATCCCAAAGGAAATCAGTCTTGGGTATTTACTGGAAGGACTGATGCTGAAGCTAAAGATCTAATATTTTGGCCACCTGATGTGAAGAAGTGACTCAATGGAAAAGACCCTGGTGCTGGGCAAGATTGAAGGCAAGAGGAGAAGGGGACGACAGAGGATGAGATGGCTGGATAGTATCACCGACTTGATGGAACTGAGTTTGAGCAAGCTGCGGGAGTTGGTGATGGACAGGGAAGCCTGGTGTGCTGTCGTCCATGGGGTAACACAGCGTTGGACATGACTGAGTGACCGAACTGAACTGACTGATCTATATACCATAGGTTATACAGACTAACATATATATATATATATATATATATATAATATAATTTCACTTAATCTATAATATAGATTATATTTTGCTGGTAGCTCAGCTGGTAAAAAATCTGCCTTCAATGAAGGAGACCCTGGTTCCATCCCTGGGTTGGAAAGATTCCCTGGAGAAGGTATAGGCTACCCACTCCAGTATTCTTGGGCTTCCCTGGTGGCTCAGCTGGTAAAGGCTCCCTGCAATATGGGAGACCCTGGGTTTGATCTCTGGGTTGGAAAGATCCCCTGGAGAAGGGAATGGCTACCCACTCCAGTATTCTGCCCTGGAGAATTCCATGGGCAGAAGAGTTTGGCAGACTACAGTCCCCAGTCTGTAGTGACTTCAGACAAGACTGAGTGACTTTCACTTTCACTTATATATAATTTCACTATATATAATTCATAGATTATATATATTAATATAATATAGATAATATCATTTAATCTTAATAATGTAAAAGAAGTGCTCTATCTCCATTTTACAGATGAGAAAACTAAGGCTCAAAGAAGTAAGGAAATGCTTAGGGTCATGCAGCTAGTGAGGAGTGAAGTGGAGTTTCTCATCTGGGTCTGACATGAGAGCCTGCAGTCTTTGACACCTGCATCCCCTAGGCATTGAACACCAATTTATTATCCAGATAGTGTGCCTTAGGGTTCTACAATCTTCAAGGGTCCCCATGATGCCTCCCTTATCCATTCAATCCCTTAGGAGGCTCTTTTGCTTCTGAATTCCAACAGGGATGGTCAGTAAAATTGTTCCCAAAGAAGTTCATGTTCTTGTCCCAGAAAATATAAATATGTTACCTGACATGGCAAAAAAGCCTTTGCAGAAGAGATTAAGTTAAGGGTCTTGAGGTAGGGAGATCATACTGTTTGTCTGGGTGAACCCAGCATAATCACAGGGTCCTTATTAGAGGGAGGCAGGAGGATCACATCAGAAAAAAGACATAATTTAGATGGTAGAGAAGTTGGAGTGATGTCTTTTGAAGATGGAGGAAGCGGCTGTGAGCCAAGGAATGGAGGTCATGTCTAGAAGCTGAAAAAGTCAAGAAAACAGCTCTTCCCCCAGGGCCTCAAAAAGGAACTTAGCCCTGGCCAAATCCATAACTGCAGTAGTAAATTTTTGTTATTTCAAGGTATTGGTTTGTGGTATCTTGTTACAGTAGCATAGGAAACTCATAGAGTGATGCTTTCTGTGCTGTTTCTTACAACCCTTAGCACTTGGTGTGGTCTTGTAATTTACCTACTATGCATGTGTTAATTATTGTCACCCTAGCTAATGGAGATGACTGAGCACTGAAGAACTGATGCTTTTGAACTGTGGTGTTGGAGAAGATTCTTGAGAGTCCCTTGGACTTCAAGGAGATCAAAGTAGTCAATCCTAAAGGAAATCAACCCTGAATATTCACTGGAAGGACTGTTGCTGAAGCTCAAATGACAATACTTTGGCCACCTGATGCAAAGAACCAACTCATTGGGAAAGACTCTGATGCTAGGAAAAATTGAGGGCAAGAGGAGAAGTGGGTGACAGAGGATGAGATGGTTAGACAGCATCACTGACTCAGTGGACATGAATTTGAGCAGACTCTGGGAGATAGTGGAGGACAGAGGAGTGTGGTGTCGCAGAGAGTTGGCCAGAACTCAGGGACTGAACAACACAGCAACAGCTAATGGAGAATCTCTTGGTAGAGGGAGAGGGAGACCAGAGCTTACACTCACCAGAAAGACAGGGCAGACACATAAAAGCATCGAGTAGAAATCTGTTGAGGTCCAAGACTGTGAACCGAGTGGTGAGGCCATTGAGCCAACTGGCAGATCATTATGTCACCAGGGCAGTCTCTGGAATGGAAGCTGCATGGCAGCGTCACATCCACATCCACCTGGGCTCCCCTCCAGGGGGCAGATGTTGGCTGAAGTGAGCTGAGAGTGTCATGGCATTAGCATGCCCACACAGCTATGCACATACTCCACACCCAACCATGTCCTGCTGCAGAGGCTGGCCCAGCGCCAGCTCTGGTGTCACTTGGATCTTCTGGTGGTTCAGGGGTCACCCATGCTCTTTTGTGTGTGATCTGTTTGCCAGCCAGCCAGCATCCTCTGCTGCACCAGGGCACCAAGCCAAGGTGATGAACACAGCGGCTGAGGGAATGGCTTTGCGGCTGCAGAGCTGCAGGTGGGGAAGGGGTCGATGCAGACTCTGCAGCATTTGTTATTTCCTCAGCCTCGCTGACCTCTACTGCAGTCAGTTCTGAGTGGATCCTCCTTGTGGAGATGAATGGTGGATGGGACAGCAGGAATCAGGGTCCTTTGTGAATTTGCTAACCTCCAAGGTGGGTGTGTGATGGTGACTCCAAGGAGCTGTTTGTGGAGCGGTTTTTGTGACTGTCTGAGTCTAAATGAACTCTCTGGTTCTTAATCCAGCACTTGCTTACTTGGCCCTCCCACGCCCAGCTACGGCTTCCTGCTTGTAAATCAGAGAGCATTCAATGTTTCAAGCCTCCACAGGGATCTCAACTATCCCTGCATTTCATAAACAAATAAAGTAAAGATTCCAAGACACGGAGTTTTTGATCTGTGATCCCATGGCCCAGCCCAGAGTCCTTCAGGGCCAGTGTGACCCCTGATGAAGCTTCACCCCAGACACGGATGATGTAACCCATGCTCAACTCCTCATCAGAGACACGAGGCTGTGCTTTTCACCAGCCAGGCCTCAGGAGGCCCCTCGCTGGCCAGGTTGCACAACCTTTTGCTAAAATTCCCTGGGGATGGAAGCAGATAAAAGCTCAGAAACAAACAACTATGGGGCCACTCCATTGTTGTTTTAGTCCAGGTCTCAGAAGAGCGGAAGGGAGGATGGGTGGCAATCAGGATTTCAGCTCAGCTGCTTTAACAAGACCCCCAATAACAGTGGCTTCAACCAGAGGCTGTCTCGCCATGACAGTCTAGGTGAAGCCTCCTGGGGGGCTGGGAGAATAGCTCCTGCCATCAGAAACACGTTCCTTCTGTCTCATTTGCCTCCACCTCGAGGTTCTGCCATTATTCCTTCCTGTTTAAGATGGATCACCATGGTGTTCCAGTTCCAGGAAGGATACTGGGAGGATAGATGTAGGACGGACAGTCCTTGCCACAAGGATCACCTAACTACAAGAGACGGGCAAGGCTATGGCTCAAGTTCCCCAGACAGTTGGCATTTGTCTGCTTCCCTTGGTGTGTGTGGCCTGGGGAGGTGGGACTGATGTGACCAGACCGATGCTCTCTGTGCTTGCCTGTGTCTCCCCGCACAGGTCACTTCAGTTAATGCTGATGGCCTCCTACAAGCCTCCGCGACTCCCCAGGGGCTTCTCCCAGCCTACACGTAGCCCCTGGGGTGTCACTGCTGCCCAAGGCAGTCCCCAGCCAATGCCCAATGGAGCTTGGGGGACAACTATGCCTATCTCCTTGCTCCTCAGGTGGGATCACTAGGAGAATGGACCATCCTGCTTTTTGGAGACCTTGGTGGGGATGAATCCCAAATAGCAGGTAGTGACCTGCTCAACTACACTCTCTTTATTGGCTTTGTTTCCTTCCTGCCTCACGTCCTCACTTTCCTGCCCACGCTCCCTTGGATAACCTTCCCAACAAACCATTTTCATCCAAATCTTTGTCTCAGAGTTTGCTTCTGGGTGAATCCAATCCAAGACATATGGAAATGGAGACGTGGGCATTTTTAGCCAAAACTCCAGGTTTTAAGAATTCTGGACCATATGGACGATATGTTTTGTTTATATCATATTTGTCACAACCTCCTTGCTTGAAGAAATCAGCTTCTTAAGATTTAAAAAGGGGGGAGAATTGACTTTTGTTTCTGGAGCAACCTCACCCGCTTCATCTCCAGAACTTGAGCCAAAAAGCCTCCTTCTGGTCCTTGGGAATTGCCTGCAAACACGCCTCAGCTTTTTCAGGTCAGAGAGTAGCAATTTCAGGTTGTTTCAGGGACATTGCTTTCTTTATTGGTTAGTTGTGACTTGATGCTCAGGTCTCTGGGATGCACTGATGTCTAGGGCTGGCTTCTGGATCTCAGGATGAGCAGGGATGGTGCCCTCTGCACAGGAACATCCATCCTTCCCCCAGGGATACTCCCCAGGTCTCCCTTTCTCTGTTCCTTCCAGATGTTTGCTTCTTTGCTTTTCTGTGGAGGCTCTCTCAGCTTTCCTACCCTCAAGGCAGACTGTTCTCCAAATGGTCTTTGCTCCCTCATGTTTGGTCCAGTATTGCACCCTCAAAGGTCTCTGCCAGAGGGTAGCTGCTTCCCAGGAGGGTCCTTGATACCTATAGTGATACTTCTCTGATGGACAAAAACTCTAGGCATCCAGTATGCCCAGAGCACAGCCAGTCTTGAATCTATGCTGTCCTAGGACATTGAAAAACTATTCCAGCTCAAATCTGTTCTGTTTGGGATGATATGGATTGCACTGTGACTTCTCAGAATTTCCTAAACTCCATCTCTCTTTTTCTCCCCTATAGTTTCTAAGTCCCAGGCTATGACTCCTCAGTTTTCTTAATAAGAGATCTGACAAACTGAGTTGTTTTCCAGACAGATTATACTGTACCATCTTTCTCTCACTTTAACCTGGACTCCCGAGCTAGGTTAACTCAGTCCTGGGTGTGCCCCTGGGTTGACTCTGGCCTGAGACCACACTCCTTCTCCATGTGAGGTCTGCCCAGGGCATCATGTCTGTGCTTCTCCATGGGAGTCTTGAATTTTACAGCCCTGGTGTGTAATAAGTGGTCTAACTGTGTCTCTAAGCCAACAGTAGCTCCAGCAGGTTTTGAGGATAATGAGGGACCAGCAGGGTTTTGTTTGTGTCTGTATGAGAAAGACTGAGAATCTTTTTTTTTTTTTGGTCAGTGAAAATGCAGAGTCCTGACCACTGGGACCACTGTGGAATTCCTAAGACCCTGGACTTGATACACCATTAAAAGTGAAGAGGAGGAACTGACTGCCTTTTTTTATTTTCACTTTTTTTTTTTTTTTCCTGCTCTCAGGATTTCTTTCTCTCTCACCTGGATTCCTACTTTTGGTCTTGTCATCATAATGGTTGTATTAGTCAGCATAGTTAATGCTAGCTGGTTAATGCTTGCTATAACAAGCAACCCCACATCATAGCAGTTCAGTACATAAGAAGTATGTTTCTCACTCCTGTACAGTCTAACAAACATTTCAGCTCTCTTGGGCAGCTCTCCACCAGGTGACTCAAGGATTCTGGCTCCATGTCATGGGTAACTCTGCTCTCCTTGGGTCGTTTGCTTGTGAGAGAAAGAATTTGAGTGATTCCCTGATGTCTTATTTTCCCAGTGAAAGTTGCTCAGTCGTGTTTGATTCTTTGCAACCCCATGGACTATACAGTCCATGGAATTTTCCAGGCCAGAATACTGGAGTGGGTAGCTGTTCCCTTCTCCAGGGAACCTTCCTAACTCTGGGCTCGAACCCTGGTCTCCCATATTGCAGGCAGATTCTTTACCATCTGAACCACCAGGGAAGCCCAAGAATACTGGAGTGGGAAGCCTTTCCTTTCTCCAGCAGATCTTCCCAACTCAGGAATCAAACCGGGGTCTTCTGCATTGCAGGTGGATTCTAGGGCTTCCATTAAAAAATTTGACACAAACTGGGGGCTTAAAACAATAGAATTTTATTGTCTCATGGTTCTGAAGGCCAGGCTCCAAGATCAAGGTATTGGCAGGGTTGGTTCCTTATGGAACTGAAGGAGAATCCATTCCATGCTTCTCTCCTAGCATTCTGTGCTTCTGACAATTCTTGAGTTTCCTTGGCTTGTAGACACATAACTCTAATCCCTGCCAGCATCTTCACTTGGACCTCTTCTCTGTGTATCTGTGTTCCTCTCTCTCTCTACTTCTAGAAATACCTGTCATTTGACTCAGAGCCTACCCTAAACTCCAGATTATCTCTTCTTAAGATCTTTGATTTCATTACATCTGCAAAGACCAACTTTTCCCAGATAAGGTCACCATCACGGGTTCTGGGGGTTGGGACTTTTGGTCTTTTTGGGAGTCACTCTTCAACACACTGTACATGGTTTGTTTTATTATCAGGCCTAGAAGTGGCTCATGAACCCGCTCACATTCACTGCCCAGAACTAATTGTATGCACAGCCCTGATTACAAGGAAACCTGGGAAATACAGTCATTCTGTTTGCCCAGAGGGAGGAGACAGAGGTGGTGGGCATCTGGCCAGTCTCTGATATCAGCTAATACTCAAGGAATGTGTCCTTTGTGCCAGATGTCTTGCTAAGGACCTTGCAAGGACAACCTCATTTTGATCATTTTAATACTCACAAGGGACTTATGAGGTCAAAGCTCTTTGTTATCCAAGTTCCAGGTAAGTAAATAGAAGCACAGAGTCCTCTGAACAATGACCCACATCATTTGTAAATGGGGGAACCACTGTTTGCATCTGAGCAGACTGTTTTCAGGACCTGTGCCTTTAGCTCCTGTGTGATGCAATCTCTAACTGCCCTGATGCCTGGCTACTGGTATTTGTGGGGACAATTGTTACCCTCCCCAAGATGTTCCCAAGTCTATTCTCAGAAATTTACTCATCACTGGGCATTGACCTGGCTGGAGCAAAGTGCTTACAGGGTGACTTTCCTTCAATCTGGAAAGGGTTTCATCTTTCTTCTCCCTGAAATGACTTGTTCAAGGACAACTCAGTGGACAATGATGAAGCAGCCAACATTCTTACCTCCCAGGCCCGTAATCAGAGGACACCAATCAACAGGGATGACAGTGCAGATACCCCAAGTTGATTGAAGTAAATGTTATGTTCATCTGCTGAAGAAGACAGGCTGGCTTGTGGAGTGTGATGCGTCCCCCAAGCACAATGACTGACTTTGGGTGAGAGGACACTCTGAGTTTATTTCTATTTTGACCACTCACAGAACTACATTTTAGCAGCTCTAGCATCATCTACATCAAGCTACAAAACATCAGTTGGCAGCTTGTCTGAAGTGGATCCAAACTACCTTGTCTGAATAGAGTGACGCAGAGTGTTTGTAAGCAGGAAAGCCTTGGATTCACAGCCTGTGGGGAGAAGGGCACTGGGGTTGCTTTCTCTCTCCCTGCTGCCCCTTCTGTCCTGGAAAATTTTCTGCTGGCTTGCAGAAGTCCAAGGAAGGAAAAACAAGTTTGTGTAATTTTGTACTTCATTATGATTATTGATCCAGATCTGTCTTGTACACATTGAGACAAATAAATAAATGTTTTTTTAAGGAAATAAAGTCCAGAAGAGAGTGATATTGAAGGAAGGGTAAGATGGGGGGTGGGAGGGGTGGAAAGGAACCTGAGAAAACATGGAGAGAGGCAGGAATTGAGAGGAAAAAAAAAGTACAAGTAGGAAAGAAAACAACTTCCCTCTAGCTTGGTTTTGATGTAAGAGATAATATTTCTCCCCACGCCCTTGACAAGGGCATGTATGTGTGTATGTGTGTGTGTGCGCTCAGTGACTTCCTGGACTGTAGCTCTTCAGGCTCCTCTGTCCATGGAATTTTTCAGGCAAGAGTACTGGAGTGGGTTGCCATTTCCACTTCCAGTGGATCTTCCTGACCCAGGGATCGAACTAATGTCTCATGCATTGACCAGGAGGATTCTTTACCACTGAGCCACCTGGGAAGCACTGACAAGGGTATTGTTAGGGGACATTCTTGCTAAAAGTTCTGGCAAATCTTTCCTCAGTTGCGCAGATGCAGTAGATCTCATCCTTGGTGCTGGAGTGCATGGTCCATTCATGGATGGAGAAAGGGGACACCCGAGGGCCTGAGTCGGCACCAGTTTACTTTGTACCTGCTACTCAGGAGGCTTTGTATCAATTCTCCAGGCACAGAGAGAATGATGTAATTAGGTATGAGTCTTTCAGGTCTGCTTTGATAAAACACAATATGAAGACATGACCACCTGTCTGCAAGGAGCTTGATTTTTTAATGGATATATGGACATACCCACAAAGAAGGTAAATGTGGCATGTTCTGTGGCAGACAGACAGATGAAGATTAGCGAGGGACTGAGATACATTTCAACCTAAAGAAAGCTTCATGGAGAAGTACAAGTCTTGAAGAGAGCACAGAAACTGAACATGTGAAGACAGGGGGTAGGATAGTCCAAGGGGGCAGTCACAGAGGCAGGAAGACACAGTTGGGAATAATAACAGTTCTTTCAGTTTAGAATATGCAAAGGGAGCTCCGAGCGGCATGGAGTTGCGGATCCCAGGCTCTAGAGTTCAGGCTCTGTAGTTGTGGCACACGGGCTTAGTTTCTCCTCAGCAGGTGGGATTTCCCAGGATCAGGGATCAGACCCGGGTTTCCTGCCTTGGCAGGCAGATTCCTTACCACTGAGTCACCAGGGAAGTCCCCAAACTTCTCTCTACAGTGGCTGTGATATTTCAAGTTCCCATCAGCGATGTATGGGAGTTCTCATAATTCCAGATCTTTGTTAACATTTGGTAGTCTCTTAAAATTTTCAAAAGTGTTATTATTTTATTGGCTCCTTTGTTGCTGAAAATAAATCAAATACCATTATGATATCCAAACTTTTGTCTGTTCTTCAATTTTTGTTTTTGAGACTCTCTTTATTGCCATTTTCTGACAATTGACAGTGGTATGCTTTGAGGTGTTTTGGCCGAATGTTTATGACTAAGCTCCCAACTAGAGTCTTATGCCCTTCAATTCCACAAGTTCATTCTCTATATCAAGCTTCCCTTGTGGCTCAGCTGGTAAAGAATCTATCTGCAATGCAGGAGACCTGGATTCTATCCCCGGGTTGGAAAGATCCCCTGGAGTAGGGAAAAGCTACCCACTCCAGCATTCTAGCCTGGAGAATTCCATGGACTGTAAAGTCCATGGGGTCACAAAGAGTAGGACATGACCGAGCGACTTTCACTTTCTTCACTTTCATTCTCTATATCTGTGTCTCCATCCTTCCCTTCAAATAGGTTCAGTACCATTTTTTAGATTTCATGTATATGCATTAATATCTAATATTTGTTTTTCTCTTTTTGACTTACTTTATTCTGTGTAATAGTTTCTAGGTTCATCCGCCTCATTAAGAACTGACTCAAATTGTTCCTTTTTATACTGAATTTTTGCTTTGTCTTTCAATAGTTTTATTGTCTTTTCCATTTTGATCTCATATCTTTAATTTCTGAGACCTAGCTTTTTTGTTGCCTTGCTGTACTTGCTTTTAATCACACTATTCTTGTTTTTATGAAACAGTACATACCTGTGTTTATCAGGATGTTAATTGCAGTTTTTTTTCTTTCCAAAGATGTATTTTCCTTCTTGCCTCACCTTAGTTTGCTTTTTCCTGTTTGTTTTAGGATTTGCCTTTCCTATTTTGTACTATGTCAGTGACTCTCCACTGAGCCGATGGGCTGGAAGGAGGAAGACCTCACCCTCAGGGGATATTTGGCAACATCTGGAGATATTCTTGTTGCTCCCACTGGAGTAGGGGTGCTACCCTCTCTAGTCGGTAGATGTCAGGGATGTTGCCAAGCATTCTACAGTGCATAGGCTGCCCACACCCTTCCCCACAACAAAAACTTATCTGGCCTCAAATGTCAGCAGTGTGGAGGGTGAGAAACGCTGGATGCTAGATGCTTCTGTCAGATGTCTCCTGATCTTTGGCTGTCAGTTCATACTTGAAGTGCAGTTCATTAAAAAGTATCTTTATATGGTCCATATATACAATGGTATACTGCTCAACCATAACAAAGAATGAACTAATGCCATTTGCAGCAACATGGAGAGTCTTCAAGATGATCATACTAAGTGAAGTAAGTCAGACAGAGAAAGATAAATACCATATAATATCCCTTATATGACACAAATGAACCTATCCATAAAACAGAAACAGTCTCAGAGACATAGAAAACAGATATGTGGTTGTGAAGGAGGGGGAATAGATTGGGAGTTTGGGGTTAGCAGATGCAAACTAGTGTATATACAATGGATAAACAATAAGGTCCTACGGTAAAGCATGGAGAACTATATTCAATATCCTGTGATAAACCATAATGGAAATGAATATGGAAACAAATGTGTGTGTATACACACACACATACATATATAACGAGTCATTTTACTGTATAGCAGAAATTAACACAGCATTGTAATTCAATTTTGTGAGTGAGTGACAGTCACTCAGCTGTGTCTGACTCTTTGTGACCCCATGGACTATAGCCTGCCAGGATCCTCTGTCCATGGAATTCTCCAGGCAGAAATACTGGAGTGGGTTGCCATTTCCTTCTCCAGAGGATCTTCCTGACCCAGGGACTGAACACAGACAGGTCTCCTGCACTGGAGACAGATTCTTTACCATCTGAGCCACCAGGGAATTGAACTATACTTCAATAAAAATAAATAAATAAATAGAGTATCCATGGGCAGAGCTCATTAACTGGGGGATTCAACTAAGAGAAACTTGGGGGGTTCTTATCATTGCTATCTGTAGGTCTTTGTCAGAACTGATGAAAAATCCTCAAATTCCCCTTAATGTGAGGATGAGTCTAAGCATGGCAGCCCATGTTCTCAAAACTAAGGTGGGAAAGGAGGCCACAGTCTTAGCAGCCAGTGTGTCACTTTGATTAATTTCTGTAATTCAGTCTGTACTATGACCTCAGCTCCATATACTCTCTGCTTCAGTCTCTCCATAGAATAAGCTTCATGGCAAACAAAGAAGAAAAAGTGGAAGCACTGATAGATTTTATTTTCTTGGGCTCCTAAATCATATGCAGATGATGACCACAACCATGAAATTCAAAGACACTTGCTCCTTGGAAGGAAACTATGAAAAACCTAGACAAAATGGCCCAACGTAGATGGTGCAAATTCCTTGTCTTGGAATTTTATTGGTATCCCACATAAACCAAGTTATTCAGCATCTTTTTCTCTCCTACTATTTTCTGGCCAAATTCCCATCTGGTGCATGGGTACCCACCAAGCCTGCTAATTTTGCCTGGGCTTCTAAAATCGGACCGGCGGGGGTTGGGGGTGGGGTGGGGGTGGTGGTGGTGCTCAGTGCCTCCTCTCCTTCAGGAGAACGGGAAGATGCCTGCGGCCTACATAGGTGGTGATTGGTATTCCATGTAAACCAAGTTATTCAGCCTCTTTTTCTCTGCTAATTTTCTAATCCCTCTCTATCTGTAATTAAATAAGTTATTTCCAAGGATGCCGACTCCATCCCCACCTTCGAATCACTCTGGATCCACTGGGGCTGGACCCCGGCAATGGACCTTTGTTGGCAAAGTGATATCTCAGCTTTTTAATATGCTGTCTAGGAGACCAAGGAGGGGCTCCTTCTTGCGTGGGCTTGAAAACCGGGACAAGTAAGTAGACATGGCGAGCACCCACACTCCAGATGGGAATTCAGCCAGAAAAACGGGGAGCAAGAAAGAACGACATGGGGGAATCAGTCTTTCCGGAAACTGATCCAATTTCTTTATTTTTGGGTTTGCTTATATACCTTTTGTTACACATAGGGATGAATACAGAGTCACACGGGGGTCAGCTGTCCTGACCTTTATCAAAATCAGGTGCCTTACATAAAAAAAAGATCTTAGGGGTTTTACATCATCTTCTGGCTATGAGGCCTGCTGACATTTTATGACCCTTTCTTTCTGATAATCAAAAAACTTATTTTTTCCAAGGGTGTTTTTTCTTAAACCAGGTACCACCTTCCAAATAAAATTGCATTCCTATGGGGTGTGGGTATAGTGAGTTACAATCAAGAAAGGAATTTATTTAACCCAAGGTTAACATGATTAATCTTAAAAGTTAATACTTATTTCTCCTATATGCTTAAAGGGTAATACTTATTTCTCTTATATGTTAGTTATATTCATTATAAGGGCAGGGAATATGGAGATTTAGCAGCAAACATCAGCCCAACAAATGAAAATCCTTTCACCAATGTTCCCCTTAAGATCTATTTAGTCTTAAGATAGTGATAAAGTTACAGTTTTACATAGCAAGGACATAGTGATTTATAACAAAGTACAGTTAACTATTACAAAAGAGAAAATTCATTAACTCAAAAAGTCTAGTATTGCTAACCTTAAAAACTACTATATTTCCTTTTCTATATTCCAAATACATTGATTAATATATTCCCAGGTGCCTAAGGATATGGAGGCCTGGTGGCAATCATTGACTCAACAATGAGAAAAGCCCTATGCTAATTAAGACTTTCAAAATACTTCAGACTCTCTGTGCTGTTTACGGTTGAGAGGTAGTAAACAATCATGTGTGTATGGCAGGAGTATGACACACAAGCTAGTCTGCCAGCAGAGAGGTTTGACCTGAGACACCCTTGTCCCACCCAGGGTGGGGAATTAGCAGCAATTATTGGCATAACAAATGAAAAACCCTTCATCAATATAATTCCTAACCAACCCACCATACTAATAATTTCTAATTCCCCCAAAGAATTTGCCTTTAGTAAGTCTAAAACATCTTGTGCCTCTCAGGTTGGGAGGCTGTAAACAATCACATGTGGCTGGACAAACCTATACAGGCGGGCTAGATAACCTTCAGAAGAGTTCATAAGTTGAAACACTCTTGTCATGCCCAGGAATTTTTATTGACTTGGAGCTGCACGTTAACTCCTTCTCCGAGAGAAATGGTTATGGGGGAGAGCCCCCCGTAAAGTCAGAGGTGTAGGTGAGAGCATAAAACAGACTCTGGTTTTGGGGGTAGATGCTCGGGAGCAGGGGGTTTCCTGAGGCTTGATCACGCCTTTGCATATGCCAAGCCCCCTTCCTCATGACCTTTGCCATGGGCGGAGTTCCTCACGCTGGCCTCCGGTGGTCCATACAGTCAAAGCTATGGTCTTTCCAATAGTCATGTTCAGATGTGAGAGTTGGACCATGATTATCTCTAGGTCCATCCCTGTTGCTGCAAATGGCGTGATTTCAATTTTTTTTTATGGTTGAGTAGTATGCCACTGTATATATGTACCACATCTTCTTTATTCATCCATCTGTCAATGGACATTTTTATGGCTTTCATGTCTTGCTCTTTTTTGAACCCTCAGTCTCTCCCTCGTCATAGTCCCCTTTTCCTGTATAAAATATGATTAGATCTGCTCTGTCTTTAAAAGTATCATGACCTTGGTATTTCCTAAGACCTGTCCCTTCACAGTCATAGTTCTTTGTAAAAGTTGTCAACACTTTTTGAAAGCACTTACTCACCTGACCTTTGTGAACCAGCCCTCACTCCCATCCCTCCTCCTGTCACTGATGAGGATCTTGGCTTGGGTCCTCTCAGAGATATTCCCAGAGGAGATATATGCTCCTCTGTCCCCTTTTCCCTGTTCCTCCTTTCTGCTGATTTCTTCTCTTCCTCCCCTGAGTCTTCCTTTTCCTCCCACACACTAAAAAATGGAGGAATTGCTTCAGGATAATCTTTTTTTATATCCAGGGCATCTCTCAGTTGGCTCCCAAATCTTCATCACCAGCTTCCTGGTTTTAAATGCTCAGGCTCCATCCATATAAGGTACACCTGAGTGGAATGATCCTTTGATTTTAGATTATGGGGGTGGGGGGAAGATGGCTGTCAACATACTGCTACATTGGCTGGAGACACATGGGCAGAGGATAGCATCTGTCCACTGGCTGTAATTCTCTAGTGAGCTCACATCACCAAGTATGGGAAATAGTCTCCACCCTTGCTATAGATTCATTGTTGGGCTTCCCAGGTGACGCTAGTCATAAAGAACCTGCCTGTCTGTGCAAGAGACATAAGAGACTCAGGTTCAGTCCCTGGGTTGGGAAGATCCCCTGGTGAAGGGCATGGCAAACCACTCCAGTATTCTTGCCTGGAGAATCCCATGGGCACAGGAGCCTGGCGGGCTACAGTCCATGGGGTCACACAGAGTTGGATATGACACACATGTACTGGCCAAAGATTCAGAATTTCTGCTATTCCTGCACTTTAAATCCTTACCTTACTCTGTCTTAACTTGGGACCCTTTTCCTGCCTAAACTATTCACATACTCCTGTTTATGTTGAATTACCCTGAAATTACATTTTTCATCCATCTGTAGCTAGACCAAAGAAATATGGTCTTTCAGTCTTTTTATATTCAAAAGGAAAGCAGGGTTTTGTTTATTCTGTGGCTTGGAGCACAAAGAGGCTACAGGCAAACCTGCTTTGAAGCCCACACTCAACACACTCATTATTGCTACCTCTGGATTAAGTCTTGTGGCTGAGGTTCTTGGCCCCTGCTCACACTGTAATCAGCTGGGGAGTTGCTGAAAAACACCATTGTTCAGGTTTCACTCTGGACCAATTATGGGGCTTGGGCATCAGTGTTTTTACATCAGTACTTTTCATGTGATTCAAAGGTATTGCCAGAGCTGACAGCCATAGTTCCAGTTAGCTTTTTTCCTTTGCCCAAATTTTGGCCAAGACTCAAATCTTACTCTAGTGATTCTTCCACATTAGTGTATCTTAAAATCAACCTCAAGCCTTATTAAGACAGATTTCTGAGCCTCACCCTCAAAGTTTATGATTCCATAGGTCTGGGGTGGAGTCCAGGAATGATAATGATGACGTTGGTGTGGGGGCCACACTTGCAGAATCACTGCCTCATTCTGCCTGAGGATTTTCATCTTCTGAAGTCTGCCTCTCAGAGTGGGGTAAGTGGCCAATCTCCATGTTGGTGCCGAAAGTCCCAAGTCTTAGAAAATCCTTCCAATTCAGGAAAATGGGGACAGATGGTCACTATAAAGGTATATCACATCCTAATCCTTAGAACCTGTGAATGATCTTATTTTGGTCAGTTGTCTTTGTAGATATAATTAAGTAAAAGTTGCTGAGATAAGGTGATCATGATGGATTATCTGAGTGGGGGGGGCAAAGCCAGTGATAAGGGTCTTTATTAATTTTTTTACATGAAGACACCATTTTTACATTCTCTAAGGACATAAAAATGATATAAACAGGATAAAATGACCAGATAGTGTCAAGAAAATAAAAGAAGTACAGCATAACCACCCAGAAAAGAACCAACAATTTGGTAATATTACAATTCAGAATCAGAATACAATTGCATTTATATGATAGAAAATCAGTAAAATCTTGTATTTTAAAGGAGAAGTCCAGATGTTTTACATGCCACATGTCAAAGGTTTTGAATTCAGTTCTGTGGTATAATTGCTTTGGTACACATAAGTAGGTCTATCTAGCATGAGTCATAGTGAATCATAAGAATAGTGTGCCCTGCTTCACGTGTTTGTATGTCTTCTCACCTGTTCAGTTGTGTCTGACTCTTTGCAACCCCATGGACTGCAGCCCGCCAGGCTCCTCTGTCCATGGGATTTCCCAGGCAAGAACACTGGAGTGAGTTGCCATTTTCTTCTCTAGGGGATCTTTCCAACCTAGGGGTCAAACCAGCATCTCCTGTGTTGGCAGGTGGGTTCTTTAACACTGAGCCAGCTAACCCTAACCCTACTTCAGAAGATAGTTTGAATAATGAAGGAAATTGATTGTCCATAAGAGAATGAGGCTGAGTGAGATTATACAGATAGAAGAGGAGAAGGCCATGTGGTCATAGGGACAGAATGATGTGGATTTATCCTGTCATAAACCAGGGAGCTCTGGGAGCCACCAGAAGCTAGAAGATGCAAGGAGTGGATTCTACTAGAGCTTCTAGTGGGAATGTGGTTCTATCAACACCTTGATCTTTTTACTTTTCCAGAATTGTGAGAGAAAAATTGATTACAGCAGCCACTGGAATTTTACACAGTTGCCCCAACACTGCTCTTCTATTGTGGGTGTTTCTTGTCTCTTATACCTATCAAAAGGGAAATTCAGTTCAGTTCAGTTGCTCAGTTGTGTCCAGCTCTTTGTGACCCCATGGACTGCAGTATGCCAGGCCTCCCTGTCCATCACCAACTCCCAGAGTTTACTCAAACTCATGTCCACTGAGTCAGTGATGCCATCCAACCATCTCATCCTTTGTCATCCCCTTCTCCTCCTGTCTTCAATCTTTCCCAGCATCAGGGTCTTTTCAGATAAGTCAGTTCTTTGCATCAGGTGGCCAAAGTATTGGAGTTTTAGCTTCAACATCAGTCCATCCAACCAATATTCAGGCCTGATTTCCTTTAGGATGGACTGGTGGGATCTCCTTACAGTCCAAGGGACTCTCAAGAGTCTTCTCCAATACCATAGTTCAAAAGCATCAATTCTTTGGTGCTCAGCTTTCACTATAGTCCAACTCTCACATCCATACATGACCACTGGAAAAACCATAGTCCTGACTAGATAGACCTTTGTTGGTAAAGTAACATCTCTGCTTTTTAACCTAGACAGTAGTCTAGGCTGGTCATAACTTTTCTTCCAAGGAGCAAGCATCTTTTAATTCCATGGCTGCAGTCACCATCTGCAGTGATTTTGGAGCCTAAAATAATAAAGTCTGCTACTGTTTCCACTGTTTCTCCATCTATTTGCTAGGAAGTGATGGGACCAGATGCCATGATCTTTGTTTAGTTTCCTGTAATAAACCACAATGGAAAAAGAGTATCTGTTGATCTTTATATCTAGGCTTCCCAGGTGGCTCAACAGTAAAGAATCCACTTGCCAAACAGGAGATTCACATTTAATCCCTGGGTCAGGAAGATACCCTGGAGCAGAAGATGGAAACCCACTCCAGTATTCTTGCCTAGAGAATCCCATGGACAGAGGAAGCTAGCAGGCTACAGTCCATGGGGTCGCAAAAGAGTTGGACATGACTTAGTGCCTAAGCAACAACAACAATAATATCTCTATCTCTCTAGATAACTGAATCACTTTGCTGTATACCAGAAACTTAGCACAACATTGGAAATCAGCTATACTCCAGTTTGAAAAAAGGAGAGAGATTCTGATAATACATTTCCTCCATAAAGACTGGATGGTTGACTAATGAGTCTGTAAAAATGCTTCTCAGAAAGAACAGGCTAGAAATCAATGGAGTATAGCTAATCTGATATATTAAAAGTTCTGAAGATTATCTGCAGTAGGTCATTAAGCAGCAAATGAGGTAACTAGAAAATCTATTCATATTAAATGTGCCACTTTGTTATGCAGGATATGACAGGCCAACGAGGGTGGGTGTCCAGTCAGAAATGTCCCAGAGCAATGGTGCTCTGGGTACCAAACAGAGACCACGTAGAGACTTTGGGGGCTTGTTAGTGCTCTTCACCCCTGGCTGCTGCTGTGTGCTGTGTGTGTGTTTGGTCGTGTCTGACTCTGTCACCCCCTGGACTACAGACTGTCAGGCTCCACCATCCATGGAATTTCCCAGGTAAGAATACTGGAGTGGCTTGCCATTTCCTTCTCCTTTTGATCCCTGGGAATGCACTTAAATCCCAGGGTCAGGGGTTGAAGAATTTTTTGTGTTTTGGGAAACTACTGTTACCTTCACATTATTGGGCCACAAAGAAGTAAAGCTGGGCCATCCCAAGGGAGTACACCCTGTCAAGTCTAGGTCACTTCTGGGGCCAAAACTGGTGGAAAAGGAAGGATAAGATACATATGAAAAGCTCCAGAAATGGCAGTTTGCACTGCAAAAATCTTTGAATTTTATGCCTTGGGCTGGTTCTGCTCTAAAAAATCAGATGTGGGTCTACTTGGGTATCCTGACTGGTGTCCTCTGTTTTCTCCATCTGTTCTGTGCTTTCTACTGGCTGTTCCTCATGGACCTTGGGATCCTATGTCCTTGTTGAGATCTGAGTCATGGTTTTCTCCTGATAGTCAATGTCTGGACTATTCTACAAATGTACTGCTCTGTAAGAGTTGGATCATAAAGCAGGCTGAGCACCGAGGAATCGATGCTTTTGGATGTGGGGCTGGAGAAGACTCTTGAGAGTCCCTTGGCCTGCAAGATGATCCAACCAGTCAATCCTAAAGGAAATCAACCCTGAATATTCACTGGAGGGACTGATACTGAAACTAAAGCTCCTATACTTTGGCCACCTGATGCGAAGAGCTGATTTATTGGAAAAGAACCTGATGCTGGGAAAGATTGAAGGTAGGAGAAGAAGGGGGTGACAAAGGATGGGACGGTTGGATGGCATCACCGACCCAATGAATTTGAGCAAACTCTGGGAGATGATTTAGAACAGGGAAGCCTGGCGTGCTGCAGTCCAAATGGTTGCAGAGTTGGACACAACTTAGCGACTGAACAATAGCAACAACCACTGTGTGAGTTACCTTGTCTAATTTGCCCATACTTAGTACATATCCAGCAGAGACTGTGGCATATTCAACTTTTTTTCTGTTTATTTTTTTCATATTGTTCATTTATTGTCTCAGGTACACACTTCTGGATGCTGAGGACAACTAATTTTTTAAAGACCAGAACTAGGCTATCTGCCTTTCCTCCAAGACACCCAGGTCTGGCACTGGCCCACAGTAGGATCTTATCTGGTACGGATGTATTTACAGTTCCCCTCTATTGTTTCTATTATTACTAGACCTAAATGTTAATAAAAAACAACTCTTCTGGTTCAGATGTGAATTGAATGGGGCATCCCCGAATGGGCCTCAAAAGGGGGCTAAATGTTCCAGAATTTGAAGACAGAGGGCCAACACCGAAGACATGGGAGAGGGCGGTGGAACTGTTCAGTTCAGTTCAGTTCAGTCACTCAGTCGTGTCCGACTCTTTGCGACCCCATGAATCGCAGCACACCAGGCCTCCCTGTCCATCACCATCTCTGAGTTCACTCAGACTCACATCCATCGAGTCCGTGATGCCATCCAGCCATCTCATCCTCGGTCGTCCCCTTCTCCTCCTGCCCCCAATCCCTCCCAGCATCACAGTCTTTTCCAATGAGTCAACTCTTCTCATGAGGTGGCCAAAGTACTGGAGTTTCAGCTTTAGCATCATTCCTTCCAAAGAAATCCCAGGGCTGATCTCCTTCAGAATGGACTGGTTGGATCTCCTTGCAGTCCAAGGGGCTCTCAAGAGTCTTCTCCAACACCACAGTTCAAAAGCATCAATTCTTCAGCACTCAGCCTTCTTTATGGTCCAACTCTCACATCCATACATGACCACAGGAAAAACTATAGCCTTGACTAGACGGACCTTTCTTGGCAAAGTAATGTCTCTGCTTTTGAATATACTGTCTAGGTTGGTCACAACTTTTCTTCCAAGGAGTAAGCGTCTTTTAATTTCATGGCTGCCATCACCATCTGCAGTGATTTTGGAGCCCCCAAAAATAAAGTTTGACACTGTTTCCACTGTTTCCCCATCTATTTGCCATAAAGTGATGGGACCAGATGCCATGATCTTCGTTTTCTGAATGTTGAGCTTTAAGCCAACTTTTTCGCTCTCCTCTTTCACTTTCATCAAGAGGCTTTTTAGCTCCTGTTCACTTTTTGCCATAAGGGTGGTGTCATCTGCATATCTGAGGTTATTGATATTTCTCCCGGCAATCTTGATTGCAGCTTGTGTTTCTTCCAGTCCAGCGTTTCTCATGATGTACTCTGGGCACAGCTTAATACCTGTCTCTTTGCAAGCCTCTAGTGAGTTTTGCCAAATGAATGCTGCCTGAGAGGATTAGCTGTGTCCAAACTTTTGTAATAGGACAGAAGCAGCCCCAAGCATGGAATTCAAAGACCACTGCAGGGCAACCTATCTTTTCTGGAACTTTACACAGGTATCTTAATTTGGGGTGTTTTGCATCATAGAGAAAATCTGTTTTGAAACTCAAGTCCTTCAGTGACTGTTCTGATTAGACTTAGTTTCTGAGATCATAGAAAACTCTAAGTTAAATTTAATGTCAAGTCCAGCCCAAGCCACAACTGGCCCGAAGGCCCAGATGTGTTTGAAAGCTGGTGTTCTGGTCCCCAAACTCACATGAATGTTTATTCTACTCCAGTGTTACACTGTAAATTATCCCTCAGGGAATATAATCAGTCTTTAGAGAAGATGAATGTGGTGCTTTATTCCTTTATTTTCCACTCCCTCTGAAGCTTGAATTCAGGGTTCTCATCCATAATTCTTAAACATGCTTGGCTCAGACTACAGCTCTAAGGAACTGTGTTAAAACTGTGATTTTCAGGGGCTTCCCTGATGGCTCAGTGGTAAAGAATCTGCCTGTCAGTGCAGGAGACACAGGTTTGATCGCTGACCCAGGAATATCTCACATGCCAATGGAGTAACAAAGCTCATGTACTACAGCTACTGAGCCTGCACTTTAGAGCCTGGGAGCTGCAACTGCTGAGGCCTGCACGCCCTAGAGCCTGAGCTCCAGAAGAAGAGAAGTCACCACAAACAGAAGGCCACACACTGCAACTAGAAAAACTAAGGAAGACTAAAGAAAAGTCTGCTTGCAGCAAGGAAGACCCAGCACAGCCAAAAAGAAATAAAATCCAGAGGAAGTGATGAACATGGCGTTTAAACGACGTAAAGATATAAGCGTCAATACTTAGTTCTCCTCGCTTTAGCTATGGAGGATGATCTTAGAGAAAATTTGAAGTTCTTATTGCTAAAAATAGAAGCAAGCTGTCAAGATGCAATGGGCTAGTGTAACAGACCCTGCAACATTTTCTAAAAAAGGCAGAATTGTTAGTAAGCTAACATGCTGTGAGATTTTAACTTACAGGCTTACCGTTGAAACCTTTAATATGGGAAGGGCACATAAGAAAAGCTTTGCTTGCAAAGCCATCAATAATGTAGGTGGTGGTTTCTTAGGGATGTACTCACTGACTTTATTGCGACTTTGCAGTGGGCAGAAGAGAGACTGTTTTTAAATATTGTTGAAGTTATGCCACACAAAGGCTCTAAGTTAGAGCTTAAAGGGAGCCTAGAACAATCTATCTCCTATCAATGGGGAGATAATGATTTAAGAAAACTAAAGGTTGTGTATTAGTCACTTTGGTGCAAAGTTAGGAAAATATTTACCTAAGCCCTTATAAATTTCCATTGGATTTGCTTTAGCACTGTTCCAAAGTCCTAAATCCAAGGTGAATTTTGTAAAATGAATTTATTATGGTACAAAAGAAAAAATGTATGTAAGGATAGTCAGGTTTCCTGCTGATAAAAGGTGGTCATGTTCTCTCAGCTATTGTTCAAGGAACTATTTCTAGCAGCTTACTAATGTCTTTAAAACTTAGAAGTGCAGGCCAATGTCATGGAAATGAAATGAAGCCTATGAAAAATTAGTTTCTTTCTAGTTTTAGCACTCTCAATAAACACCGCTTTGATTTTTTAAAGTAAGTTCTGACCTTGGGGAGTTATGGTACCTGAAAAAATAAAACAAGTTAGAAGTAATATTTTAAAAAAATTATGTGCATCCATGGACTCTGTCCTTGGCTCTAAAGGTAGGTTTTCACAGACAGAAAGAATAGTCTGGTGGTTGCCAAGGGGGACGTGGGTGGAGCAGAATGGAGTGGGAGGTTAAGGTTAGGAGACTAAATAAGCTTTTATATATAGAATAGATAAAAAACGAGGTCTCACTGTGTAGCACAGAGAACTATATTCAATATACTACGAGAAACCATAATGGAAAAGAATATAAGAAAAAAAACACATACATATATGTATAACTGTATCACTTTGATGTACAGCAGAAATTGACACATTTTAAATCAACTATAATTCAATAAAAAGAGGGAGAGAAAGGTCAATTTTGCCTATAAGCACTCAATTTAAAGAAACAAGGGTAAGAAACTAAGTTCCACGAAAAGAAGTAACACTTCTGAGGGTCTCAGAGTTGAGTTCATCTGAGGAGCTCGGTGTTAAAGAATCCCCTGGCAAGGCAGGGGATGCAGGAGGCACGGGTTTGATCCCTGGGTCAGGAAGATCCTCTGGCTGCAGGGCTACAATCCATGGGGTTGTGTAGAGTCAGACATGACTGAACGACTGAGTGTAGGAGGATTAAGACATCTCTATAGATGTGTGGTTAAATCCCTTTTGAGAGGCATCTAACATGCCTTGGAGAGTTAACTGATGCTCCAAGTGGTTTACAATCACCACACGTCCATAGAATATCTCCACACTAATGCTTCACAAAGTATCACCAGTAACTCCACAAGGCATAGGAGAGAGGGAGCATTAACTGTCAAGTCAGAGTAAAGTCTGTGGGGTGGTGGACACAGATATCATTGTTGCATTTTCCAAGTCATCTTTTCTCTATGTTTTCCAACTATTTGCTTCTGTGCGTGTGTGCTAAGTTGCTTTAGTCATGTCCGAATCTTTGAGACCCTGTGGACTGTAGCCCGCCAGGCTCCTCTGTGCAAGGAATTCTCCAGGTAAGAATACTGGAGTGGGTTGCCATGCCCTCCTCCAGGGAATCTTCCTGACCCAGGGATCTAATCCTGGCCTCCTGCATTGGTAGGCAAGTACTTTACCACTAGCACCACCTGAGAAGCCCATTTGCTTCTGTCAGTGCTGATGTTTAATGGATAAGCTAAGCTGTTAGGTTGAGCAGGATGGTCTTACCTGCTTCTTTTTTCGAAACGTGCTGACCTGATGTTTGCCACTTCAAATTTCAAGAGCCAGGGTGGATTTTTTTTTGGAAGTTCAAATTCTGTAAGTTTGCATGTTATCTTTAGCTGGGGCTCAGAAGGAAAATAGGCAAGCATTTATAACAGAGTGACTTTTTAAAGAATGCTATTTCTCTATTTTTAACAGTTTGAGTAGACATTTTAAAAGACTGCTTCATGTCAGCAAGGAAGCCTGCAGAATGAAACTTTCCTTTACAATTGAAACGTAGCTGAGAATTCCAGTAAAAACACTACGTTTTGGCTCAAGGTAAGAAACTGCAGGGTGCGATAAAATGCAGGGAGTGCAGGAGTTTCACCTGGGCTCTTTCCTCAGGTCTAGGGAAATGAAGCAACTTTCAGCTTCATAGCTTTTCAATTGTTTTGACATTAAAAATCTTCACGTCCATTTCATTTCAAAAAATGTTATTTATGGCTGCTTTCTGGGTCTTATAACCACCAAGATTTACCCTGCCTTCAAAGAAGGAAAATTCCTCACCATGTGGAACCTTCGTTCTCTTCCACTGTCTCACTCTGAATGTCCCTGTTTTTCTCCATCAAGCCAGCAGTCCTGCAACCTGCCCTGGCTCTCCCAGTTTATCAATCTTTTTTTTATCTTAGTTTCCCCACTTGGGATGGGTTAGATGATCAACCACTTCCACTGTCACTCTTCTCTTACTAGGGTTCAGTTTCAATTCCTGTTTCATTTCTTCACCTCCAATTTTGTTTCTGCCTAACATTGATTAAATATGTGTGTGTGTGTGTGTATGCCTGTGAGCATGCACATGCTTTTATGGTCTTAATGTGGAGCCTTTAGATGCTATTAGAAAAGACACTCAGTCATATTCATTGTTCTCATCACAAAATTATTTTATATAACCTTCTTGCAAATTGACATTTCTTGTAGTTTATTTTAGTTAATTCCTTACTGAATTGTCTCCAGTGGCTGATGTACCCTTTTCTGTTCTTCCCAGGTTTTACACTTACTCCCTTAAACTGCCTCACTCTCTAAAGGTGAACCTGTGTCCTGCTTCACTGAGAAGATACAGCTTCTTACACTGCAACATCAGAATTCCTCTTCCTCTTCTCTTCTCTTTTGTTGACCAATATTTCAGAAGATAAAATATCTCTCTTCCTTTTTCATTGCTGGAAAATTCTCAGCCATTATTTCTGTTACTTTTGCCCAATTTCCCCTCTTTCTTTCTCCTTTTTACAACATACATATGTTGGACCTTCTGAGAGTATCCTGTATGTAATTTATACTCTTATTTGTTTTTCCCACTGTTTTTCTTCTTGTAATGCATATGATTACCATTGGCTTTTCTTCCATCTTACAAATACTGGGTTCTGTGTGTACAATCCACTGTTAAACCTATTCTCAACTTGAGTTATTATATCTTTTTTTCAATTTTAGATGTTCATTTGATTTTTTATGAATTTAAATTCCTTGGAAAAATTCTTCACCTTTTGACTTGTATTATGAGTCTTTTCCTTCATTTAAAGAAACATATCTTGTTCAGTTGCACAGTAGTGTCTGACTCTGTGAGCCCATGGATGGCAGCATGCCAGGTTTCCCTGTTTAAACCATCTTCTGGAGTTTGCTCAAGCCCATGTGCATTGAGTCAGTGATGCCATCCAGCCATCTCATCCTCTGTCATCCCTTTCTCCTCCTGCCTTCAATCTTTCCCAGAATCAGGGTCTTTTCCAATGAGTCAGCTCTTTGTATCAGGTGGCCAAAGTATTGGAGTTTCAGCTTCAGCATCAGTCCTTCCAGTGAATATTCAGGATTGATTTCCTTTAGGATTAACTGGTTTGATCTTGCAATCCAAAGGACTCTCAAGAGTCTTCTCCAAAACCACAGTTCAAAAGCTCAAAAGCACAGTTCAGTCACAGAAAACTAACCAAACTGATCACACAGACCACAGCCTTGTCTAACTCAATGAAACTATGAGCCATGTTGTGTAGGGCCACCCAAGATGGACAGGTCATGGTGGAGAGTTCTGACAAAATGTGGCTCACTGGAAAAGGGGATGACAAACCACTTCAGCATTGTTGCCTTGAGAACCCCATGAAGAGTATGAAAAGGCAAAAAGATATGACACTGAAAGATGAACTCCCCAGGTCGGTAGGTGCCCAATATATTACTGGAGAAGAGTGAAGAAATAGCTCCAGAAGAAATGAAGAGGCTGAGCCAAAGTGGAAACAACACCCAATTTTGGATGTGTGTGGTGATGAAAAAAAAAGTCCAATGCTGTAAAGAACAATATTGCATAGGAACCTGGAATGTTAGGTCCAAGAGTCAAGGTAAATTGGAAGTGGTCAAACATGAGATGGCAAGAGTGAACATCAACATTTTAGGAATGAGTGAACTAAAATGAACTGGGATGGGTGAATTTAACTCAGATGACCATTATATCTACTACTGTGGGCAAGAGTCCCTTAGAAGAAATGAAGTAGCCCTCATAGTCAACAAAAGAGTCCAAAAAGCAGTACTTGGTTGCAATCTCAAAAAGACAGAATGATCTCTGTTCACTTCCAAGGCAAACTATTCAGTATCACACTAATCCAAGTCTATGTCCCAACCACTAATGCCAAAGAAGCTGAAGTTGAACATTTCTATGAAGACCCACAAGGCCTTCTAGAATGAACAACAAAAAAAGATGTCCTTTTCATCATAGGGGATTGGAAAGCAAAAGAAACATATCAATTACTTTAAAATCCTTGTTTGCAATTTCCAATATCCAGCTTATCTGTGTTTCTACATTCAATGATTTTTTTCCTACTGATTATTAGTTTTATTGTTGCAGGAAAATGGGGCCCAGAACATGGTCATGTCCCAGGTTTGGGTGAGTCCCTGGGATGGGCTGTCGAGTGAGGGTCCTTGGCTTCACACAGGAAAGAACTCAAAATCAAGCCACAGAAAAGTGAAAGGATTATTTACAGTGATACACACCCCATAGACAAAATGCAGTCTGTCTCAGAAGTGAGAGTGGCCTTGAAATATGGGGTGGTTGGTTTTTATGGGCTGGGTAATTTTTCTTTTTTTGGCCACACCATGTAGCTTGTGAGAATCCTGGTTCCCTGACTAGGGATTAGAGCCAGGGCCATGGCAGTAAAAGCACTGAATCCTGCCCCTGGACTGCCATGGAACTCCCGTGTGATTTCATAGGTTAATGAGAGGGAGGAATATTCCACTATTTTGAGGAAGGGGGCATCGATTTTCAGGAATGAGGTCATTGCCTACATTTTGGCCTTTTATGGTGAGCCTTGGTACTGAGGTGCTGGTGGGTGTGCCATTTAGCTAATGTATTACCTGCTCAATCCTAAATCCTCTCTGACTCTGCAAATCCCATGGACTGTAGCCTGCCAGGCTCCTTCCTCTGTCCATGGAATTCTCCAGGCCAGAATACTGGAGTGGGTAGCTGTTCCCTTCTCCAGGGGATCTTCCCAACCCAGGGGTTGAGCTCATATTTCCTGCATTGGCAGGCAGATTCTTTATCACTTGAACCACCTAGGAAGCCCTATGTTTTACAATGAGCACATAATGAGGCTGAAAGTCTACTGGAAGTCAATTTTTCCACCATCTTTGATCTAGCTGGTTCTAGCCTGTTTATGTTTTATCCTCATTGGTATGTCCTTTTTTTTTTTTTTGAAAAAGATTGTGCCCTGCCCCTTCCCTCTTGTCTCAATATGACCTTTCCTCTTTGCACATCTAATTTTTTAAACACATATTACATGCTAAAGAACAGTAGAGATTTAGGTGATGTTGTCTTTCACAAAAATGACTTGCTTTTCTTTTTTGTTAGGCAGAGAAGAGATGGATCACCTTAGCTTAACTGAGAGTGAGTTGAGTTAGCTGCTGAGCTGCAATTTTAGTGAGACTCAGCTTAGATCTGCTTCACCACTATTTCAGGCTTCTGATCAAGAGCCCAGCAAATCTTCATCTCAGCCCTGAAAGACTAGAAAGTTCAGTTCTTCCCTTTAGAGGCTTTCAATTTAGCTCTTTCCTTTCCCAGATTCAGGGTCTTTTCCAATGAGTTGGCTCTTCGAATCAGGAGCTTCAGTTTCAGCATCAGTCCTTCCAATGAATATTCAGGGTTGATTTCCTTTAACATTAACTGATTTGATCTCCTTGCAGTCCCTGATGCTGGAAAAGATTGAAGGCAAAAGGAAAAGGGGGTGACAGGGTGAGATAGTTAGATAGCATCACTGACTCAAGGGACATGAATTTGAGCAAACTCGGGGAGATAGTGGAGGACAGAGGAGCCTGGTGTGCTGCAGTCTATGGAGCTGCAAAAAGTCGGATACGACTTAGTAACTGAACAAGTTTACTTATGTATTAGTTATCTATTTCTGCATAACTAATTATCCCAAACTTAAAGGCTTAAAACAATCAGAGTTATTATCTCAGTTTATATGTCATGAATTTGGGAGCAGTTTAGCTTAGTCATTTGACTGGAGGTCTCACAAATTTGTAGTAAAAGCATTGGCTTCAGCTTCCTTCAAGATGAAGACTGGACGGGAGCTGGAAGAGTTCCTCACAAATTTAGTTACTTGGCTGTTGACTTGGGCTCTTCTTTTCTCTCTGACTGTTGTTCATTTCCTCACCATATAGCCTCTTTATAGGGCATTTGTGTATCCTTCTGACATGGCAGGTGGTTTTCCCCAGAAGGAGTGACTCAAGAGAGAAAGCAAGATGGAAATCACTGTGTCTTTAATACCTGGTCTCGAAAGTCACACTCCATCATGTCTGCCACATACTCTTCCCTGGAAGTAAGTCACTGAAGGGAATTTGCCCCACTGAGGGAAGAATATCAGGGCATCTCTGAACATGTTTTTAACTGCCGCACCTCCAGGCACATTTTTCAAAATCTGGCAACATCTTCCAGAAAGATCAGCTTTGTGTTTGAGGCAGACTCTCTGAAAGACCTTGTCTTTTAAGCCCCAAGAGAATACAAGTGAAGCCACTTCATTGTTTATAGATCTTGACCTGTCTCCACTGCCCCTCTCATTTCCAGTTTGTTACAGCAGCTTCTTTTGCCCTTGGATGCCTTGCTGCTTCTCTTTGTTTCAGCAGAAGCCCTCTGCTTGTCTTATCCTCAGCACCCACCAGGAACAGAACATGCCCAAAGGAAAATAGATGGCCACCATCATTTCACCTCCGAATGGTTGTTTTCCCATACATGGAATCTCAGTTCCTCTAGTTCTTATCGCTAGCACAGTTTTGTGATGCCTGGCAAAGATAACTCTGTAATTTATCCACTTTTTTTTGTGGCTGTTGCCACAGGAGCATTGGCCTGACTACATCCTACCCTGAGGCACAAGCAGACACTCTTCCTTTTAAAGGAAAAGTTCTGTTTGATCTCTTGTTTCTGAGGCCTTGGACGCCCTGCTCATGAAGTGCGTTCCCTTCCCTTGGAATCTCCCTTAGCTCCTGTTCTGTTTCTTTGGTTTCCAAACAACTCTATGCATTCACTCTTCTAAACAAATCCATTTTTTTCTTTCAAATCTGACAACCTTTTAAAATCACCCTCTCCATCCCCTTTCACACCAGCCTCTTTCCCATGTTTGTCCTTTACATTCTGGTTTCTGAAAGCTCCCTGTAAGGTCCTCAAGTGACCTCTTGACAAAACCCAGAGGCTTCTTCTTAGTTTTCCCCACACCCAAACATCTAGCCATTTTCACTGCTACAAACGCTCCCCCTCTCTTCTCTTCTTTGCTGTTTCTCTTGAGGGATCGTTTTCCTGGCACATCTTTCCCCACTTGCTGTGCTCTTTTCTCCTTTTTCTGGATGCTCTCTCCTAATTTCACTAAAACCTTGGGCTTCAACATTCACTTCTATTCATGTGGCCCCAGAATTTTCAGGATCCTACCAGGTATCTCCATATGACTAGGCCATTACTACTCTAAAAACAACATTCTTCTCTGAAATTTTATTTTCATGATATACATTTATTCTTTAAGACTCGGGTCCTGCTACCCTTCTACGTGGTATCCACCTCTGGTCCTTCAGGCTGCAGGGGGCAAGGTGGGGGGAGGGCTTGTCTGCATGTCTCCATCAGGCATCACCACCACCATCACATCCTCTGCTGTCTCTCTCTCTCTTTTTTTTTTTTTTTTACCTAGAGCTATAGTTCTCAACTGGGGTGGGGAGTTGGTGGGGGGTTGTACCAGTCCCTGAAGCCAAGGGAATTTCACAATGTCTGGAAACATTTTATGCGCTCACTCTGAGGACCCTGCTTATGGCATCTAGTGAGTACAGACCATGGACATTGCTAAATATTTTATAACACACAGGATGGCCCCCCTCAGCAATGAATTCTCCAGCCCCAAAGCCAGTTTCTAGTGCTGAGAAACTGTACTAAACTGTGAACCTTTCAGGCAGTAGTGGTGTTTTTTCCTGATCTGTGGGCCTGTAGTGCTTGACCCATTATATGCATTCAGTAAATATCTGCTGCTGCTGCTGCTGCTGCTGCTAAGTCGCTTCAGTCATGTCCGACTCTGTGCAATCCCAGAGACGGCAGCCCATCAGGCTCCCCCATCCCTGGGATTCTTCAGGCAAGAACACTGGAGTGGGTTGCCATTTCCTTCTCCACAGTAAATATCTATTAACAACTAAAAAGTGCCTACTGTATAGTACAGGGAACTTATTTAATATCTTGTAATAAGCTATTCCTTGGTGGCTCAGATGGTAAAGCATACACCTGCAATGCTGGAGACCTGGGTTCGATCCCTGGGTTGGGAAGATCCCCTAGAGGAGGGCATGGCAACCCACTCCAATATTCTTGCCTGGAGAATCCCCATGGACAGAGGAGCCTGATGGGCTCCTCATGGGGTTGAAAATAGTTGGACGTGACTGAGTAACTAAGCACATGCATATCAGGGAAAAGAATCTGAAGAACAGATTTATATGTGTGTGTATAACTGAATCATTTCGCTGAACATCTGAAACTAACACCACATTGTAAATCAACTCTGCTCCGATTAAAAAATAAAGAAGAAAAAAGAGAAAAAAAAAATCAACTCAGGCTTCATAAAAAGACTGTTAAGTGTCTGAAGGAAAGAAATTCGTGAAATACACTCACTTGCTTTGCTTATTTTCTAGATTCTGTAATACTTTATTTCCTCTTTGTTTACTAAAAGCTTATGCATTCCTATGGTTCAGCTCAAATACTAGCAGCGTTTCAAGAACTCTCATATGATTCCTCCTGAGTCTCTCTCTCCTAGGGGTTCCCACAGCAATTTGCTCTGAGCATTTATCCCTTTTTCTGGAGAAGTATATTTATTTGTTTCCGTGGTGACCTCTCTAAGTGACTCAGAAGTCCCGTGAAAGCTGTGTTGGCTAACTGCTCTTTTTGGGACATTCCTCAGGGACCAGAAAGGTGCCTCAGGATAGCAGGTATGTTTCTCATGGCTAATGAATTGGGTCCTCTGTGGCTCCTGATCCAGAAAAATGTGTGTGTGTGTGTGTGAGTGTGTGTGTGTGTGTGTGTGTACCAGGCTGTTTCCCATCATTTTAGAAGGATGAAGAAACCAAAGGATTATTTGAACTTCCTGTTTGGTGTCATTTGTTATCTGATGATAGATACCTAATTGAGAACCTCTGGTGGACTGGTGATGCCCTATAGTATTTGCTAAATAAGTTCCAACAAAAATACTTCTAAAATCTTCCTGCTCAACCACAGCACCTATGTAATTAATATATATTTTTCCATAAAAACATAATTTTTATATCTATATATTTTTGTTTATATATGTCATTTTTATATGTGTCTGACTCTTTGTGACCCCATGAACTGCAGCATGTCAGGCTCCTTTGTCCTCCACTATATCCCAGAGTTTGCTCAAATTCATGTCCATTGTGTTAGTGATGTTAATGATCTCATCCTCTGCCACCTCTGTTTTTACATATTGAAATAAAAAAGAAATCAAGCATATCACTGCATAGTTACACTTGGCTTATTGCACTGAAGGGCAGCAAAATATGCCATCCACTACTTTGGCACAAGCTGTGTTTTGAGCTGAAGATAGAATAGATATAAGAAAAGTTCTCTGCCCTCCCCCTATTTGCCTAAAAGCAGGACATAAGTTTGTAAAGATGCCCCTCCCTCACCTTCCCTCACTACTAGGATGAAGTTAATCCTTAAAGACAATTCCAGATGCTTAACAGACCAGATTTAGCCTTAGAGGAATCTACAAGTGACTCACTTTACCAAGTAGCCCTTTTCTTCTGTTATTGCCCCCATATATTCATCTGCTCAGAATTTGCCTTCTCTACAAGCTCAAAGTCCTTTTTCTATGTCTCATCACTTCTATAAAAATGTGTGGTCTTTCATTAAGATGCTATACGCACCCAAATTCTAACCAACCTCTTGTATTTGGTGAGGAGGGCATGGCAAACCATTCCAGTGTTCTTGCCTGGAGAATCTCCATGGACAAAGGAGCCTGGCAGGCTGCAGTCCACGGGGTCACAAAGAGTTGGACATGAGTGAGCGACTAAGCGCACACTCTTGTATATGGAGGCTGCATGCACCAATAAACTTCTGTTTTTCTCTTGTTAATCTTTTATGAGTCTAATTTTCAGGGTTCCAGCCAAAAAGCCCAAGATGGTAGACGGAAAAGATGTCTTCCATTTGTTGGGGGTTTTAGTTTTGTAGAAGAACTTAATGATGTGGTCGTGTGTGTCCTTGGAGGTGGGACCAGAACCTGTCCCAAGTCTCCACTATTGTTTCCTGGTTGTCCCTTCCTCGCCTCTGCATCCTCTCCCTTCCCTGATGAGCAACTGTTCAAATCTTCCCTCTGGGACTCAGCGAAGGTCATCAAGGCTGGAGTCTGTTCCCTACAAACAAGAAACCAGGGACAGAAAAGCTTTCATGTCTAGGAGCCCCACAGGGTCTTGCTCAGTTTCAATAGTCTTATTCATACCCTGTTTTGAAAATGTGTTTAAATACTTTGTGAAGAGGCAATGATTTCTACTCTATTAGGAAAGATTAGAATATTCAGAAGATTGAGGAAAAAGAAGAACATTCAACATCCTTCTTGTGAAGGACCCTTTAAAGTTTTTGTATTGCTTCAAATCATGGTGTCTCTTTTCTGCCTCTGGGTAGGAAACATCTAGGCATTTAGATGAGGTTTTCTGTGCTTCCAGCACAAGCATATCATTGGGAAGCCAAATGATGTTTAGAAGCTACATCTATATTTTGATGGTGGATTGTTGATTGACTTTGTACTCAACTAATAGAGTAAGCATCTTGCTCCCAAGTGGCTCTGACATACTCAGTGCCCTTGGCCATGATCCAGAATCAAGATCTGGTGTAAGAAAGGCATCAAGCTCTTAAAAAAAGAGAAAGATAATAGATGCCCTGATCCACACCCTCCAGCCCCACCAGCTGTTTTTAACTCATTTTCATTTGGATTCCAAAATTAATAAATGGTCTTTTCCAAAATAGTGATGCCAAAAACTTGGCCTCTGTGCACCAGTGCTGAATCAAATCTAAGAGATGGAGTTTGGGGTAGAGTAGAAAAGAATAAACTTATTGCTTTGCCAGGCAAAGGGGGACATAGTGGACTCATGCCCCAAAAAACTGTCCCCTCTACTAGGGAGGACTTGGTGAGGAGTTTTGCAGCAACGGTTTAAGAGTGGGGTTGCTGACAAGCATCAGGGTATGCAGGACACTCCTTTAATCTGGCCTCAGGTGCCTTTTGATGAGCTCTGAAACCAAGAATGCTGACAACTTCCATTTCTTGAGGGTTGTAGTTCTGGGAAGAGCTCAGAGATATTGGTATGTGTATCTTTTGAGGCAGAACCAGGATCCTGTCCCAGTGTTGCACTATTGTTTCTTGGTTGTTCCTCCCTTGTCTCTGCACACCCCCCGCCCCATTGTTGTTGTTCAGCCAGCCAGTCCTGTCCGACCCTTTGGGACCCCTTGGACTGCAGCATGCCAGGCTTCCCTGTCCTTCACTGTCTCCTGGTGTTTTCTCACACTCATGTTCATTGAACTGGTAATACCATCCAAACATCTCATCCTCTGCATACCCTTCTCCTCCTGCCTTCAATCTTTCCCAGCATCAGGGTCTTTTCCAATGAGTTGGCTCTTTGCATCAGGTGGCCAAAGTCCTGGAGCTTCAGCTTCAGGATCAATCCTTCCAATGAGTATTCAGGGTTGATTCCCTGATTAGCAACTGTTTGAAAGGTTTCTGTGCCCAGGAGCCTCACAGGGTCCTGCTCAGTTTCAATACCAGTACCAATTTATACAAACTACCATGTCTTCAATAGACAAAATAGGCATTGGTTTGTTTTGCAATAAGAAATGAAAGGGCCTCTGATGGTTATAGTTTTAATGTTAGACATTTAGTTCTATTTTTCCTTTTCAAACTGCACACATAAACACACTCACCTACACAGCGAATTGAAATGAAAACTTCTGTAACATTTAATTCTACTGTGCTGGCACTGAATTATTAATTCAGTGGACATTGCAATTCTACAGGGCCTTATAATTTACAGTTGGCCACTTGATACAAAGAGCCAACTCATTGGAAAATTTCCTGATGATGGGAAGGATTGAGGGCAGGAGGAGAAGGGGACAACAGAGGATAGGATGGTTGGATGGCATCACTGACTCAATGGACATAAGTTTCAGAAAACTCCAGGAGACGGTGAAAGACAGGGAAGCCTGGTGTGCTGCAGTCTACGGGGTCACAAAGACCTGGACATGACTGAGTAACTGAGCAACAATAGCATTTTGTGTTTTAGTTGATATAATATTCAAAACCATCACCAGAGATGAGGAAACTGGTCAGGGAAGAGAATAAAGGACCTAGGACTTGAGAACAAGTCTTCCCACCCAATTCCTCCACCTTCTCCTTTACAAGACTGTTTCAAACTTAAGTATTGTGCAGACCCCTTTGAAAGGGATAAAGTCTTTGTATGGATCCCTGAGAGAAACACAAAAGTGAAATGATGTCAGTTTGACTTTCCTGTGGTTACATGTATTGACTAAAAAAGATGCACAACTTGAGAGTTGTGAGTTAAGTTTTATTTGGGGCAAAATGAGGACTGCATCCTGGGAGGCAGCACCTCAGATAGCTCTAACAGACTGCTCCAAAGAGGCAGTGGGAAGAAGGTCAAAATATAAGGTTTTGGTGAAGGTGGACTATAATAACATTAAGCACTCACTTTACAAAAGATTTTCTGCTTAATGAGGATCTGATGTCACCCTGAAGGGATTTAGTGCTTTTCTAGATATGAGAAGATGCAAGGATTGGGATCATATATTCTGTTCCTAAAAACACCCAACTATCTAAAGACTTGTTCCACCAGTTTCCCTGGAGCACAAAGTGCCTCAGTTCAGTTCAGTTGCTCAGTCACATCCAACTCTTTGTGATCTCGTGGGCTGAAGCATGCCAGGCTTCCCTGTCCTTGGCCATCTCCCAGAGCTTGCTCAAACTCATGTTCATTGAGTCGAGGATGCCATTCAACTATCTCATCCTCTGTTGTCCCTTTCTCTTCCTGTCTTCAGTCTTTCCCAACATCAGGGTCTTTTCTAATGAGTCAGTTCTTCACATCAGGTGGACAAAGTATTGGAGCTTCAGCTTCAGCATCAGTCCTTCCAATGAATATTCAGGACTGATTTCCTTTAGGATGGACTGGTTTGATCTCCTTGCAGTTCAAGGGACTCTAAAGAGTCTTCTCTAACACCACAGTTCAAAAGCACCAATTCTTCAGTGCTCAACTTTCTTTATAGTCCAACTCTCACATCTATACATGACCACTGGAAAAACCATAGCTTTGACTATGGTGACCTTTGTTGGTGAAGTAATGTCTCTGCTTTTGATTGTGCTGTCTAGGTTTGTTATAATTTTTCTTCCAAGGAGTAAGCATCTTTTAATTTCATGGCTGCAATTACCATCAGCATTGATTTTGGAGCCCCCAAAATAAAGTCTTTCACTGTTTCCATTATTTCCCCATCTATTTGCCATGATGTGATGGCCCAGATGCCATGATCTTAATTTTTTGAATGTTGAGCTTTAAGGCAGCTTTTTCACTCTCCTCTTTCACTTTCATCAAGAGGCTCTTTAGTTCCTCTTCATTTTCTGCAATAAGTGTGGTGTCATCTGCATATCTTCAGTTCAGTTCAGTTCAGTTCATTCGCTCAGTCGTGTCATGTCCGACTCTTTGCAACCCCATGAATCGCACCACGCCAGGCCTCCCTGTCCATCACCAATACCCGGAGTTCACTCAGACTCGCGTCCATCAAGTCAGTGATACCATCCAGCCGTCTCATCCTCTGTCGTCCCCTTCTTCTCCTGCCCCCAATCCCTCCCAGCATCAAAGTCTTTTCCAATGAGTCAACTCTTCACATGAGGTGGCCAAAGTACTGGAGTTTCAGCTTTAGCATCATTCCTTCCAAAGAAATCCCAGGGTTGATCTCCTTCAGAATGGACTGGTTGGATCTCCTTGCAGTCCAAGGGACTCTCAAGAGTCTTCTCCAACACCACAGTTCAAACGCATCAATTCTTTGGTGCTTAGCCTTCTTCACAGTCCAACTCTCACATCCATACATGACTACTGGAAAAACCATATCTTAGGTTACTGATATTTCTCCCAGCAACCTAGACTCCAGCTTGTGCTTCATCCAGCCCAGCATTTCTCATGATGTACTCTGCATATAAGTTAAATAAGCAGAGTGACAATATATAGCCTTGATGTACCTTTTACATATTTGGAACCAGTCTGTTGTTCCATGTCCAATTCTAACTGTTGCTTCTTGACCTGCATACAGATTCCTCAGGAGACAGGTAAGGTGGTCTGGTATTCCCATCTCCTGAAGAATTTTCCACATTTTGTTGTGATCTACACAGTCAGAGGCCTTGGTGTGAGAAAGGCCTTACACCAGAAGTAGATGTTTTTCTGGAAATCTCTTGCTTTTCCAATGATCCAACAGATGTTGGCAACTTGATCTCTCTGGTTCTTCTGGCTTTTCTATATCCAGTTTGAACATCTGGAAGTTCATCATTCACATACTGTTGAAGGCTGGCTTGGCGAATTTTGAGCATTACTTTGCTATCATGTGAGATGAGTGCAATTGTGTAGTAGTTTGAACATTCTTTGATATTGCCTTTCATTGAGATTGGAATGAAAACTGATCTTTTCCAGTCCTATGGCCACTGTTGAGTTTTCCAAATTTGCTGGTATATTGAGTGCAGCACTTTAACAGCATCATCTTTTAGGGTTTGAAATAGCTCAGCTGGAATTCCATCACCTCCACTAACTTTGTTTGTAGTTATGTTTCCTAAGGCCTGCTTGACTTTGCACTCCAAGATATCTGGCTCTAGACAAGTGATCATACCATTGTGGTTATCTGGGTCATAAGGATCTTTTTTTGTGTAATTCTTCTGAGTATTCTTGCTACTTCTTCTTAATATCTTCTGCTTCTGTTAGGTCCATATCATTTCTATCCTTTATTGTGCCCATCTTTGCAAGAAATGTTCCATTGGTATCTCTAATTTTCTTGAAAAGATCTCTAGTCTTTCCCATTCTATTGCTTTCCTCTATTTCTTTGTATTGATCATTTTGGAAGTCTTTCTTATCTTTCCTTGGTATTCTTTGGAACTCTGCATTCAGATGGATATATCTTTCCTTTCTCCTTTACCTTTTGCTTCTCTCCTTTTTTAGATATTTGTAAGGCCTCCTCAGACAACAATTTTGCCTTTTTGCATTTGTATATTGACAAAGATGGTTGAGTAGAAGGACGTGAACTCATCTCTTTTCCTGTGAGAACTCCAAAGTGTAATCTACTGTTGAACAGCCATCGACAGGAAAACGTTGGATCCCACCAAAAAAAAAAAAAAAAAAATACCCCACATCCAAGGGCAAAGGAGAAGCCCCAACAAGATGGTTGGAGGGGTAAAATTGCATTTAGAATCAAACCCCACACCCTCTAGAGATGCTTGGAGGCCTCAAGAAGAACCTTGTGTGGACCAGGACCCAGAAACCCCACAGAGACTGAGCCAGACCTGCCTTTGAGTGTTTGAGTGTCTCCTGCCAAGACATGGGTCAGCAGTGACCTGCTGCAGGGCAGGGGCTCTGGCTGCAGCAGACCTGGGAAGCATGACGTGTGGTGTAAGTCCTCTTGGAGGAGGTCCCCATTAGCCCCACCATATAACTCCTGAGCAGATAACCCACAAACTGGAGAACAATTATACCAAAGAAATTCTCACATTGTTATGAGAATTCTAGGACCCACAACAGATTTCCCAACCCAGAGATCTGGCAAAGGGACTGAGTACCATCAGAAAATTTGACTTTAGAAGTCAGTGGGGTTTGATCACAGAACTTCCACAGGACTGGGGAAACAGACTCTTGGAGGGCACAAACAAAACCTTTTGGGCCCCAGGACCCAGGAGAAAGGAGCAATGAACCCACAAGAGATTGACCCAAACTTGCCTGTGACTGTCCAGGAGTCTCTGGTGGAGGTGTGAGTCTACAGTGGCCTGCTGCAGGTCAGGGGCACTGAATACAACAGTGCTGGCATAAGTTCTTATCACTGCAGATGGCGATTGCAGCCATGAAATTAAAAGACGCTTACTCCTTGGAAGGAAAGTTATGATCAACCTAGATAGTATATTCAAAAGCAGAGATATTACTTTGCCAAGAAAGGTCCGTCTAGTCAAGGCTATGGTTTTTCCTGTGGTCATGTATGGATGTGAGAGTTGGACTGTGAAGAAGGCTGAGCACCGAAGAATTGGTGCTTTTGAACTGTGGTGTTGGAGAAGACTCTTGAGAGTCCCTTGGACTGCAAGGAGATCCAACCAGTCCATTCTGAAGGAGATCAGCCCTGGGATTTCTTTGGAAGGAATGATGCTAAAGCTGAAACTCCAGTACTTTGGTCACCTCATTCAAAGAGTTGACTCATTGGAAAAGACTCTGATGCTGGGAGGGATTGGGGGCAGGAGGAGAAGGGGACGATTGAGGATGAGATGGCTGGATAGCATCACTGACTCGATGGATGTGAGTCTGAGTGAACTCCGGGTATTGGTGATGGACAGGGAGGCCTGGCGTGGTGCGATTCATGGGGTCACAAAGAGTCAGACACGACTGAGCGACTGAGCTAAACTGAACTGCCATTACCCCTACCATAGTTTGGCTTCAGGCCAAACAACAAGGAGGGAACACAGCTCCACCCGTCAACATAAAATTAGATTAAAGATTTACTGAGCATGGCCCCACCCATCAGAACAAGACCCACGTTCCCCCACAGCCAGTCCCTCCCCTCAAGAAGCTTCCACAAGCCTGTTATCTTTATCCATCAGAGGGTAGACTGAATGAAAACCACAATCACAGAAACTAACCAAACTTATCACATGGATCACAGCCTTGTCTAACTCAGTGAAACCACGAGACATACCATGTAGGGCTACCCAAGATGGATGGATCATGGTGGAGAGTTCGGACAAAATGTGGTTCACTGGAGAAGGGAATGGCAAACAACTTCAGTATTCTTGCTTTGAGAACCCCATGAACAGTATGAAAATGCAAAAAGATATGACACTGAAAGATGAACTCCCTGGGTCAGTAGGTGCCCAATATACTATTGGAGAAAAGTGGAGAAATAATTCCAGAAAGAATGAAGAGATGGAGCCAAAGCGAAAACAATGCCCAGTTGTGGATGTGACTGATGATGGAAATAAAGATTGATGCTGTAAAGTACCATATTGCATAGGAACCTGGAAAATTTGGTCCATGAAGCAAGTTAAATTGGAAGTGGTCAATGGGAGATGGAAAGAGTAAACACTGATGTTTTAGAAATCAGTGAAGTAAAGTGGACTGGAATGGATGAATTTAGTTCAGATGACCATTATATCTACTACTGTGGGCAAGAATCCCTTAGAAAAATTGGAGTAGCCCTCATAGCCAACAAAAGAGTACAGAATGCAGTACTTGGATGTAATCTAAAAAAAAAAAAAAAAAAGACAGAATGATCTCTATTCATTTCCAAGGCAAACCATTCAATATTACAGTAATCCCAACCACTAATGCCAAAGAAGCTGAAGTTGAATGGTTCTATGAAGAGCTACAAGACCTTCTAGAACTAACACCCCCAAAAGATGTCCTTTTCATCATAGGGGACTGGAATGCAAAAATAGGAAGTCAAGAGATACCTGAAGTAACAGGCAAATTTGGTTTTGGAGTACAAAATGAAGCAGGGCAAAGGCTAACAGAGTTTTGCCAAGAGAATACACTGGTCATAGCAAACACCCTCTTCCAACAACACAGGAGACAACTCTACACATGGACATCACCAGATGGTCGATACTGAAATCATATTGATTGTATTCTCTGCAGCTGAAAATGGAAAAGTTTATACAGTCAGCAAAAACAAGATTGGGAGCTGACTGTGGCTCAGATGGTGAACTCATTGCTAAATTCAGACTTAAATTGAAGAAAGTAGGGAAAATCACTAGATCTTTCAGGTATGACCTAAATAAAATCCCTTACAATTATACAGTGGAAGTGGCAAAGAGATTCAAGGGATTAGATCTGATAGCCAGAGTGCCTGAAGAACTATGAATGGAAGTTCGTGACTTTGTACAGGAGGTGCTGATCAAAATCATCCCCAAGAAAAAGAAATGCAAAAAGGCTAATGGTTGTCTGAGGAGGCGTTACAGAGTACCTCTTTCCACCCTGCAGTACCTGGGGAGGTGCAGACGGTCAACAGCTGCAGCACCACAGGGTTCAGTCTCCACACAGGCAGATGGCAAATGCCTTTGTTGTTCAGTCGTTGGCAATGCTCTTGGCAAGTGTCAATTTGTAGTTAACACCTGAAAACTGGTTCTTTTCTCAGTAGGGTCAAGCCAAAGACACAACCAAGCCAAAGGTGGGAGAAGGAAGGATTTATTACTTGCAACAAATAAGGAGAATAAGGGGAAACTTCCCCAAAGCCGTGTCTCCCAGAACATCAAAATTGGGGAATGTTTAAGCTAAGGTCATGTGCATACTCATGAGGGGGTTTTAGCAGTCAACAGAGTCCAAGCCTTAGTTGACTGAAGTTAAGACTGTCAGACAAGGTCAGCACCATCATTGTTTTGTTTCCACTTGATCTTGTGGTTGAGCTCAAGGCTAATCTTTACCATTGAAACAGAACTGGGAGTCTTTACAACTGATATGTTATCTTTGCTATTGTTACTTTGCTTGCCTTATAATAGTAGTTTATTCCTCCATTTTGTTGTTCATGAATTACTGAGACTTGTTCAAGGGCAAGCACTGTGACCAGACTTAGATCAAAAAATAGCTTAGACCAGAAATGACTTCTCTAATGTCAAGAAAGCCACATTTGGTTCTCTTTCTTCAGGAACCTCCTGCCTTATTTGATTGCAGCCTGGTCTAATAATATTGGAGATCAAGAGCCAAACCTGAATATTTAAAATCTCAGCTTATGTTTAATGCTTTAAGAGTTAGCATCAAAGTGAAAACACACAATAGAATATATCCCTATCATTATTGGACTTGAGTGCTCTCTGTGAGTATATTGACTCTAGGCTAAAAAACACCATGACTTATTACAAAGAATATTTTCTAACTTTCCTGAATGAAGATGTAGAATTTGCCATGTTAGTATTCAAGGTTTTGCAGAAAGCATGTCTCAGTCCTCAAATTCAGGCATCCAAAATGCAACCTTACTTCATATATGTTTACCCTGCTGCTGCTGCTGCTGCTCTTGTTGCTAAGTCGCTTCAGTTGTGTCCGACTCTGTGCGACCCCATAGAGGAAGCCCACCAGGCTCCCCCATCCCTGGGATTCTCCAGGCAAGAACACTGGAGTGGGCTGCCATTTCCTTCTCCAATGTGTTTATCTTAAGCCCCCACTAAATGGTGGAAATGAATGAGTCCTGGTTCATTAAACATAAGCACAGCCAGTTCAGGGGTCCTTCTGGCAATCCAGGGATTCCTCTTCTTCCCCTCAGAAATTTCACTCAAGGGCTACGTGTTTAGAAAGTTCTACAGTCTTGACAGGAGGAAGTCTTGTCCTTGGATGCAATTGTCTATTCTTGTGAGCTCCTGAGATATCCACACTCCCATTTCATGAAGAGTCACTGGTCTACCCAGATCTTTCTACCTGGCAGGTGTCATTGATCTCCCCTTCAGCATCTACTGAGTGATGCTAGCAAGAAGGATGCAATAGTTAATTTTATATGTTGATTGATGGGGCTCAGGGATGCCCAGACAGATGAAACATTATTTCTGGGTGTGTTTGTGAGGGTGTTTCTGGAAAGGATTAGCATTTGAATTAGAAGACTCATCCATCTCCCCAGTGTGGGTGGGCCTCTTCCACTCCATTGAGGGCTCAGATAGAACAAAGATGGAGGAAGGGCAAGTTCTCTCTCTTCTTGAGCAGAAACAACTGTCTTCTGCCCATGACATTAGCTCCCCCCTTTCTCTGGCCTTTGGATGCCAGGACTCACACTAGTGGTCTCCTTCCTGAATCATTTAGCCTGAAACTGACTTACACCATCAGATTTCCTGGTCTCCCAGCTTACAGACATTAGATGATGGAAATTTTACCTCCATAACCACATGAACCAAATCTTATAATTTCAACCTTCTCTCTCTCTCACCCTTCCCCCTCCTGTTGGTCTACTGATTCTGTTTCTCAAGAGAATTCTGACTATGCCAGAGAGACACTCTTTCTTGTGAAGAACTCTGTGGGGCTGCCCCAGCTGTCAGTTCTTTGCATCACACCCCCCTGGGGTGGGTGGGAAGCTGCAGATGTTGGCCTCCAGGTAAGAATTAAGGCACAAATTGCCTCTGCTCTTGAGTCCCCAAACTTCCAGGTGGGAAGGGGGCATCTGTCACCCCTGCCCTTATATTGGTCATGGTTTTTCAAAGAAATAGAATGAATAAGGTCTCTCTCTCTCTCTCTCTCTTTTTAAAATTTTCATTTTGAGTTTATTTAACATTTCATCCAGTTGAAATGAAATAATACATGGACTCCAACACTGGCTAGACACTGTGCTAATACTGAAATAAAACCTGCAAACCAGTTTATACTTATAATCATAATTCATTATGTTACCCCAAATATTAATAACTATTTACCTTTACAAGCTTATTGCACTTCATGTGAACTTTTCTCCAGAAAAGGTATTCCTAAGAGATCAGATATATCCAAAGAATAGCAAGAAGAGATAAGAAAGCCTTCCTTAGCGATCAATGCAAAGAAATAGAGGAAAACAACAGAATGGGAAAGACTAGAGATCTCTTCAAGAAAATTAGAGATACCAAGGGAACATTTCATGCAAAGATGGGCTCGATAAAGGACAGAAATGGTATGGACTTAACAGAAGCAGAAGATATTAAGAAGAGATGGCAAGGATACACAGAAGAACTGTACAAAAAAGATCTTCAAGACCAAGATAATCACGATGGTGTGATCACTCACCTAGAGCCAGACATCTTGGAATGTGAAGTCAAGTGGGCCTTAGAAAGCATCACTACGAACAAAGCTAGTGGAGGTGATGGAATTCCAGTTGAGCTATTTCAGATCCTAAAAGATGATGCTGTGAAAGTGCTGCACTCAGTATGCCAGCAAATTTGGAAAACTCAGCAGTGGCCACAGGAATGGAAGAGGTCAGTCCGTTTTCATTCCAATCCCAAAGAAAGGCAATGCCAAAGAATGCTCAAACTACCGCACAATTGCACTCATCTCACAAGCTAGTAAAGTAATGCTCAAAATTCTCCAAGCCAGGCTTCAGCAATACGTGAACCATGAACTTCCAGATGGTTTTAGGAAAGACAGAGGAACCAAATATCAAATTGCCAACATCTGCTGGATCATGGAAAAAGCAAGAGAAAACATCTATTTCTGCTTTATTGACTATGCCAAAACCTTCGACTGTGTGGATCACAAGAAACTGTGGAAAATTCTTCAAGAGATGGGAATACCAGACCACCTGACCTGCCTCTTGAGAAACCTATATGCAGGTCAGGAAGCAACAGTTAGAACTGGACATGGAACAACAGACTGGTTCCAAATAGGAAAAGGAGTACGAGAAGGCTGTATATTATCACCCTGCTTATTTAACCTCTATGCAGAGTACATCATGAGAAATGCTGGGCTGGAGGAAGCACAAGCCGGAATCAAGATTGCAGGGAGAAATATCAATAAACTCAGATATGCAGATGACACCATCCTTATGGCAGAAAGTGAAGAGGAACTAAAAAGCCTCTTGATGAAAGTGAAAGAGGAGAGTGAAAAAGTTGGCTTAAAGCTCAACATTTAGAAAACTAAGATCATGGCATCTGGTCCCATCACTTCCTGGCAAATAGAAGGGGAAACAGTGTCAGACTATTTTTCTGGGCTCCAAAATCACTGCAGATAGTGATTGCAGCCATGAAATTAAAAGACGCTTACTCCTTGGAAGGAAGGTTATGACCAACTTAGATAGCATATTGAAAAGCAGAGACATTACTTTGCCAAGAAAGGTCCGTCTAGTCAAGGCTATGGTTTTTCTAGTGGTCATGTATGGATGTGAGAGTTGGACTGTGAAGAAAGCTGAGTGCCGAAGAATTGATGCTTTCGAACTGTGGTGTTGGAGAAGACTCCTGAGAGTCCCTTGGACTGCAAGGAGATCCAACCAGTCCATTCTAAAGGAGATCAGCCCTGGGTGTTCTTTGGAAGGACTGATGCTAAAGCCAAAACTCCAGTACTTTGGCCACCTCATGCGAAGAGTTGACTCATTGGAAAAGACTCTGATGCTGGGAGGGATTGGGAGCAGGAGGAGAAGGGGATGACAGAGGATGAGATGGCTGGATGGCATCACTGACTCGATGGATGTGAGTTTGAGTGAACTCCAGGAGTTGGTGATGGACAGGGAGGCCTGGTGTGCTGCGTTTCATGGGGTCTCAAAGAGTCGGACACGACTGAGTGACTGAACTGAACTGAACTGAAGAGATCAGCAAAGACTGCCAATCTTGGTCTGTTTTGTTTCTTTTGATAAATCACAATTCAACTCTACAGTTTATATTTCTCTATAAAAGCATCAATTTCAGAAGTTTCAGCAGATAACATTTAAAAAGACACATCTCCAGTCTCATTATCCCTTTTGTCATGAGGTTCTGGTCATCTCATCCTGGTATGTATTAAACGTTTGGTTAGCTTGTCAATCTTCCAACCAGTCATTCACTTTTCAGTGAAGGTTAAGACTAACATGGAGCTACCAATTATCCAGGGCTAGGAATTCTGAGGTTTACCGGGGGTGGAGGGTGGGGTGTTGGAAGCTTCAAGGCCTTGAATGTGAAAGTGTTAGTGACTCAGTCGTGTCTGACTCTTCGGGACCCCATGCACTGTAGCCCACCAGGCTCCTCCATCCATGGAATTTTCCAGGCAAGAATACTGGAGTGGGTTGCCATTTCCTTTTTCCTCTCATCTGTCTTTCTATTGAGAGAGGGGAGAGTGAGAGAGATTTATTCTAAGGAATTGTTTCATTGTGAGGACTGGTAAGTGTGAAATCTATAGGTCAGGCCAATAGGCTAGAAATTCTGTTAACTAGTGATGTCTCAGTCCTAAGTTCAAGCTGCACAAGGCAGAAGGCAGGAATCTTAGGCAGGAATTCTATGTTTCAGTCTCCAGCTGAGTTCCTTCCTCTCTGGCAAAGCTCAGTCTTTGTTCTTAAGGTCTTCAACTGATTGGGCAAGACCCACCCACATTAAGGAGGATAATCTGTTTTACTCAAAGTCTACTAGTTTAAATCTTATCTATAGCTACAAAATGCCTTCAGAGCATCATCTAGGCTGGTGTTTAATCACCTGACTAGACACCCTGACCTAGCCAAGTTGACATGTAATGTTAACTGTCACACCCCTCCCCACTTGACTTGAATCCAGAGGACAGATGAGCCTGGATGCTTTTTTCAGGATACCCACTGACCCCTGCCAGACATCCTTTTCTGTTCTCTTTCATCCCAGCCTGTGGGTCATCAAACGTTATCCTATGGGGCAGCAAAAATTGGGTCTCACTTTATTCTAAATTTTTTCCAAATCTGTTGTTTATGGTATAGAATGTGTATCCCTGGATCCTTCTGGATTGTAGCTTCTCTGACTCAAAAAGCTTTTATTGTCAGCTATGCTTTCTCCAGTGAGTTGCAAAGAGTATCTTTGAACTCAAAAGCTGAGGGTTGATGGCCTGGTTCAGCTGCATCATCCCAGCAGAAAGGGATCCTATAGGGAACGGTCCTTTGATGTCTAAGCTGCCTCCTGACCCAAGGGAGCAGCAGAGGGCACAAGAAAGGGCTGTGGGAGGGAGAACGCCAAAGTCAGCCCATTGCCATGTTAACAGCTGCGTTTCTAGGACAGCAGACTGACTGCTGGTGTGTTATGTTCTCCTTGGCCAGAACCTCCTCTGTGGTCACTTCTGCATCTCATTCATCTTCATCACGCACAGTTATATTGGACTGAAAAGAAGCTGAATGGAATGGAAGGAAGTTTCCGCTTTTTCCTCACACCTGATGACTGAATCAGGCTAAGAGATATAGTATGCTGTTTTTTAGTTGCTAAGTCTTGCTCAACTATTTGTGACCCCATGGACTGTAACCCACCAGTCTCCTCTGTCCATGGGATTTCCCAGGCAAGAATATTGGAAGGGGTGGCCATTTCCTTCTCCAGGGGATCCTCCCAACCTGGGGATCAAACCTGTGGCTCCTGCATTTGCAGGTGGATCCTTTACCACTGAGCCAGCAGGGAAGCCCATAGCAAGTATATATTTCCTTAAATGAAAACCTAAATTTCTTGCTCATCTGTGGCTGGCACTGTTCTCTACAGTAGCTGAATGTTTTCTTGATCACGGAGACCAAGGACTGAATGAATTTGCACCTCTCTCTTCATAAAGCCCTTGCTGACGGTTCGATATACAGCCAAAACCCATCTACTTTGTCACTCGAATTAGTTATTATAATGAAGTTTCAAAAAATAGGACTTTTGAATCACAGACATGGAATGGAGATTTAACTGTCTCACTTATAGTTAGTCCTCTGTGTCCTTGAATGAGTTTCTAATTTGTCTCACCAAAAGCTGGCTCTGTGAAATACAGCAGATCCTTTAATTGATGATGGAGACTTACATAAATCTCAGGCTTCATTTCTTTGTTCAAAGACATGCCATCATCTAGAACTAGCACAGAGGAGGCTCTCCATGTTATTTTTGTTGAATGAAGGAATATATGTTAATAATACAGATGCTCACGTAAAATGTAAATAGTCAGGGAGCCATTGGATGGGGAAACAAACATCTGTGTGGCTTACATCACTAGGCATTGTTGGCCCACATTGTACCATATCCATTTCCCAACCTTGAGGGCCATTTACTCAGTGAATGAATTTTCAAAATCTCTAGGAAGCAGAGAGGAATTTTCAAAATCTCTAGGAATCTCCCAGAACTGAAAGAAAGGCTGCAGAATTTGACTCAGAGAAAGAACAATGACCTAGGAAGACTGAGCAGCAAGGCTGGAGCCAAGGGTCCTCCAAGACGGTCGTTGTTGCTGGCACTGTGGCCCCTCCTGGACACCAAATGCCAGTACTGACATGCCTTGGGAGCAGAGACCATCCTGATATCTGACTTTGTGTGGCAGCCACTGCGAGCAATTTTCCCCACCATCCTGGCTTTTTTGGGTTACCCTCCTGGTTGCAGAGACTCGGCCAGGAGCTTCTTATTGGCTGTGTAGAGGTTATACGCCCACTCAGCAGCAGTCAGGGTGGCACCCCAAGTCTGGCCGTCCACCAAGAGTCACACAATTTGGGGATTTCCACTCCAGAGGAGTTGTGTTCGGAATCCTGGTAAGCAAAACCCCCAATGCTATTCACTCCTGTGCTGCAACTGAGTCATGAACAAAAGTAATTTGAAAAGAATGGAATCAGCATTAATACCAATGAAAGGAATATTATATTTATTATGGAGCCACTTAGCACTGGGGGATTCCCAGGGGCCGCACTGGAAAATAATCCCCTTACCAATGGAGGAAATTCGGGTTTGATTCCTGAGTCGGGAAGATCCCTTGGAATAGGAAATGGGGACCCACTCCAGAATTCTTGTCTAGAAAACTCGGTGGACAGAGGAAACTGGCAGGCTATAGTCCATGGAATTGCAAAGAGTCGGGCACAACTGAGCATACACACACACACTCTTAGCACTGAAGTGGTCTTGTAATAAACACTTGACAAACATTGTCTTTTATTGTTATTTTATTATCTTCGTTATCAACAGCATGGAATTATCCAGATTTTAAAAATAGTAGGTAGTTCCTAGGCTGGCCAGGAACTGGTAAAATTTCCTGGTAAAATTGTGAAATGGGAGATTAGCCTTAGGCATTCACCTCCCTGCCTTTCCAACACTCCCATCTGCCTCCTCCCCACCCCTACTTTCTATCCCACATTGCCTCTTCCTCTCTCCCAGAGCCATTTAGTCTTATTCTTGTTGGTGGTCAACTAAGGTTTGTCAGGGTCATTAAGGCTAAGAATGGCCTGAATGCAAGCTCTGCAGAGCTATTTGTATTTATTACTGTGAGCTTGCAAAGACGTTAAAGTTTGTAGGACCAAATGAATGAATCTTTACTTGTGACATTTACTGCTGCAGGAATAACTAGCATTCATTAAGTGAGCTCTTACTGGTTGGCACTGAGCTGAATGCTGTGTATGCATTACCCTCCTAGGCACAGATGCATCTGATCCTCACAACTCTTTGAGGCAGTTACTGTTATTATTACCACCCTGATTTTCAGATAGAAAAAAATGAGGCTTAGAGTTAAGGCTTGAACCTGGTTTTGGTCAATCTGCAGCTCATACAGGGGAACTATAGATCAATAGTTCCTAGTGGCCAAGTTCTCATTTTTCCTCTTTTTTGAAAATTTTTTGTTATTCGTTAATATTCAGTACTCAGCTAGTTGGGTGGAATAAATCTTCACCAGACTTAGTGCATGTGATGGACCAACTCTAGTGGCTCTTGTGGGGAATTCTGAGCCAAGGGTGTAGGAGCCAGAAGAGTCTGGTGTCATCTTTTGTGTCTGCAACCCAGCAAGTGATTCAATATCTGCAAGCCTCGTTTCCTCTGTCGAACGGAGGATCTATTCCCTGGGATTGCTATGAAGGTTAGGAACTGAGCAAGGGAAAGTGCCAGGCACACAGTAGGTCCACCATAAGTGGGTGCTGTCACACTTAAGAGAATAGAAAACCCAAATCAACTTTCCAGGCAATGGTCAAAGATGGCAGCTTTTTACTTGTGCCAAAGAGGTTTAGGGAAAGGGGCTTTCCCAAGTCGTCATCTATCTACTGGCCATTTAAAGGTTTTTTTTCAATCTATTCTGGATGGTTTCATTAAAAAAAAAAAAAAAAGTAAAAAAAAAAAAAGACACCCAGAATGCCTCCTTTTAAAAGATAAATTGCTGAAAATATGACCTTTGTGTTCTAAAACAGCTTTTATCTGTGCAAACAAAATATTGGAATTGCTGAGAAAGCCTTTTATGTGGAGACATTTGCTACAGACTGGCATAGGCAGGGTTGCTGTTTAGTCACTCAGACATGTCCGACTCTTTGAGACCCCATAGACTGTAGCCCTCCAGGCTCTTCTGTCTGTGGTATTCTCCAGGCAAGAACACTGGAGTGGGTTGGCATTTCCTTCTCCAATAGCCAGGGTAGATGACCTTTTAATTGAAGGTATACCAGGCTCTCAAAAATCAAGTTGAAAGTTAATTTGTCAAGTAATGTTCCTTTTAAAAAGATGAAATGGAGAAGGAGATGGCAACCCACTCCAGTATTCTTGCCTGGAAAATTCCATGGGCAGAGGAGCCTGGCGGGCTACAGTCCATAGAGTTGAAAGGAGTTTCATTTCCTTCTCCAGGGGTCTTCCCAACCCAGGGATCAAACTCAGGTCTCCTATATTGCAGGTGGATTCTTTACCATCTGAACCACCAGGGAAGCACTGTCACCCAGAGTTTGCTCAAACTCATGTCCATTCAGTCCGTGATGCTATCTAACCACCTCATCTTCTGTTGTCCCCTTTTCCTCCTGCTCTCAATCTTTCCCAGCATCAGGGTCTTTTCCAATGAGCTGGCTCTTTGCATCAGGGGGCCAAAGTATTGGAGTTTCAGCTTCAGCATCAGTCCTTCCAATGAATATTTAGGGCTTATTTCCTTTAGGATTGATTGATTTGGGGTACACTTTTTTTGCAAAGTATTTGCTCCCTCTTTTAAGACTGCCTCTCATTCTTGGTGGCTCAGATCGTAAAGCATTTGCCCACAATGCGGGAGACTTGGGTTCAATTCCTGTGTCAGGGAGATCCCCTGTAGAAGGAAATGGTAACCTACTCCAGTGCTTTTGCCTGGAAAATTCCATGGATGGGGGAGCCTGGTAGGCTACAGTCCATGGGGTCACAAAGAGTCAGACACGACTGAGCGACTTTCATTTTCACATTCCCATTCTTCCAAGCATCTCTGGGACTTTGATATAGAAGCTATTTCACTGTGGGTCAGGGCCTCTGATGAGATAACTCAGAGAAAGAGATTAGCTTTCAAGACTCACAAAGATGTACTAAGAGTTCCTGAAGAAGTGAAAGGGTAAATGTTGGGTCTGATATTATAGGCCACTGAAAATCCATTTGTGGGTTAACCGTACCACTGAGACTTCCTGCTGAATTCCCTGTCTGAATCTGCACGGAAAACGATGGTCAATTCTGGTCATCAGTGCCCCTCAGTTTTTTGGGTCACTTGAAATAGACTTTAACTTCCTTATATTTTTTGGTCAAGCCACACATTTTTTTTTTTTTTTTGATGGACCATTTAAAAAGTCTTTACTGAATTCATTACAATATCACTTCTGTTTTATGTTTTGGCTGAGAGGCTGTGAGATCTTAATTCCCCGACCAGGAATCAAACCCACACCCCCTGCACTGGAAGGTGCAGTCTTAACCACTGGACCACCAGGGAAGTCCCCAGCTGCACACGTCAATTTGACATCCTTTTATTTTACAACTACCCTTTAGCTTCTGGACCTCTCTGGGGGACCTAGGCTTTTCTTCAGCCTTGCCTGTGACCTTATTTCTGAGTATGTCTTTCGATATGAAATTTTCTATTCTGTTGATGACCATTATCTATATAATTATTCAGATTTGTTATTTAGCATGTGTGCTTAAAAAACAAAAATCCAATAAAATGCTTAACTGAGTGGGTTTCCAGAATGTTCCATTTACTGATGAGTTTGTTACCTATTCCCAACATTCAGGAATCCTGTTTTTTTTCTCAAATACACTGTGGCGGTGAGTACAGATGGCCCAGGGTTTGGCCAGCTTCCTATGTCTGTCTGAAGGCATGAACCCAGAATATCTGCCATTTGGGCCACCTCTAGCCTGGAGCATCTCCTTTAATACACCCCAAAGAATGTACTTCCTCTCCCAGGAGAGGGTCCCCTTCTTTTCAGCCCTGTATGTACAGCTCCTGGGATGTCCATGGAGTCAAACCACACAACTGCTCTTGGTGTCCCTATCCCTCCACCCAAAGTGCTCCTGACTCTGGAGACCTTTCCCCAGGATCTTGCTGCCTTGAGATAACATGTACAGTCAACTTCAAACTGAATGAAATTCCTGCCTCCCCATATATTTTTAGCTTAGTCTAGCTGAAAGCCATGAAATGCTGATTTTTTTTTTCATTTTTTTTTTTGCCAGGAGCACATAGCTGCCTTTTCAAATTATTTCAGCTAACTTCTGCTGATGGTCTGTGGATAAACAGAAGTGCCAGTTGAACTGAATTTGTGGGGTGATTTCACATAAAAGAGGCATGGCGCAAGCGGGAGGTCTGTACTCTAATTAGGAAAACCTAACAACAGCCTCGGTAAATATCTCCCAGGGAGCTTGCATCTGGGCTCAATGCATCAATTGCTTATTAAAGATTCATAGGTTTTTGTGAGTCATTAAAAACTATGGAACCATCATAAAGGCACGTTCAGCTCTTGGAGAAAATGGAAGGCATGGTTTTGGGTTTAAAAGCCTTTTGCTATGTGTGTGTGTGTGCATGAGTGTGTGACAAAAAATATTCATAGGAGACCTTTGTTTCACATGCCTCCTGCCTTGGCCCCCACCCTATATTCTGCATCTTGCTCTCAGGTACCTACATGGAATTTCATGCCTATAGGTTCTTGATATTTTGCTGGATGTTATGTTTGGAATACTAATATCTACTAAACCTTTTAACATGTTAAGTAAGCAACATTTTAATACAGAATTTCTGAAACCTGGGAAGCTTTACAGACCTGCAAGATTCATGTCAGTCAATGGCATGTGGGTTTCCTGAAGAACTGACAGAAAGATGGCTGGGGTTAGAGTTGTCTTGCTGCTGCTGCTGCTGCTAAGTCGCTTCAGTCATGTCTGACTCTGTGCGACCCCATAGACGGCAGCCCACCAGGCTCCACAGAGTTGTCTTAGCACCACCCAATACCTTAGTTTCTTTATTGTTGTTCAATCGATAAGTCATGTCTGACTCTTTGCTCCCCCATAGACTGCAGCACGCCAGGCTCCCCTGTCTTCCACTCTCTCCCGGAATTTGCTCAAACTCATGTCCATTGAGACAGTGATGCCATTCAACCATCTCTTCCTCTGTTTCCCACTTCTCCTCCTGCCCTCAATGTTTCCCAGCATCAGGGTCTTTTCCAATAAGTAGGCTCTTCATATCAGGTGGCCAAAGTATTGGAGCTTTAGCTTCAGCACAAGTCCTTCCAATCACTGTTCACGGTTGATTTCCTTTAAGATTGACTGGCTTGATTTCCTTGCTGTCCAAGGGACTCTTAAAAGTCTTCTCTGGCACCACAGTTTGAAAGTATCAGTTTTGGGGTGCTCTGCCTTCTTTATTGTCCCCTTCATGGATCACTGCCTTGTGGCGGCAATGGGGATTGCATAACCCAATGAAGCTATAAGCCATGCTCTGCAGGCAGGGCTACCCAAGATGGACGGGTCATAGTGGAGAGTTTTGAAAAATCATGATTCACTGGAGGAGGGAATGGCAAACTGCTCCAGTATACTTGCCATGAGAATCCCATGAACTGAATAAAAAGACATTTTTAGTATTTGCACATAAAAATTGGGACTTGGGGGCAAACCTTGAATTAGGTGGTACCACTCAGACAATTTCTCACTTAACAAAAGGGTTTTGGTGAGGTAAAAATCCCTAAGAATTAGACTTGAATAATGGCATTTTAGCTTCCTTGAGAATGAATGAGCAAGACTTTTGAGGTCAGAGGTGACTGCTCCTTGTCCTTCAAACCCCAGCATGTGGACTTGCTGCTGCTGCTAAGTCGCCTCAGTCGTGTCCAACTCTGTACGACCCCATAGACGGCAGCCCACCAGGCTCCCCCGTCCCTGGGATTCTCCAGGCAAGAATATTGGAGTGGGTTGCCATTTCCTTCTCCAATGCATGAAAGTGAAAAGTGAAAATGAAGTCACTCAGTTGTGTCTGACTCCTAGCGACCCCATGGACTGCAGCCCACCAGGCCCCTCCATCCGTGGGATTTGCCAGGCAAGAGTACTGGAGTGGGGTGCCATTGCCTTCTCCTGTGGACTTGCTACTGCTGTTAATTCTGATGGGATGGGAGGGGCTGGCAGAGCAGCCCACCCTCCCCTATTAAGAGGGTCAGGGTCAGCAGGGACTGATGAGAAGATGGGGAGGGGCGAGGACAGGAAGAGAAAGGGGAAGGTTGAGAGAAGCAGATGGAAAAGTGTAGCAACCACAATAGCACAGAACACAGGGAAAGAGCCCAACCAAGGGGAAAAGGGCGCTTAGAATCCAAGAAACAAATCGCCAGTCTGTGTTCGATACAGGATACAGGATGCTTGGGGCTGGTGTGCGGGGATGATCCAGAGAGATGATATGGGGTGGGAGGTGGGAGGGGGGTTCATGATTGGGAACTCATGTACACCCGTGGTGGATTCATGTATATATGTCGCAAAACCAATACAGTATTGTAAAGCAAAATAAAGTAAAAATAAAAATAAAAATAAATGTTTAGTACTATTAAAAAAAAAAAAAAAAACAAAGGGAGGCTTTGCAACAAGACACTGTGAAGATGCAAATCCTCTCTTAGGATGAACTATTGATACATTCTGGAGCTTTTCTATTCCTGGATGTCAATGAATATGACTGGCCCAGTCAGAGACCTAGCAGTCTTCTATGGGTCTATCATCCTGGCCTTGGGGATCCTCACTTACAGTGGACTTGTCTCAGAGCTGATCCAAATAAACACTATAAAGATCCATCCTGACCTGAAATCAGGATGTATATTTATTTGTTTTGTTTTGTTTTGTTTTTTTTGCTTCCACATTCCTTTCAAGAACAAAGCTTTCATGGGGATGGTGCCTTGTCTTTCATGTTCATTGTTGGGGATGGAATATCCAGTTCCTATCCTCAGTGTCTGACAGGTAACAAGCACTCAATAAAGGTGTGATAAATGAAGAAATGAGTGGTGGCCATTAGGCTTTGTCTGTATTTTGTTCAGATTTAAATCTCTGCTCGTATTATCCATGAAGCTCACCTGTTGGATGTTTACTCATATGAGTGTTATCTTCCTTAGTGAGAAACAACAAACTGATGCCATCATTATTCTCATTTTTTTTCAGGACAGTTCAGTTCAGTTGCTCAGTCATGTCTGGCTCTCTATGACCCCATGGACTGCAGCATGCTGGGCTTCCCTTTTTCAGGACAGTATCACATATTTTTTTAAAAAAGAGACCCTTGTCTTTGGAGTGAGACTGCTGCTGCTGCTGCTACTGCTAAGTCCCTTCAGTCGTGTCTGACCCTGTGCGACCCCAGAGACGGCAGCCCACCAGGCTCCCCCGTCCCTGGGATTCTCCAGGCAAGAACACTGGAGTGGGATGCCATTTCCTTCTCCAATGCATGAAAATGAAAAGTGAAAGTGAAGTCGCTCAGTCACATCCAACTCCTAGTGACCCCATGGACCAGGCTCCTCCATCCGTCCATGGGATTTGCCAGGCAAGAGTACTGAGGGAAGTCCAAACACAAGCTAAGTCATTTTCTGGTTATGCCTGACTTGGAAGAAGTCTCTTGACTTATCTTAGCCTCAGTTCTTCATCTAAGTATGGAGAGTAGCATCATTTATGCAGATTAAATGTAAAGCAATACCATGCATAAACTCCTAGCACAGTGCCTGGGGTGTACAAGGCACTCCGTGATCATGATCATCCTTGTTGTGTTTGTGTGGCTGGTTCCTTTCAGGTAGATGTTTTAGCATAAAATATCTATGGCTCTTCTTGAGAAAAATCCCACTTTATTGGCAGGTGTTTTAGAAGATGAGATGAGAAAGGCCACTGGGGTGGGAGTACAGATGCCACAGCCATATCCCAAATTGTAATGGGGTGCTCCTTTGACAAACTTCTAAGCACTACTCTCTCCTTCATAATCAGGCACACCTTCATGCTTGCCTGATGTTGAATACTGAAGATTCATACATTTTATTAATTTACATACTGACCGTAAAGGGTGGGGAATATCCTTCTTTCTGAGTCCCAGGGGAGGAGTGCACTGTGATTAACCCATGCTTTTCCTCTAGCTGTCAGAGAGATCCATTTTTCCTTCTTCTTCCCCACCTCTCCTAGGCAAACTCCTCTTAGAAAATGGTAACCAGATCACAATAGAGGAAAACACAAAAGGAAATCCATTGTAATGGCTTTATAGCCCACTTGGAAAATCTGTGCCCTTTCTCCAGGGGTTCAGTTTTTTACATTCTGAACTCTATGGCTGGCAGTGAATTTCCTTCGTCTATTGCAGCACAAAGCTTCTGTTAGCAGAAGCAATTCTTTGAAGCTATAAAATTTTTGGCAGAGTTTGAGAAACACACTGACCATTTCCAAATGGCCACTCCACTAAGTCCCAGGAAACAACCAATTTGGTCCAGGCTCCTCTGACTGCTAACATAAAATTGGAATTTATGATACAGTGCAGAGTCTAATGATCCTGAGAAATAAGGAAGAAATTGAGATGAAATTCTCAGCTCTACAGGCTAAGTCTTCCAGCAAATGGATACAATCCTATCTCTTATTGTGAACTAAAAGACTGATTTTGAAGATCTAGAAGTTTCTGTTGATGCTACTTAAAAGAGGCTGGGTCCAAAATTATCAAGTGCTCTATTTGTAGAACAAATGGAGTTTTAATGGCCTGCAGTGCCACTTGAATATTCATGCTAATAGACATTTTCCATTTAGGAAATAAGTACATGGTAACCAAGAATTAATTCCGATGGCTGGCCATTGTTATAGGCAACTAATTTATGCTGATTCTTGACTAGAAGAAACAAATTGCCACATCCATTAAGGGAATTAAAGAAAGCCATCTTCTCTCCTTCACCGGCACTGCCCCCTACACCACATCTGCTGAGCTTTCAAACATCTTCTAGATGTGGTTACCAGTTTTATTCCGACCATTAAATGCTCTGGTTTTCATTTACTGTTATTCAGTTAACAATATAGGAACCCAATATGAAAAGCTTCAGTATAAAGAAACGAATACTTACAACACATTAACTAGGTCCTTCAAATAAGTGAGACACTTTGCAGAAAATCTTGGAGATCCCTGTTGTATGGACCAGTCCATTCTAAAGGAGATCAGTCCTGGGTGTTCATTGAAGGACTGATGTTCAAGCTGAAACTCCAATACTCTGGCCACCTGATTCAAAGAGCTGACTCATTAGAAAAGACCTTGATGCTGGGGAAGATTGAGGGAAAGAGGAGAAGGAGACAACAGAGGATGAGATGGCTGGATGGCATCATCGACTCAATGGGCATGAGTTTGGGTTAACTCCGGGAGCTGGTGATGGACAGGGAGGCCTGGTGTGCTGCAGTCCATGGGGTCGCAAAGAGTCGGACATGACTGAGTGACTGAACTGAACTGAACTTAATTGTATAGATCAGAACTATTGTCATTGAGCCTAATTAAGTATGTAGATATCAAAAGGTATAGAACTGAAAGTTGTCTGTTTTTCATAATCAGATAAAGCAGAAGGAAAGAACTCTGAAGAAAAAGGCAATGACTTGTTAATTTTCCAGTTTTTAATCGGGATTTTAAGAAACATGTCTTGACCTACCAGCCTTCCCTTGAAATCAACATGTTAAATATCACAGTCTCTGCTTCCTGAGCTTGTCTGAAAAAAGTTCTTTTCTTTCTTTTTTTTTTTTAATCACAGCAATTCCTTAAGTGTTATACTGTTTTTTGTTTTTCTTTTTAACTGAGAGCTACAGTCTTAAATAGGTTTCCCTGATGGCTTAGATGGTAAAGAATCTTCATGCAATGCAGCAGATCTGTATTCAATCCCTGGGTCAGGAAGATCCCTAGGAGAAGGAAATGACAACCCACTTCAGTATTCTTGCCTGGAAAATCCCACAGACAGAGGAGCCTGGCAGGCTACAGTCCATGGGGTTGCAAGGAGTCAGACCTGACTGAGCGACTATCACTCACTTGTTCACAGTCTTAAATAAGATTACCTGGACTGAGAGTCAGGCTGCCTGAGTCTTAAGTCTGGCTCTGCCATAAACTAGTTTTGAAATAGGAGGGAAGGGGGCATGGCACAACCTTTAAAAGAATGACATGGCTGTTGAGACTGGGACATAAACTGGTTAGAACCAATTAGGTCCAAAATGGTGGAGGATTCATCTTCCAGTGGACCTTGAACCTCATTATGTGCTCATTGTGATACCTTATCATATAAGTGACACACTCACAGGAGCCAGGACAGTTTGGAGGCCAACCGTAAAAGGCCAAGAAGAGGGAAGTGACCCAATTCCTGGAAATCCCCTCCCCTTCTCCCAAATAGTTGGAACAGTCCTCCCACTCATTAGCCTATGAAGTAACTGAGCTTTATAAAAACTAACAATCCTTATGCTGGGGCTTCTGGCCTTCTGAGATGGCCCACACTCTATCTGGGGAGTGTGTGTCTCTCTCAATAAATCCACTTTTAACCTATCACTTTGCCTCTTGCTGAATTTGTTCTGCACTAAGACATAAAGAACTTGAACTTCAGCAGGTCCTGAGACCAGGTGTGCAATCTCAATGAAATATGGGGGGCTTAAACCCCAGTCCAATGTGTATGGTTTCAGTTTGCTGAATTGTTGAAAGGCCTCCAATTATGAGCCTCAGAGTCTTTGTATCTGAAGTATAGACATTGGACCAGATCACCTTCAGGGTCGATTTTTGTCTAATTCTTACTTAGACAATGATAATGCCCTTCAGTAAAAATCCATCTCAGTGCAACACTCAAAAACCCACTTCCAAAAAAAAAAAAAAAATCCTAACAAAAAAATGAAAAAAAGGAGAGCAGAATTCTAGGATCTTAATGGAGAACTGGGTTGGAAAGATCCCTTGGAGAAGGAAATGGCAACCCACTCCAGTACTCTTGCCTGGAAAATTCCATGGACAGAGGAGCCTGATAGGCTACAGTCCTTGGGGTCACAAAGAATCGGACACGACTGAGTGACTTTACTCACTCAATGGAGAATTGAAACATCCTAGATGTGAAAATACATTTTACATAATTGAGCACAGTGATTCCCCCAGGAGTTTTCACCATAAAAACTCAGTCACATGGAGATTGACCCCTTCATATTTTGCCTATAAATGCAAAACTCTGGGGTCTGTTGTTGTTACTTGCTCAGTCACGTCCAACTCTTTGCCACACCATGGCCTGAAGCAACCCAGGCTTCCCTGTCCTTCACTATCTCTTGGAGTTTTCTCAAACTCATGGCCATTGAGTTGGTGATGTCATTCAACCGTCCCATCCTCTGTCATCCCCTTCTCCTCCTGTGTACACACAGATCTCTCCAGGATGCTTGAACTGTTTTTACTCACAACACTTCTGATGCCAATCATGTAGGGTTTTCACACCAAGCGATCCCTCAGTTTTCTGAGGAAACCAGTGGAATGTCCTACAGTTCAATTGAATCCTGACACTGATCCTTAGAGTTAGCAGAGAGCCCACAGGGGTCAGCCTCCAAGACTGCCTCCACTTCAGATGCTAATCCCAAGCCCAGATTGCCAGTCCTTGGACTGATTAGCTGTCCATCGTGGGTTCCTAAGACTCCCTCCATAGGTCTGTAATTTGCTAGAAGGCTCAAAGGACTAAGAGATTCACTTGTTTCTTGACTTATTATAAAGTATTCAACTTAAGAACAGCTGAATGGAGGAGAAGCATAGGGTCTGGTACTGGAGGTTTGTGCTGAGCTTCCCTGATGTCTCTGGTTCTGCCACTTTTGCAGCATCTCCATATGGATGTTCTCCTCACCCAGAAGCTCATCAAATCTTACTGTTCAAGAGTTTTTAGAGCTCAGCCTCCAGCCACACTTCCCCTTTTCTGGAAGTCTATGTAGGGGGCTCAGTTCCAACCCTCTCATCCCTTGGTCTTTCTGGTGACCAGCCCCATTAGAGGCCACCTAGCGCCCCCACCCTAAGTCACCTCATTAGCATAAACTCCATTTGATCATAAGGGGCTTCTTCAGTTCAGTTCAGTCACTCAGTTGTGTCTGACTCTGTGCAGCCCCATGGACTGCAGCACACTAGGCTTCCCTGTACATCACCAACTCCTGGAGCTTACTCAAACTCATGTTCATCGAGTCAGTGAAGCCATCCAACCATCTCATCCTCTGTCAGCCCTGTCTCCTCCTACCTTCAATCTTTCCCAGCATCAGGGTCTTTTCAAATGAGTCAGCTCTTCCCATCAGATGGCCAAAGTATTGGAGTTTCAGCTTCAGCATCAGTCCTTCCAATCAATATTCAGGACTGATTTCCTTTAGGATGGACTGGTTGGATCTCCTTGCAGTCCAAGGGACTCTCAAGAGTCTTCTCTAATACCACAGTTCAAAAGTATCAGTTCTTTGGCGTTCAGTTTTCTTTATAGTCCAACTCTCACATCTATACATGACTACTGGGAAAACCATAGCTTTTACTAGACAGACCTTTGCTGGCAAAGTAATGTCTCTGCTTTTTAATATGCTGTCTAGGTTAGTCATAACTTTTCTTCCAAGGAGCAAGCATCTTTTAACCACAATCGTGTGATAACTCACCTGGAGCCAGACATCTTAAAATGCAAAGTCAAGTGGGCCTTAGGAAACATCACTACGAACAAAGCTAGTGGAAGTGATGAAATTCCAGCTTAGCTATTTCAAATCCTGAAAGATGATGCTGTGAAAGTGCTGCACTCAATATGCCAGCAAATTTGGAAAACTCAGCAGAGGCCACAGGACTTGAAAAGGTCAATTTTTATTCCAATCCCATAGAAAGGCAATGCCAAAGAATGCTCAAAGTACTGCACAGTTGCACTCATCTCACATGCTAGCAAAGTAATACTCAAAATTCTCCAAGCAGACTTCAACAGTGCATGAACTGTGAAATTCCAGGTGTTCAAGCTGGATTTAGAAAAGGTAGAGGAACCAGAGATCAAATTGCCAACATCTATTGAATCATTGAAAAAGTGAGAGTTACAGAAAACATCTACTTCTGCTTTATTGACTATGCCAAAGCTTTTGACTGTGTGGATCACAGCAAACTGTGGAAAATTCTTCAAGAGATGGGCATACCAGACCAACTGACCTGCCTCCTGAGAAATCCGTATGCAGGTCAAGAAGCAAGTTAGAACTGGACATGGAACAACAGACTGGCTCCAAATTGGGAAAGGAGTACATCAAGGCTGTATATTGTCACTCTGCTTATTTAACTTATATGCAGAGACCATCATGCAAAATGCTGGACTGGATGAAGCACAAGCTGGAATCAAGATTGCTGAGAGAAATATCAATAACCTTATATATGCAGATTATACCACCCTCATGGAAGAAAGTAAAGAAGAACTAAAGAGCCTCTTGATGCAAATGAAAGAGGAGAGTGAAAAAGTTGGCTTAAAACTCAGCGTTCAGAAAACAAGATCATGGCATCCAGTCCCATCACTTCATGGCAAATAGATGGAAAAACAATGGAAATAGTGGGAGAGTGTATTTTTTTTTGGATTCCAAAATCACTGCAAATGGTGACTGCAGCCATGAAATTAAAAGATGCTTGCTCCTTGGAAGAAAAACTATGACAAACCTAGATAGCATATTAAAAAGCAGGGGCTTCTTATGAATAACAAAATACACTTCCATCATTCAGGACATCCCAAGGATTTTAGGATCTCTATGCCAAGAAAGGATAAAGACCAAATGTGTTTATTAAGCCATGCTCACAGCCCTTGTCTATGAAGCTGGGGTTCCCACAAATTCCTTTCCCTTTCCATTTCAATAATTTTCTAGAATGAATCATGGGTGTCAGAAAACCACTTCTCTTACTATTCTATGTGCACTAAATCACTTCAGTCATGTCCGACTGTTTGTGACCCCATGGACTGTAGCTCACCAGGCTCCTCTGTCCATGGGATTCTCCAGGCAAGAATACTAGAGTGGATAGTCATTTCCTTCTCCAGGGGATCTTCCTGACCCAGGGATTGAACCCGCATCTCTCATGTCTCCTGTGTTGGCAGGAGGGTTCTTTACCACAAGTGCCACTGGGTATGCCTTGCTCACTGTTACTGTTTTATTATAAAGGAGTCAGAGACATCCCCTTGGAAGAGTGGCACAGAACAGAGTGTGTTGTGGTAGGGAGGTGAGGGATACACGGAACTTCCGTGTCCTCTCTGGGCTCATTGCCTCTCCAGCATCTTGATGTGTCCCTCAACTTTGAAGTTCTCTGAACCTCATTGTCTAGCTGTTTTTTTATGGAGGTTTGATTACATAGGCATGGCAGATTCAGTCATTGGCTGTTGATGATTGAACTCAATTGAACTCAATATAGGCTGCCTGGATTTTGTGCTACAAAGAAAAGTATTTCATAGGACTCTCAGTTGATGAGCCTCAGAACTTAAGCATTTTTCTTCCACTTAATTAATACATTAAAAAATTATGTCTTTGTGTCAGGGATGAAAATATGGTTAAGATTGGGTTCTTGTTCTTTAGGTGGATGAGGCACTCATTACTCACCCTAGTTTGAAGTGTCAAGACACAGAGGTACAGGTTGTACTGTGGGCGTTTATCTTAAACTTCAGACTGAGATTCAGGGCCAAAATACCTTTTTATTCACTAATCAGTGTCTTTGATTTTCAATGCTGCATCCCTCTCTGTGCCACCAGTGATGCATAGAGTAATAAACAGTGGTCCCTAGATTTTCTGTAGGTTTTAATGAAGAGTTTACCAGGGTGTGTCCAGGAAGGATGTCTAATTAACAGTGGCACTTACTTCCATCACCAAACCATCCTGAAAATGTTTGTCGAAGAAGACACAAAGAAAAAGATGGAAGAGGGACAGCATGGTTTTGGAAACCCCTTAAATTCATTAAGAACACACAGAGCAACTAGAACAGCAAAACTAAAAACTCATGGCAGTCTTCCCTAGTGGTGCAGTGGAGAAGAATCTGCCTGCCAATGTAGGGAACATAGGTTCAAAACCTGGTCCTGGAAGATCCCACATGCCACGGAGCAACTAAGCTGGTGTGCCCAAACTACTGAACCTAGAGCCTGTGTACACAACAGAAGCCACCACAATGAGAAGCCTGCACATGGCAACCAAGAGTAGCCTCCACTTGCCACAGTTAGAAAAAGACCTTGCAGCAATGAAAAGTTCAACCAAAAATAAATAAATTATTTTTAAAAAACCCTCATGGACACCAACTTGAAATTTGGTGCTGAGGTAACCCCACAAATCTCAATATCGAACTGAGTCCAAGGCTTGTAAACAGATGTCTTCATCCCCTGCTTCTCTGTATCATCTCTTCTTCCTGCCTCATCTTTCCCTTCCTTCCATCCATTCTTCCTTCCTCTTGCTTCCTCCTTTCCTTCCTTACTTTCTTCCTTCATCAATTCCTCTGTCTTTCCTTCCTTCCCAGTTTGTTCTCTGAAACTGAGGCCCAAAGTGGAGCAGAAGAACCAATGCATAGGACCACTGCTCTCTGTCCACCAACCACACCCACTGGAATCTCCCCAAATCTGAGGATCACATGCATGGGATTTTCCAGACTCCCCACAGTTTCCTGTCATTTTTGTTCTTTTCAATATAAAGTCAATTTGCTAAAAGTATATAACTGCATGCTATTTTCCTATGCTTGTAAAACTCTCATAAATAAATTCATAAATCATAAAAATAATCTTATTTCTAAATATGAACCATAGTTTGGGAAACATAATTTCTAGAGAGGACACAAAGGAACAAATTTAAATTGAACAGCTGGAGAAACAAGCTAGAAAAAATTCAGCCTTTAAATAAGACAGAAGGATCTGATGGTACAGTGTAGTTCACTGAAAAGTTGAAATGATTGCTTGCAAGCTTTCATCGTGTTGGTTTGCATTCCTGACGTGATCTGGTGGTGGTGGTGGTTTAGTCCCTAAGTTGTGTCTGACTCTTTTTGGACTCCATGGACTGTGGCCTGCCAAGCTCCTTTGTCCATGGGATTTTCCAGGCAAGAATACTGGAGTGGGTTGCCATTTCCTTCTCTAGGGGATCTTCATGACCCAGGGATCCAACCCAAGCCTCCTGCATTGACAAGTGGATTCTTTACCACTGCACCACCAGGAAAGCCCCAACATGACCTGCTGCTGTTGCTGCTAAGTCACTTCAGTCGTGTCTGACTCTGTGCGACCCCATAGACAGCAGCCCACCAGGTTCCCCCGTCCCTGGGATTCTCCAGGCAAGAACACTGGAGTTGGTTGCTATTTCCTTCTCTAGGGGATCTTCATGATCCAGGGATCCAACCCATGCCTCCTGCATTGGCAAGCAGATTCTTTACCACTGAGCCAACAGGGAAGCCCCAACATGACCTAGCAAGGACTAAAATTTGGGTGGTCCAGGGCTGTGTGAAGTTCTTTGCTTTTGGGGGTTCTGTCTTCTTCACTTTGCTGGCCCCTTGCATTGCCCATGGAGTGAATTCTTCTTCTGAGCTCCTGCCCAGCTTGGTACACTTCCTGTTCCCTGGGGTTATCTCTTATGCTCTCAAGTGTGTACAAAAATATGCTGTTGACTCCCAAGCACTCTGCTCTGGACTGGACTAGTCTCTGGAGTTCCAGACCTCTGATTCCAAATGCTTGGAGGACAGGACATCCCCACGGACAGTGGACCTTTGTAACCTGGATCCATGAGTGCTTTTGGAATCCAGGGATGGCTACAGGAGGTCCATGTGCATTTTTGTAGTGGGCGAAGGGTGGGGGGGAATACACAGATTTCATCAGAATTTAAAGTGGTCCCTGAGGCTCTTCCCAAAGCAGGAATGACAGTGAGTGTGTACCTGGATCAGCCATTGTTCAAGGGCTGATTTGAATGATGTGCAAGTGGTCTTGAGGTACATCCTTGAACATCTCCCATTTTGCATGTGAAGAGCTGGAAGAAAAGTGAGACTGTAAGTAGCCAAGGTTATAGCTAATGGATATAGAGGTTATTTGAAAAGACCCTGAGGCTGGGAAAGATTGAGGGTAGGAGGAGAAGGGGACGACAGAGGATGAGATGGTTGGATGGCATCAATGGACATGGGTTTGGGTAGACTCTGGCAGTTGGTGATGGACAGGGTGGCCTGGCATGTTGTGGTTCATGGGGTCACAAAGAGTCGGACACGACTGAGCGACTGAATTGAACTGAGAGAGGTTAGGTTCAACTCTAGTCTTTCAGATGTTAATGCAGGTTTTAAATGCTAGGGCTCCTCTGTCTCTGTCACCCCTTAAAGTTAAGACTCCCTGCTTTCCTCTGCCATCTTCTCCACTGGACGCTGGCATCATATTGCTGTAACCCACCCAGTTTTCCAGACTCAATCTGTCCCTCCTTTACTGGTCACAGACTTTGTTTTTCTGGATTTTTGAGTGCCCTGTCTGTCTGGTTTCTCTTATCGCCTCTCTTCCAACTGACCCCCAGATACCATGTTCAGATTAGGCTCTCCCCACTACAGCCTGGAGTATCACCCCACTGGCCTCCTGCCCTGCCATTCATCCATCCGCCTGCTGCCACTCTGTCTCTCAGAAGCATCGATCAGATTGATGGGACCTCATTCCTCTGCTCAGAAATGTCTGTGGTCCCATAAGTTGCAATCCGGTCTTTCAGCGAAAAGCCCTGTTCCTCCATGATCAAGTTCACTCTGACCTTGCCAGCCATAGCTCTGACCGGCTCCTATACACATAATACACGTACATTGTGCATACACACTTCGTGTCACACATCAATGTATGCACACACATACCACACACACACAGACACACCACATGCTGCCCAGACACACATACTGCATTTTTCCCCTCTGACCCTCATCCACATTGGTTCCTAATCTGAGTTGCCCCATCTAGTTTCTCTTTCTGCAACCCCATCCCCCACCAAAGGAAGCCCCTTGAATCCCCCAACTCAGAGTATTCTCCCATCTGTCCCCAGGGCCTCGCAGCAGGTGCCTGGTCCCCCTCATTGTAATTAGGGGTGTATAATTCTGTCTCATCCAACATACACACCGGGTCCCATCCAGCTTTTCTCCTCTGGTACCCGTGATGGAAGATATGCTTGTCCCTGAGGTCTTTGAGGGTCTCCCCATTCCCACGGGTGCCCAACCTGGGACATTTGAGGCATCTCTGCTTGGAATATGATCTCTTTTTCAGCTGATACATCTTTCAAGTGATGACCCTGTGAGTGGGTGGAGTGGGTAGGGGTGGGAAAGAAACCCTCAGGGAAGTCTACATCCACGGAAAGTCTGGGAACTCCTGTAAGAGCTGAAACTCTCCAAGTCTCTGAGCCTTAGATCCTCACCCCACTGAGGGAGGAAGTGATTGCCTCTGAGGAAGAAGAAGGAGCAGAAAGGGGTGGAGAAGGGCTGGGCTGATGCAGACCACACACCCCTGGAATGTGGCAGCCAGTCTTTCCTGCTCCACATTCAGGCAGTAACCAGCTTGGCGCATCCCTTGACTGCCAGCCACTATAACTCTGTGGCTAGCTTTTGAGATACTTTTCCATGGGTGGGCAGAGGCAGAGGGTGAGGCTCCATGGTCCCAGCAGCCCTAGGGAGGGACTATGCTCACACAGCCCAGTACTGACCTGTCATGGGGACCGTGGGGAAGGAACACTCATCAGCTGGACACTCTGGGACCCTGCAGCCACCAACAGCCTCAGCAGCTGTGGGGAAAAGGAGACTCTGGGGACTCACCTGGGTATCCACCAACCTTCAGAGTTGAAACTCCAAATATAAGAGTCTCGTAGAACTGGCAAGGAAAGTAGGGGTTCTCTAGTCCCCCCAAACTCACAGTACAAGTCAGAAAAATGAGGTCCAAAGTTGGTTAAATGTCTGCTCCAGCTGCCAGTGACACAGCTCCTCAGTGGTTGAGCCAGAACGAGAATGAACCTCACCTGCTTCCTGATCCATCACCTTTTCCACGAGTACAATAAACACCCACTGCACCCCACCCCAGAGTGCACGCTTAGATTGCCTCTGGTGGACTTCTGCTTAGGGTCTTCCCGTGTTGACAAACGGAGACAGACTGGGACCTGGGATCCTTTGTTGCAGAGCTCACGTCGAGGCAAATGTCACCTCAAGCAGCAAAATACAAAGAAACTATGAAGGACTGAAAAAAACTGCATGCATGTGTAGTTGGGGAAAATAATGAACAAGAAGATTCAAAAAGACCAAAAATGTAACTGCCACTTCTGAGGTGTTGAGAACTCGGAGTGATCCCTGCACACAGCACCACCAAGAGGGTGGGCAGACCCCCCTTAGGCCACGCCTCCTGCCAGACCCCTGGCCCCGCCCCCACATTTAAGGGACCAGCTCATCTCTACTTCAGGGAGCCATGGAGGGCACCTCTTACTTGTTTTTGCTCCTATGTGCTAAACACAAATCCTAAGAAAGTCTTGCCTGCATTTCTCATCTGGCCTCTTATCATTTCTATTGATTAAGGAGTCTAAGAACCTGGATTGATAACAAAACCATGGGTGGCCAACTTACAAGTTCATTGCTAAGTCTGCAAAGGAAGTCATAGGAATGTCTATAGAGGATCCCTCCACAAAAGTTTTGAGACAGGATGGAAGTGTCTGCAGGATAGGCAGAAGGCACTGGAATTCTGAATTGACTTCCAAATTTCTCTGACAGTGATGCCCAAAGTGAACTCAGACGCCTGACCTAGTCATGGTCATTCCCCCTTCACTCAGCACCTATCCCAGAGCTGGCATGTGGTGGGATGCACCAAAGACTTCCTGAGCAAACAAGCTATTTCATAACTGATAACTTGCTCATCCAAATGGATAATACAGGCTTTCCTTCTTCTAAAGCTCCCTCAGAAGTTAACAGTATCTTCTCCATTCTTATCTATATCAGAACTAAAACAAAGCTCTAAAATGAATGTCATAATCTCATTCTATTCCACTTCACCAACTTGCTGTCCTCCCACTGAGAATATTACACTTTAGCCTCTGAGGAATCACCCAGAAGCAGATCTGATGGTGAGATGCAGGGCAGGAGGCTCACTGGGGAACAGTTCTGGGGAACAGCTCCTGTTAAGGGAGAAGGGGGGCAGACCTGCGCATAGGGAGATGCTGAGCTGAGCTGAAGTTGCAAGAAAGGCCTGAGTCAAGGTGGGGAGTTCTGGAACTGGGATGCCCTCAGTTCAGTTCATTTCAGTTCATTTCAGCTGCTCAGTCGTGTCCGACTCTGCAACCGCATGAATCGCAGCATGCCAGGCCTCTCTGTCCATCATCAACTCCCAGAGTTTACTCAAACTCATGTCCATTGAGTCGGTGATGCCATCCAACCATCTCATCCTCTGTCATCCCCTTCCCCTCCTGCCCCCAATCCCTCTCAGCATCAGAGTCTTTTCCAATGAGTCAACTCTTCACATGAGGTGGCCAAATATTGGAGTTTCAGCTTGAACATCAGTCCTTCCAATGAACGCCCAGGACTGATCTTTAGGATGGACTGGTTGGATCTCCTTGCAGTCCAAGGGACTCTCAAGTGTCTTCTCCAACACCACAGTTCAAAAGCATCAATTCTTCAGTACTCAGCTTTCTTCACAGTCCAACTCTCATATCCATACATGACCATTGGAAAAACCATAGCCTTGACTAGACGGACTTTTCTTGGCAAAGTAATGTCTCTGCTTTTTAATATGCTTTCTAAGTTGGTCATAACTTTCCTTCCAAGGAGTAAGCGTCTGTTAATTTCATGGCTGCAATCACCATCTGCAGTGATTTTGGAGCCCCCCAAAATAAAATCTGACAGTTTCCACTGTTTCCCCATCTATTTCCCATGAAATGATGGGACCAGATGCCATGATCTTAGTTTTCTGAATGTTGAGTTTTAAGCCAACTTTTTCACTTTCCTCTTTCACTTTCATCAAGGGGCTTTTTAGTTCCTCTTCACTTTCTGCCATACGGGTGGTGTCATCTGCATATCTGAGGTTATTGATATTTCTCCCAGCAGTCTTGATTCCAGCTTGTGCTTCCTCCAGCCCAGCGTTTCTCATGATGTACTCTGCATATAAGTTAAATAAGCAGGGTGACAATATACAGCCTTCTCGTACTCCTTTTCCTACTTGGAACCAGTCTGTTGTTCCATGTCCAGTTCTAACTGTTGCTTCCTGACCTGCATATAGGTTTCTCAAGAGGCAGGTCAGGTGGTCTTGTATGTCCATCTCTTTCGGATTTTCCACACAGTCAAAGGCTTTGGCAGTCAATAAAGCAGAAATAGATGTTTTTCTGGAACTCTCTTGCTTTTTCCATGATCCAGTGGATGTTGGCAATTTGATCTCTGGTTCCTCTGCCTTTTCTAAAACCAGCTTGAAAATCTGGAAGTTCATGGTTCACGTATTGCTGAAGCCTGGTTTGGAGAATTTTGAGCATTACTTTACTAGCATGTGAGATGACTGCAATTATGCAGTAGTTTGAGCACCCTTTGGCATTGCCTTTCTTTGGGATTGGAGTGAAAACTGACTTTTCCAGTCCTGTGGCCACTGCTGAGTTTTCCAAAATTGCTGGCATATTGCGTGCAGCAATTTCACTGCATCATCTTTCAGGATTTGAAACAGCTCAACTGGAATTCCATCACCTCCACTTGCTTTGTTCATAGTGATGCTTTCTAAGGCCCACTTGACTTCACACTCCAGGATGTCTGGCTCTAGGTGAGTGATCACACCATCATGATTATCTGGGTCGTGAAGATCTTTTTTGTACAGTTCTTCTGTGTATTCTTGCCACATCTTCTTAATATCTTCTGCTTCTGTTAGGTCCATACCATTTCTGTCTTTTATTGAGCCCATCTTTGCATGAAATATTCCCTTGGTATCTTCTTGAAGAGCTCTCTAGTCTTTCTCATTCTGTTGTTTTCCTCTATTTCTTTGCACTGATCTCTGAGGAAGGCTTTCTTATCTCTCCTTGCTATTCTTTCGAACTCTACATTCAGATGCCTATATTTTTCCTTTTCTCCTCTGCTTTTCTCTTCTCTTCTTTTCACAGCTATTTGTAAGGCCTCCCCAGACAGCCATTTTGCTTTTTTGCATTTCTTTTCCACGAGGATGGTCTTGATCCTTGTCTCTTGTACAATGTCATGAACCTCAGTCCATAGTTCATCAGGCACTCTATCTATCAGATCTAGGCCCTTAAATCTATTTCTCACTTCCACTGTATAGTCAGAAGGGATTTGATTTAGGTCATACCTGAATGGTCTAGTGGTTTTCCCTACTTTCTTCAATTTAAGTCTGAATTTGGCAACAAGGAGTTCATGATCTGAGCCCTCAGAGTCCTCTAAAGTCAAGGTTAAGGGTGAGGCCCCTGTGCCCTGTAGAGGCCAGCCCTTGGAGGCCACCTGACCCAGGAAGGGAGCATCACCATGGGTGGGGCTTCTCCCTCCACAACCAGGGCCAGTCCTGGAGATCTTCTCAGCTGTGAGCCACGGCTTTGGTCTTAAACAGAGCATCCTGTGCAATCAGTGATTGTTAATTTACTTAGATATTTCAGATTGACCCACCGTGGTCCAGCAGCCATCAAACAAAAGACTGTTATTCCCAGAAAGTGTTGGGAGTCACAGTATAGCCTACTCTGTGGGCATTTAGTGCTGTCTCTGCTCTAAGCTCAGCTCACCCTCAATCTTTCACCCATTCCCGAGTTATAAGGGTCTGTTTGCAAGCAAGTTTAAAACCATGGTTCCTTGTTGTCATTCTTCTGGGTCCTATTTTTATTCCTCCCTTCTTATCAAATTTTTCCTCAAGATTATTGTGTATTTCCTGACCTCACTTTCACACTGACCATCCCCTTAATCATGAGAAAAGCTATAGCAAAAAAAAAAGAACTGGTCAGTGTCTAGTCCCCTAACAAAGACAAGTCACAGATGGAAACACTGAAGAACCTTAATGGGAACAATGATCTGGTTCAAAATTGGGAAAGGAGTATGTCAAGGTTGTATATTTTTACCCTGCTTATTTAACTTCTATGCAGAGTACATCATGTGGCATGCCAGGTTGGATGAAGCACAAACTGGAACAAAAATTGCCAGAAGAAATATCAATAACCTCAGATATGAAGAGGACACTACCTTTATGGCAGAAAGTGAAGAGGAGTTAAAGAGACTATTGATGAAGGTGGAAGAGGAGAGTGAAAAATCTGGCTTAAAACTTAATTCAGAAAACTAAGATTATGGCATCCAGTCCCATAACTTCATGGCAAATAGATGGGGAAACAATAGAAACAATGAGAGACTTTATTTTCTTTGGCTCCAAAATCAGTGCAGATGGTGACTGCAGCCATGAAATTAAAAGATGCTTGCTCCTTGGAAGAAAAGCTATGACTAACCTAGACAGCATATTCAAAAGCAGAGACGTTACTTTGCCAACAAAGGTCTGACTAGTTAAAGCTATGGCTTTTCCAGTAGTCAAGTAAGGATGTGAGAGTTGGACCATAAAGAAGGCTGAGCACTGAAGAATTGATGCTTTTCAGCTGTGATGTTAGAGAAGACTCTTGAGAATCCCTTGGACTGCAAGGAGATCAAACCAGTTAGTCCTAAAGTAAATCAGTCCTGAATATTCATTGGAAGAACTGATTCTGAAGCTGAAGTTCCAATACTTTGGCCACCTGATGGGAAAAAATAACTCATCAGAATAGACCCTGATGCTGGGAAAGATTGAAGGCAGGAGGAGAAGAGGACGACAGAAGATGAGATAGTTGGATGGCATCACTGACTCAATGGACATGAATTTGAGCAAGTCTAGGAGATGGTGAAATTAAAAGACGCTTACTCCTTGGAAGAAAAGTTATGACCAACCTAGATAGCATATTCAAAAGCAGAGACATTACTTTGCTGACTAAGGTCCGTCTAGTCAAGGCTATGGTTTTTCCTGTGGTCATGTATGGATGTGAGAGTTGGACTGTGAAGCAAGCTGAGCACCGAAGAATTGATGCTTTTGAACTGTGGTGTTGGAGAAGACTTTTGAGAGTCCCTTGGATTCCAAGGAGATCCAACCAATCCATTCTGAAGGAAATCAGCCCTGGGATTTCTTTGGAAGGAATGGTGCTAAAGCTGAAACTCCAGTACTTTGGTCACCTCATGCGAAGAGTTGACTCACTGGAAAAGACTCTGATGCTGGGAGGGATTGGGGGCAGGAGGAGAAGGGGGTGACAGAGGATGAGATGGCTGGATGGCATCACCGACTCGATGGACGTGAGTCTGAGGGAACTCCGGGAGTTGATGGTGGACAGGGAGGCCTGGCATGCTGCAATTCATGGGGTCGCAAAGAGTTGGACACGACTGAGCAACTGAACTGAACTGAACTGAGGAGATGGTGAAGGACAGAGAAGCCTGGCGTGCTACAGTCCAAGCGGTCATAAGGAGTCGGGCATGACTGAGTGACTGAATAACAAACCATCTCCTTAAATCCTCTATGGAGATTTTGAAACATGAATCAGCATCTAAACTGATTGGCACACTTTCATTTAGATGGGAAATAAAAGCCTAGCTCTCCTGTAATACTTGGGCCCCTCCAAATATTGTAGTCACCTCATACCTGGGTCTCAATACATGACCCTTGTCTGAAGGCAGGCTTTCTGGTGGTCCACATGTTGCTATGTTCCTCCAGTTCCTCTCTCAGCCTATTTGTTGGCTTTCACCCTCTTGTTCTTTCTTTCAGAAACTCTATCCCTTGGCTATTGGGTCATTTGTTCTCCTGGATCCCCTCGGTTCAGTTCAGCTGCTCGTGTCCAGCTCTTTGTGACCCCATGGACTGCAGCACACCAGGCCTCCCTGTCCATCCCCTAGAATCCCTGTCCTGAATCCCCTAGTATCTCATTTACTGTTCTCTTTTGCTCTTTGATCCTTCTTCTCCAGTCTTTCCATGAAAGCATTGCCTCTTCTGTTTTAATTTTATGTATTTCTCTGGATGATCCTCCCATTTCAAATTTTCAAATGAAGTTGGACTATAAGATGTTGATGCTCAAATCCCATTTCCAGCCTGGATTTCTCTGGCTTCAAACTCTGAAACACAGATGATTCCTGGCTCTAGAGGCATCTGGCACCTCAAATTAATATACCCAAACACAAACATTCCGCTGCTAAAAATCCTCTTCTTCTCCTATCAATATATCATTTTAGGGAGTCAATGTTCTTTCAATAAACCTGTGGGTAATTCTGATTTTTCTCTCATCTTCACCTGATTCCTCCCATTTTGCCTCTTAAATATTGTTGTAGAACTTTCATCCCTTCAGTAAGTGTTCTAGTTTAAGGCAGTGATCTGTAGCTCTGACTCTACCTTTTTCTTCACTGTGCACATGTCTGGGTCCAAATTTCCCCCTTTTGTAAGGACACCAGTTATCCTGGAACAGAGGCCTCCCTACTCTAGTATGATCTCATCTTAACTAATTCAATCTGCAGTGACTCTAGTTCCAAATAAAGTCCTATGGCGAGGTACTGGGGCTTAGGATTTCAATATAGGACTGCAGTTCAACATATAACAAGTAGAAAGGGGGAAAGGGCATTGAGAATGTCTATAATTTACTTTTCTCTATTTCCTGCCTAAGTAAGTCTTAGAATCTCAGTGGGCTATTGATATGGGTGGTATCCGAGAGTAGAGATTTTTGGTGGTGGCCTAAAGATCTTTGGGTCAAAACAGAGCTTCTGGCTTTTATGATGAAAACGTGTCTCTCGACATTCCTCTGAAGGACAGAGCTCTCTGAAGAAGACAAAGATGTGCCGTTGTGTTCATCTACTGGCCTCTAGACACATGTCTGCTTTTCAGATAAAGCATGTGGTGGTTTGGGGTCAAGAGCTGGCTGAGGTCACCTGTGGCAACTGGTATGCTTGTCATCATTCATTAATAACAATTAGTGATAAAAATCATAATGAATCTAAAATGGATTAAGGTTTCCTATGTGCCTGGGAATTCCCATGGACAGAGGAGCCTGGTGGGTTACAATACATGGGGTTGCAAAAGAGTTGGACACAACTTAGTGATTAAACAACAATTCCTACATGCCAGGCACTAGGCTGAGTATTTCACATGTGTTATTTCATTGACAGTAGATGTGAAAACAAAGGCTCAGAGGTCAGGACCTGTGAACAACGTGCACAGCCAGTAAACGTCCTGGCCATCAATTGAACAGCTGCACAAAGAGATGTAAAGAAAATGGGGCTCACATGTAGCAGAAGGGCTGCCACTTGAGAAGTCAGAATGGCCACATGCCTCTATCCCTAACCTGCACACCTAGCCTCACATGCCCTCTCAGGCATCCTCAAGCTGCTGTGGAGGTGCCCACCTCCTCTCTCTCCTGCCATCCCAGAGGATGGGAGTTTAAGATAGGCAGTATAGCCTGGTGGTCAAGATCAATGGCGTTGGGGCTGCTGCTGGGTTTGCATCCTATGTTTGCGACCTTGAGCAAGTCCCTTGGCCTCTCCAGGCTTCATTTTCCTTAGCCACAGACTGGAGATGATGATGATAATCACTCCTGCCTCCTGGAGGTACCCTGTGGAATCCATGACCTCATGTTTATACAGTGCTCAGAACATGCATGGTAGAATATGCACTAGGTATAAAAATAGAAGAGACTCAATCAATGATACTGACTAGTTTTCTTGTGGTTTCTTTTTCCTCATAAAAATAGAAAACAGAAAAATCATTCTGTCTAATGGAATTAATTGAGGGTTTTGGAGGCCACATTTGTGTTAGCTTGATAACGAAGCAAAATCCTAGTAACGAAGTACCAGACTCAGTAGCTTAAACAGCAGGAATGTATTGTCTCTCAGTTCAGGAGATGGGAAGTCCAATATCAAGGTATGGGTAGAGTTGGTTCCTTTAATGCTATGAGGGAAGGATCCATCCCAGGTCTCTCTTGTTGGCTCATAGATGCCAGTCTTCTGCCTGCAGATTCACTGTCTTCCTATGTGTCTTGCTTGCATGCTTGCTTAGTTGCTCAGTGGTGTTTGACTCTTTGGACTATCTGTGCCCAAATTTCCAGTTTTTATAAGGACATAAGTCATAATGGAATCCAGTATGAATTCAATCCTATAGGGAATCAACCCTGAATATTTATTGATAGAAATGATGCTGAAACTGAAGCTCCAATATTTTGACCACCTGATGTGAAGAGCCGACTCATTGGAAAAGACCCTAATGCTGGGAAAGAATGAAGGCAAAAGGAGAAGGGGGTGGCAGAAAGTGAGATGATTTAATGGCATCACCAACTCAATGGACATGAACCTGAACAAACTCTAGGAGATAGTGAAGGACAGGAAAGCCTGGCATGCTGCAGTCCATGGGATCAGAGAGTCAGACATGACTGAGCAACTGAACAGTAACAAATGACCTCCTTTCACTTTGATTACCTCTGTAAAGATTCTGTCTCCGAATGAAGTTCATTCTGAGGTCCTGGGAATTGGGTCTCCATGTCATTTCGAGGGGAGCCCACAGTTTAACCCATAACAACATTTGGCCATTATTTTGGTTTCTGTTATCATCTCGGGCTGCCATGAATTAGCCCCAGCAGATCCTCCCTTTCTATGAGCTCTTTCTTCTCCAAGAGGGGCAACTTATATTTCCATCTTTGCTCTGACCTCATTGGGGTCCCTGGAAATGTGGAACCCTAAAAGACATCATTGCTTCCTCCCAGATTTTTAACAGGTGAGCTCTACTTCCAGTTTTGAAGTTGTCTCAGAGTGGTTTTGCTTTAATTGGTTAATTTTTTCCACAAAGTTGAGCCAGATTGCTACAAGTGCTTGGCTTTGGGGATGAGGTTTTGGGATGCTTAGAGCTATGCAGGCAGCCAGAATCCGGCCCAGGTGAGGGATGTTCCAGGGCTGGAGATCGAGCATGACTATTAATAACAATTATTCCAGGGTGACTGCTCAGACTCAATGTCATATTCACCATCATTATTCCCCTCAGCATCTGCTCACTTGAAATACAGGCGTGGGATTTTTAAAGACCCAAATGTTCACAACATGCTTTTCTTCACCCCCGTTTCTGTGGACTTCTCATTGCCTTAGTCCAGTGTGCTCCTTGGGTTCCATAAACACTTCATGATAATGTGGTAACAATGCACTGGAAACTCAGAAGTAGTTATATTGGGGATACTGGAGTCCACATAGCCTAGGATGACTCACAGATAGATGCTCTGCGAAGCAGCAAGGAGACAGAAATAGAGAACAGCCAACATTTCTGACTCTTGGCCCTATGTTCTGATTTCTAGCCATGCTCTATCTGGGTTGACCAAATTTGGAGACGTCTGTCAATGTAATTTCAGTGTCTGTGCTCTGATGTGTTTCTCCTGCGAAAGCTTTCAAGGAGTTTTGTTTGATGTGATTTTTTCATTATCCATTGCTGCCCTGAAGTATATAATGGGTTTTCAAAATCTTCATGTCTTTGGCTAGTTCTTCTGCTGACCAAGCAGAAGCCAGGGAAGCCCTGTGTCCAGGACCCAGATGTGTAGTTGGCTTGGTGGGTCTAAATGTTGTTTCTCTTTCTAGATGAGACACTGGCAGCCTTGAGGGTATATTCCCAGGTGGCACAGTGATAAAGAATCTGCTGCCAATGCAAGAAATGTGAAGAGACACAGGTTTGATCCCTGGGTCGGGAAGATCCCCTGGAGTAGGAAATGGCAACCCACTCTAGTATTATTGCCTAGAGAATCCCATGGATGCAGGAGCCTGGTGGATTACAGTCCATGGGGTCACAAAGAGTTGGACATGGCTGAATGACTGCGCAGATGGAAGGTGTTCATGAGATCACATTTTCCCTCCTTTCTGAGTTTCAGAGAGGGAGAATGGAGACGTCCGGAAACCTTGAAGCCTCTGAAATGTGTGTTTTTTAATGAGAAAACTTCAACCTATCAACATACAATAACCTAGACCCTATGGAATGAATGAATGAATGAAAGCCACACAATTGTGTCTGACTCTTTGTGAACCCATTGACTATACAGTCCATGGAATTCTCCAGACCAGAATACTGGAGTGGGTAGCCATTCCCTTCTTCAGGGGATCTTCTCAACCCAGAGACTGAACCCAGGTCTCCTGCATTGCAGGCGAATTCTTTACCAGCTGAGCCACAAGGGAAACTCAGACCCTATGGCATCTTGTGTTAATTTCCTTATGCTGCTGTCACAAACTGGGTGGTTTAAACAACAGATATTAACTCACTCACAGTTCTGGAGGCTGGAAGTTTGATATTAAGATATTGGGAGGCTGATGCTCTTTCTGACATTCTGAGTAGAACCTTTTTTTTTTTTTAACCTCTTCCCAGTTGCTGGTGTGGCTGTTGATAGTTGGCATTCTTTGCTTTGTAGCTACATTTCTCCCATATCTGCCTCTGTCATTACATGGTGTTCTTCCCATGTTTTGGTGTCCAAAGGCTGCTTTCCTTAAAAGGATACTGGTCACTAAATTTAGGATCTACTCTGATTCTGTGGGACTGCATCCGAACTTAATGACATCTGCAAACGCCCTACTTTCAAGTAAGATCACCTGTTCAGGTGTTTTGGGGTTGGAACTTCAACACATTTTCTCAAAGGACACAAGTCAGCTCAGGACACTCCATCACCTTCACAGGTACTCATTTATTTCTTGGATTTTAGAAGCTTTGTTACAAGAATGTAAAGTCCTCCAAAAAAACTGAAAATTTTCTGTGCTTGGGCTTTTGAGGTTGAGTTTGCAGTGGTCCTGCTTCTTTCTTGATTGGGATAAATAAATAAAATTTGGAATGGATTTTGGTTTGTAGTGGTCAGGTTTCATGCCCCAAAGACAACTACCAAGCTGGCTGATCCCCAGAGAGTTTCCATCAGAACTGGAAAGACCAAAGTCCTCCACATCAGACTCACTCAGACCACAGCTGTGCTTTGTAACAACAGAAGGCTGGTAAAAGATACACCTGTGTTTCTGTGTATGTATGAGCAGAGTTAACCCTGAAATTAGACAGTAAAGCAAAAAGAACTGAGGTCTTGTTAACAGTATTCTTTAGCTTTCACTGGGAGTTGAAAAGCTTCATAAAGCAAAAACTAAAAACTTTGGGCAGTTGATCACTTTTAGAACCTGATTGTCTATGGGCTAGAGACACAGGCCCCAAAGAGGAAACCCCATCTGTATGGTTAACCTGTTCACTTGACATTGGAAGAATAAAGGTGATGGAGATGGACCCTCACATGGCCCACCATGTTAGGGAGCCATCTGTGTGGACGCTGGACTCACTAGAAGACCAAGAGGATGTCCATACCATGTTTGGATTCGCTTGCTTCATGACCTTGAGCAAAGCAACTTGACTCCTTTTACTTTGCTTCTCACGTGGTGAAGTGGAAGATCAGGAGGATAAAGTTCTCATAAGAAAGGCTCCCCTTTGCTCTTTACCAAAATGAAATAGCAAGACCCTTGGAGCAATTTATTGGGGACTAATGTGAATGGCATTCACAATGGGGCCTTGAACACACTCATTAAGGTTTTCAAGGTGCCAGGGCATTATTGTATGAATGGCAATTTTAGGCATAAAAGATAAAATATAACTGAAAAATAATTCTAAAGAGCTTAACAATTTTACATGAACTTTTTTTTTAAATAGATAATTGAGACTTTTGAACTACTTGGGCTATTCCCCCATGGGCTCTGCCTCCATTCAAGTAATTCTCCCACCATCATAATAACTGAAATGGTAGGTCTTAAAACCTACTTTGTAGCAAGTAGTTGAGTTTAAAGGATGCTTCTTTATGTAAATATGGCTTTTTGCATATACATTTCATGTGTCTTTGTTAGGTAAAAGTAGTGTTTGCCAAAACAACCATTGTGAGAGACTTTTAACTCAACTGAAATGCAGGTTGCTATAAAAAAGAGAAAATGGCTTTTGTTGTCTCTTTAGAACTTGCCTATGTGTTTATCACTCAGTGTGTCCAACTCTTCTTGACATCATGGACTGTAGCCTGCCAGGATCCTCTGTCCGTGGGATTTCCCAGGCAAGAATACTGGAGTGGGTAGCCACTCCCTTCTCCAGGGGATCTTCCCAACCCAGGGATCACACCCGAGTCTCCCGCATTGCAGGCAGTGGCTCAGATGGTAAAGAATCCACTTGCAATGCAGGAGCCCCTGGTTCCATCCCTGGGTAGGGAAGATTTCCCTGGAGAAGGGAATGGCTATCCACTCCAGTATTCTTGCCTGGAGAATTCCACGGACAGAGGAGGCTGGCAGGCTACAGTCCATGAGGTTGCAAAGAGTCGGACACGATTTGATGACCAACACACGCTTTAGAACTTCTTAGGGCCACAGCAGGGAAAAAATAGCATCATGAATTATGTGTCTTCAGCTCCTACTATTAAGTTAATGATTCCTATGTACTTGTTCTTATTCCTTGATGAGAAACACCAGTAAACTTGAGCCACAGGTTCATGTACAAGTTGAAAATTCTAATTTTGGGGATTTGGAACATATTCATTGACTCAGATGCCAGTGGACTTGGCTTCTTATGAAGTGTCTGCTCCATGGACAATGAACAGGAAGTCTGTAGTTTTATTTTTTCCCCAATCTCCACTTTTCCCAACTCTGCTAGTGTGTACTCTCCCTTCCTCCTAGTAGCAGCTCCCTGAGTCGGTTCTTGGACAGAATCTTTGTCCCTTTGGATCTTCAAACTGTCTCCCTCGGGTCCCCGAAATTCCCTGTTGTTCCTTTGCAAACATCCCTGTCAACTTTGGTTAAAGTCTCTCTTCTCCTCATAGAACAGGCTACATCATCTCCTCAACTTCCTCCTCCCTCCTTTCTCTTCTCAGCACTGTATCCCCTGAGGATGGAGTAAAAAGGTTGGCAAAAAGAGCAAGTGCTTCCTGTGTTGGTTGGCTAGGTGAGATTACACTCTGCTCTGTTGGTTATTGTTGCCTCTCTGGCTGATGATGACTGACTCGTGCTGTCCTTAAGCTGAGGATACAAATACGTGGTCCTTCCTGGGGTGTATTGTCAGGTGGTGTCAACTTAAAAAAAAATTACACAATGTGAGAGTTGCAAGTTAAGTTTTATTTGTGCTCAAAATGAGGACAGCAGCCTGGGAGACAGCATTTCAGATACCTCTGAGAAATTGCTCCAAAGAAGCAGGTGGGATGGTCAGTATATATGTGAGATTTTGGTGAAGTAGGTACATGCAATCAAGCATGTATTTTTCCAGAAGGTTTCTGCTAGTCACAGGAGCAGACATCATCATGAAAGATTTTAGTGTTTTTCTCTATATGAGGAGATATAAGAATTGGGCTCATAAAATTGGCACCTGAAAATATCTAATTATCTGAAGACCTGTCCTGCCAGTTCTTCCCTGAGCACAGAGTGTCTCATTTCTCCTTTCCACCCTGAACTCTCTTCTGCTACTGCTACCGCTAAGTGGCTTCAGTCATGTCCAACTCTGTGCGACCCCATAGATGGCAGCCCACCAGGCTCCCCCGTCTCTGGGATTCTCCAGGCAAGAACACTGGAGTGGGTTGCCATTTCCTTCTCCAGTGCATGAAAGGGAAAAGTGAAAGTGAAGTCGCTCAGTCGTGTCTGACTCCTAGCGACCCCATGGACTGCAGCCTACCAGGCCCCTCTGTCCATGGGATTTTCCAGGCAAGAGTACTGGAGTGGGTTGCCATTGCCTTCTCTGAACTCTCTTCAGGGAGTGTTAAAGATCAGCAGATGCAACAGCACGTGATTTCATACTTGTAGAGGTAGCTGGCAAGTGTCCATGGGAAGTGTCAACGTGTAGTTGATATCTGGAAGACCCTCAAGAGATCTCCAGGGTCTTGTCCAACTTTTTGAGACCCTGTGGACTGTATCCTGCCAGGAGGTGTGGGGTGGGGGAGGCGCTGTGTTCATGGAAGCACCCATGGGCTCCTCTCCAGACCCTGAAAAAGTCAGTGGGACCCGAGGGCAGAGCTGGTGCAGTGAAGCCCACAGACTCCTCAGGAGGCAGAGGGAAGCTTTCAGGTGAACCTGCTGACTGGTTGCAGAGGGTCACCCTCATGTGAACCCCATATTTTTTAATCTTCACCATCACTTTTGACTGGAAACACACTCTATATAATATAAACTTGCTTCCCACAGAAATTTGTTAAGGCTGATGTGCTCATTTTAAGGACAAGAAAAATACATAGATCATTGTCCCAAGTCACACTGATTACTTACCCAAATAATAAAAGTTTAGAGAATTTGATAACATTAACAGGTAAATGATTCTAAAAGGAGAAAAAGAAATGTGAGTATGTTTGTGAGTCGAATTAATAAGTGGAGTTTGCTGCCAGTGAAAGTTCTAAACATCAGTGAAATTGCTAAGGTTCCATTAGATATTTGCTGTAGAACTAATACAATATGAACATGTGTGCGTGCATGCTAAGTTGCTTCAGTCGTGTCTGACCCTTTGTTACCTTATTTGTGATGCTATGAACTGTAGCCCACCAGGCTCCTCTGTCCTTGGGATTCTCCAGGCAAACTGTTAATTTTGAGACTTCACAAGGCCAGTTGATAATTAGATGAACTTATATACAAATGTCTTTCCTCCTAGAGTATTTTTCTGGAAAAGCATTTCACTTTAGCCTAAAAAAACCACAGCCTCTTCTCCATCAGTTTTCACTGTGAGTCTACAGTGTGTAAGGCATTATTGCCAAATTTGGGGGGAGATAAGAAATAGCTCAGTTGGTAAAGAATCCACCTGCAACACCAGAGACCCAGGTTTGATCCCTGGGTTTGGGAAGATCCACTGGAGAAGGGATAGGCTACCCACCCCAGTATTCTGGCCTAGAGAGTTCCATGGACTGTATTGGGATCACAAAGAGTCAGACAGGACTGAGCAACTCACTTTCACGTTCACTTTAAGAACCATGCAGGAGATGAAATCCTAGTTCTTCTGCTAATAGTTCCATATCTAAGCTATTGACATTAATTTGAAAAAAATTAAAATAATATTTGCTTTGTGTCAGTAATATTGCTTGATGGCTGTTCCCTTTAAATAATTTGCTCTACCGTTGTTTTGATTTTTTGTTGTTTCTATCAGTTCAGTTCAGTTCAGTTGCTCAGTCGTGTCCGACTCTTTGCAACCCCATGAATCGCAGCACGCCAGGCCTCACTGTCCATCACCAACTCCCGGAGTTCACTCAGACCCACGTGCATCGAGTCCGTGATGCCATCCAGCCATCTCATCCTCTGTCGTCCCCTTCTCCTCCTGCCCCCAATCCCTCCCAGCATCAGAGTCTTTTCCAGTGAGTCAACTCTTCACATGAGGTGGCCAAAGTACTGGAGCTTCAGCTTTAGCATCATTCCTTCCAAAGAAATCCCAGGGTTGATCTCCTTCAGAATGGACTGGTTGGATCTCCTTGCAGTCCAAGGGACTCTCAAGAGTCTTCTCCAACACCACAGTTCAAAAACATCGATTCTTCAGCACTCAGCCTTCTTCACAGTCCAACTCTCACATCCATACATGACCACAGGAAAAAACATAGCCTTGACTAGACTGACCTTAGTCAGCAAAGTAATGTCTCTGCTTTTGAATATGCTATCTAGTTTGGTCATAACTTTTCTTCCAAGGAGTAAGTGTCTTTTAATTTGATGGCTGCAGTCACCATCTGCAGTGATTTTGGAGCCCCCAAAAATGAAGTCTGACACTGTTTCCACTGTTTCCCCATCTATTTCCCATGAAGTGATGGGACCGGATGCCATGATCTTCGTTTTCTGAATGTTGAGCTTTAAGCTGACTTTTTCACTCTCCTCTTTCACTTACATCAAGAGGCTTTTTAGCTCCTCTTCACTTTCTGCTTGCTCTACCATTGTTTTGATTTTTTGTTGTTTCTATCACTTATATAAAACTAATACAGTATGAACATGTGTGCGTGCATGCTAAGTTGCTTCAGTCATGTCTGACCCTTTGTTACCTTATTTGTGATGCTATGGACTATAGCCCACCAGGCTCCTCTGTCCATGGGATCCTCCAGGCAAAAATATTGGAGTGGGCTGCCATGCACTCCTTCAGGAGACCTTTCCCACCCAGGAACTGAACCCGTGTCTCTTATGCCTCCTGCATTGACAAGGAGTGTCAATACCACTCCTGGTAAAGACAAGGAGTGTCTTTACCACTAATGCCACCTGGAAAGCCCAAAGTATGAACATATGTTTTGTTAAAAAAAAAAAAAACACACACGAGAAAACATCCCATGTACCACCTTCCCCTTTCTTCTAATACTTTCCTTTCACACACCCTCTTTGCACTCTCCATCTGCCTCCTTCTAAGATGGACATAACCACCTCCTGGAAGCCTCTTGAGTTTAGGCTGACTTTATTGTCCTTCTCCTTGGATACTTAATTTGGCACTAAGTTTAATCTGTTTTGTCTTATTTTTATCTGTTGACTGTATTGGTTTTGTTTCTCTAACCAGATGGTAAAATATTTGAAGGTGAGAATCACATCATCTGAAAGATTTATATTCTCCTTTTAATTGACTAGAAAATGCCAAAAATTTGGTATGTATTTAATTTGGTATGTATTTGATTTATTGGGAAGAACAGCAGCTCACACTAGTTTTAGAAGCTTGGATCATTCAGGCATTTCCTTGAATCCTTTTTTATCTGGCAAACATCAATATATTTGAAGAAATCCATGATTAATAGATACCTCTATCTCTTCTATTTCATTTTGTGGGCAAATGTATGACCTTTGTTAGTTCCAATCAAAGGTATGCCCCTCTTCAAATGCACTGGTGAGGGAGATGTCCCTGACCTACCTATTCTGAGATTCAGAACCTGCACGTGGTAGCCAAGGTCTCCTGTTCTGCAACTCCCTTAGTCTTCCCGGAAAGGGTCTTCAACAGTGTCTCATGGAGACATCCAAGGAAATGGCAGAGAAAAACCAAACCCACACTACAGAAAATGTGTTTAGAGTTTAATAAGCAGGAAACATTAACTGGAACCTGTTAATATAACCCAGAACTCCCATGTGGTCATGAAAATAGTCTGGTTCTGGTACTGACCTTAGGTCAGCACTCTCTTAAGTATTGGGAAGTTGCTTCCTAGGTGACTCAGTGGTAAAGAATCTGCCTGCCAGTGCAGGAGACACAAGAGACCTGGGTTCGATCCCTGGGTTGGAAAGATCCCCTGGAGGAGGAAATGGCAATGTGCTCCAATTTTCTTGCCTGGAAAATTCCATGGACAGAAAAGGCTGACGGGTTACAGTCCATGGGGTCAAAAGGAGTCAGACATGACTGAGCACACACACACACACACACACACACACACACACACACAAGTGTTGGGAAACCTGAGTGACTCTTTCCTTCCCCTCATCTAGTTCTGTGATTTCCCTACTCCTCTTTCTGGCCCTTCACTGAACTCCATCAGATGGGCAACTACTTGTGTTCTGACTAAAAAAAAAAAAAAAAAGAAAGAAAACAATGGCAGCAAAGCCATCATCCATTCAGAAGTTATTGATCCAGATACTGGCTTTAAAACACAGTTTTCACAAATTAGACACCTATTACCCTTGCTAAGGCAGAGGTCCCTAAAGTGACTAAGAGTGCAGTTTCTTCCACTCACTCCCCATCCCCCAACCAGTGCAAATTCCACATAACAGCCACATTCTTGACTGTTTCTTCCCAGGAATGGCTTTGGTTTTTTCCTCATCATTTAATTGGCTGGATTCTATAATCCCCTCTGGCTTTTGAATGGAGAAAAACAAAAGTTAGAGTCATTCAGACATGGATTCCAATCTTTGCTGGTCAGCTTATTAGCAGCTGTGACTTTGGTCTACTCATTTGATTTCAGTGTTTTCACAAGGCCACCCATCACCTGGTATCCACAGAGAAGGGATATGGACCCTAAGTTATCAAAAGTCTCCAGCCTGCATTGCCCGGAGCTGGGGGGAGGACAAGGTCAACTGTTACTGTTTCATGGTTTTGAATTAAGTCACTTATGGTGACTTTCATTTGTACAACAAACCTCCAAATTTTGTTGCTGTATCATACAACCTCAGTCATGTAGATACCACTTTAACGGTAGAAAGCAAAGAGGAACTAAAGAATTTTTGATGAAGGTGAAAGAGAAGAGTGAAAAAGCTGGCTTAAAACTCAACATTCAAAAAATGAAGATCATGGCATCTGGTACTATAACTTCATGGCAAATAGATGGGGGAAACAATGGAAACAGTGACAGATTTTTTTTTCTTGGACTCCAAAATCATTGTGGGTGGTGACTGTAGCAGTGAAATTAAAAGATACTTGCTCCTTTAATGAAAAGCTGACAAACCTAGACAGCTTATTAAAAAGTAGAGACATACTTCCCTGACAAAGGTCTGTATAGTCAAAGCTATGGTTTTTCCAGTAGTCATGTACAGATGTGAGAATTGGACTATGAAGAAGGCTTGTTGATGTTTTCAAACTGTGGTGCTGGAGAAGACTCTTGAGAATCCCTTGGACTGCAAGAAGATCAAATCAGTCAATCCTAAAGGAAATCAGTCCTGAATACTCACTGGAAGGACTGATGCTGAGGCTCCAGTACTTTGGCCACCTGATGTGAAAAGCTGAATCATTGGAAAAGACCCTGATGCTGGGAAAGATTGCAGGCAGGGGGAGAAAGGGGTGACAGAGGATGAGACAGTTGGATGACATCACTGACTCAATGGACATGAGTTTAATCAAACTCGAGGAGATAGGGAAGGACAGGCAAGTCAGGCATGCTGCAATTTATGGTCTTTCAAAGAGTTGGACATGACTTATCAACTGAACAACAATATTAATGTGCATTTCAAAATACTGATGATGATGATTTAAAAAGAAAACCCTGACATTGGTACATGCAATATTTTCACATGTAACATTAATTTGATTCTTTTTATTACCACTCATTTTTATGAGAGTATTTCATAAGCTTTCCATAAGTTATCCTTGTTGATATCTGTAGATGTAGACTGACTCCTCACTTGAGTCTGTAGGAAGGAACAGGGGGATGGTAACAGCCCTGTGACCTCTCATGATACCCATAATGCCATGAGCTCCACCTCTGCAATGGAGCCTGTGTAGGGAGTGACAGTGGAACCTTGAATATGGAGGACCAAGAGTCTTGAGTGGTTAGAAGAGGTAGCAGTGGGCATGTCAGCCTTGGAGAGAGCTTAATCAAACCCAGACCAAAGATAAAAAGGGGAAAAAATTTAAAGACATAAGAAATCTCCATTAACCAGGAGACATTTGGACAAAACAAATCTAATTGCTTATTTGGGCCTCAACTCAAAAGGATTCTTCAGCTGAAAATATCAACTTGAATACTTACTTGAAGGTCATGAAGCATTAGCAGTAAAACTTTTTAGAAACAGCCATTGCTTACTACCATGAGAAAATTTTTCTCTTCATAGAAGAGTCTTGAAATTGTTTACAGCATCAGATTTATTTTCCTTCTTATAATAAACCTTTAAATCTTTCAGGAAGATAACAACAATAACAACAAAGGCTTTATTGACTCCCAGGGATGTGTCTGGGCACAGCCTTTTCTGCAGCAGGGAGCTGGTACCGCAAACAGCCATACATCCTCCAAAGCAAGGAAGGTAGGCATTTCCAAATCTCATCAGCCCAGGTTCTGGGAAACCTTTCATCATCTATTCCTTCCTTAATAAAATTGGCATGGATATCTTTTCTATTGGGCTTCTCTGGTGGCTCAGTGGTAAAGAACCTGCCTGCAATGCAGGAGACATGGGTTCAATCCCTGGGTCAGGAAGATCCCCTAGAGAAGGGAATGGCAACCCACTCCAGTGTTCTTGCCTGGAGAATTGATGGATGGAGGAGCCTGGTGGGCTACAGTCCATAGCGTCACAAAGAGTAGAACTAAGTAGTGACTAAGCATGTTGCTCCTAAGATCTGTGAAGGAGATTGGGAGCCGGAGCAGTCCTGAGAGGGATATGGGGAATTCTCAGTTCAGTTCAGCCCTTGAGTCTTGTCCAACTCTTTGCAACTCCATGGACTGCAGCATGCCAGGCTTTCCCTGTCCATCACCAACTCCTGGAGCTTGCTCAAACTCATGTCAATCGAGTCGATGATGCTATCCAATCATCTCGTCCTTTGTCATCCCCTTCTCTTCCTGCCTTCAATCTTTCCCAGCTTCAGAGGATTTTCCAAAGAATCAATTCTTTGCATCAGGTGGCCAAAGTACTGAAATTTCAGCTTCAGTCCTTCCAATGAATATTCAGGACTGGCTTCCTTTAGGACTGACTGGTTGGATCTCCTTGCAGTCCAAGGGACTCTCAAGAGTCTTCTCCAACACCACAACTCAAAAGCATCAATTCTTTGGCACTCAGCTTTCTTTGGAGTCCAACTCTCACACCCATACATGACTACAGGAAAGCCATAACTTTGACTAGATGGATCTTTGTTGGCAAAGTAGTCTCTTTTTAACATGCTGTATAAGTTGGTCATAGCTTTTCTTCCAAGTAGCAAGCATTTTTTAATTTCATGGCTGCAGTCATCAACTGTAGTGATTTTGGAGGCCCCCAAAATTTATTTAGTCTCTCACTGTTTACATTGTTTCCCCATCTATTTGACATGAAGTGATGGGACTGGATGCCATGATCTTAGATTTTTTAATGTTTAGTTTTAAGCCAAGTTTTTCACTCTCCTCTTTCACTTGTATCAAGAGACTTTAGTTCTTCTTCACTTTCTGCCAGAAGGGTGGTGCCATCTGCATATCTGAGGTTATTGATATTTCTCCCGGCAATCTTGATTCCAGCTTGTGCTTCATCCAGCTCAGCATTTTGCCTGATGTACTCTGCATAGAAGTTAAATAAACAGGGTGACAATATACAGCCTTGATGTACTCCTTTCCCAATTTGGAGCCAGTCTGTTGTTCCATGTCCAGTTCTAATTGTTGCTTCTTGACCGGCATATAGATTTCTCAGGAGGCAGATAAGGTGGTTTGGTATTCCCATCACTTGAAGAATTTTCCACAGTTTGTTGTGATCCACACAGTCAAAGGTTTTGGCATAGTCAATAAAGCAGAAGTAGATATTTTTTTGGAACTCTCTTGCTTTGTCGATGATCCAACAGATGTTGGCAATTTGATCCCTGGTTCTTCTGCATTTTCTAAATCCTGCTTGAACATCTGGAAGTTCTTGGTTCATGTACTGTTGAAGCCTGGTTTGGAGAATTTTGAGCATTACTTTGCTAACGTGTGAGATGAGTGCAATTGTGTGGTATTTATTTGTCACTTGCACTGTATAATCATAAGGGATTTGATTTAGGTCATACCTGAATGGTTTAGTGGTTTTCCCTACTTTCTACAGTTTCAGTCTGAATTTAGCAATAAGGAGTTCATGATCTGAGCTATAGTCAGCTCCCAGTCTTTTTTTAAAATGACTGTATAGAGCTTCTCCATCTTTGGCTGCAAAGATTGTTTACAATCTAATTTCAATATTGATCATTTGGTGATGTCCATGTGTAGAGCCATCTCTTGTGTTGTTGGGAGAGGCTGTTTGCTATGACCAGTGCATTCTCTTGGCAAAACTCTGGTAGCCTTTGCCCTGCTTCATTTTGTACTACAAGGCCAAACTTCCCTGTTACTCCAGCTATCTCTTGACTTACTACTTTTGCATTCCAGTCCTATATGATGAAAAGGACATTCTTTTTTTTGCCTGTTAGTTCTAGAAGATCTTGTAGGTCTTCACAGAACCATTCAGCTTCTTCAGCATTAGGAGTTGGGCGATAGACTTGGATTACTCTGATATTGCATGGTTTGCTTTGGAAACGAACAGAGATCATTCTGTTGTTTTTGAGATTGCACCCAAGTACTGCATTTTAGACTCTTTTGTCAACTATGAGGGCTACTCAATTTCTTCTCAGGGATTCTTGCCCACAGTAATAGATATAATGGTCATCTGAATTAAATTAGCCCATTCCAGTCTATTTTAGTTCACTGATTTCTAAAATGTCAATGCTCACTCTTACCCTCTCCTGTTGACCACTTCCAATCTACCTTGATTCATGGACCTAACATTCCAGGTTCCTATTGTTCTTTACAGCATTGGACTTCCATCATCAGTCACATATATGACTGACTGGGCATTGTTTTTGCTTTGGTTCTGTCTCTTCATTCTTTCTGGAGTTATTTCTCCATTCTTCTCCAGTAACATATTGGGCACCTACCAACTTGGGGAGTTTATCTTTCAGTGTCCTATCTTTTTGCCTTTTCCATGGAAGAATGCTGAAGTGGTTTGCCATTCCCTTCTCCAGTGGACCACGTTTTTGTCAGAACCCTCCACTATGACCCATCCATCTTGGGTGGCCCCACACAGCATGGCTCATGGTTTCATTGAATTAGACAAGGTTGTGGTCCATGTGATCAGTTTGGTTAGTTTTCTGTGACTGTAGTTTTCATTCTCTCTGCCCTCTGATGGATCAGGGTAAGAGGCTTATGGAAGCTTCCTGATGGGAGAGACTGACTTTGGGTGAAACTGGGTCTTGTTCTGATGGGCGGGGCCACTCAAGATGGAGGAGTAGAAGGACATGCACTCATTGTCTCCTGTGAGAACTCCAAAATTGCAACTCGCTGCTGGACAATTGATAGAAGAATGTTGGATCCCACCAAAAAAGATCCCCCATGTCCAAGAGCAAAGGAGATGACCCAGCAAGACAGTAGGAGGTGAGAACTCATGTTTAGAATTAAACCTCATACATGCCAGAGATGTTCGAAGGGCTCAAGCAAAACCTTGTGCACACCAGTACCCAGAGAACCCATAGAGACTGAGCCAGACCTGCTTTTGAGTGTTTGAGTGTCTCCTGCAGGGGCTTGGGCCAGCAGTGGCCTTCTGTGAGGGCAGGAGCTCTGACTGCAGCAGACCTGGGTCATCCAGCATGTGGCATAAGTCTTCTCAGAGGAGGTCACCATTAGCCCCACCATAGAGCCCTGGAGCAGACGACCCAGAAACTGCAGAACAATTATAGCAAAAGAAATTCTCTCACTGTTAAGAAAATTCTAGGACCCACAACAGATTTCCCAACCTGGGGATCTGGCAAAGGGACTGAGAACCCCCCAGGGAATTTGACTTTGGAGGCCAGTAGGATTTGATTACAGAACTTCCATAGGACTGGGGAAACAGACTCTTGGAGGGCACAAACAAAACCTTGTGTGCACCAGGAGTCAGGAGAAAGAAACAGTGTCCTGATAAGAGACTGAGCCAGTCTTGCCTGTGAGTGTCCAGGAGCCTCTGGCAGAGGCATGGGTCAACAGTGGCCTGCTGCAGAGTCGGGGCACTGAATACAACAGTGCATGCACAAATCCTTTTGAAGGAGGTTGCCATTGTCTTCATTACCCTTACTATAATTTGGCCTCAGGCCAAACAACAGGGAAGGAACTCAGCCCCACCCATCAACAGAAAATGGGGAATTCTAGCTGCTGAAATCTCACCTTCTATGCTTATAATCATGAAGGAAATCAACCCTGAATATTCATTAGAAGAACTTATGCTGAAGCTGAAACTCCAATACTTTGGCTACCTGGGGCAAAGAACTGGCTCATTGGAAAAGACCCTGGGAAGGATTGAAGGCAGGAGGAGAAGGGGATGACAGACGATGAGATGGCTGGATGGTATCACCGATGCTATGGGCATGAGTTTGAGCAAGCTTTGGGAGTTTGTGAAGGACAGGGAAGCCTATCATGCTACAGTCCATGGGATCACAAAGAGCCAGACATGACTGAGCAACTGAACTGAACTGAACTGAATGCTTATAATCTCTGCCCTTAGTCAAGTGACTGTCTGCAGCCTATTTCCTCCTAAAATGTTAGCATAACCAATGAGGGGCTGTGTGCACAAAACAGGGTTCAGGGAGCCTGAGGCTTGGTCAAGGGACCAGACGCTGACCTGTGGGAAGTGCCCTAAGAATAGCCTTGGGTTGTGTAAATAGGGAGGGTCCACCAGTAACAATACCTGTGTGGTGATGTGAGAATTTGGTGACTGCAGTTCTTGTCCCTATAAAAATGGGTTCTTTGTTTCATACCTGGGAAAATGATTTGCATGGATCCAAAGGGTGTTCCTGTCCTGTCCAAGCTACAGAGCTAGCTGCCATGAAATTACTTTCAGGTAAAGCACAGTCCCACCCATCACGTGACAGAGCTGGTTGAGGAGATGGGGCAGAACCAATCAGACTGGATTTGATTCTCAGCATTGCAGCTGCTTCCTCTCATCCCAGCTCCAGCGAGTTTCTCACTTTTCTTGAGTCGTGGTTCTTCACCTGGAAATGGGGACTCTTATCCTTGATTTCTGGGCTGTTCGGAGGATTAGAAGTGACAGAGGATGAGACTTGACAAACAGTGGCTTAATTATCACTATTAGGGGACTAGTAGGTAATCACAACTAGTTATCTAGCACAAAATAAGCAGCAATATTAGAGAAGGGAAGGGTGTTTGGAAACTCAGATGATACACAGGCCACTTTTGGCTGAGACAGTCAGAAAAGCCTCCCCCTAGGAGGATACGGAACTTGCTCTGGGCCTGGCAGGAATCGTGGATCCTGTGGTGGCTTCAACAGTGGATTTGGCCAAGCTGGAACTACATTCCCCAGAATTCCTCTCCCTGCACAGGGTTAGGTACAGTGGGCCACAGGGCATTTGTGGGAGGTTTTGGTGGTTCAGATGGTAAAGAATCTGCCTGCAGTGCAGGAGACTTGGATTCAATCTTCGGGTTGAGATGATCCCCTGGAGAAGGGAATGGCTACCCACTCTAGAATTCTCGTTTGAAGAATCCCAAGGACAGAGGAGCCTCATGGGCTACAGTCCATGGGATTGCTAAGAGTTGGACACAACCAAGTGACCAACACTTTGGAGGTGACGAAGAAGCAGCAGTCACAGTCCTTCAGCCCTCAGGTAGCCAGTGCCCAGGGTCCAGGTATCAGCTCATTGTTCTCATCATTAGCTGGGCTGAGGGGCACAGCTGGGTGGCTCTTCCTGATGGCAGGCTGTCTCTCTGACTCTACCTGGGCAGGAAAGGCTTAGCTTCATGATAAAGATGCCAGCATCTCAAGCAAGACACCTCCATGCCTGTCACTGAAGTCTGAGGCTCAGAGGTGCCAGAGATTGGTGCAAGGCCTAAATGACATGTGTCCCCACACCTGGGAGACACAGGCAGGCCTCTGATGGCCCACCTGCAAGTTCCCCTCCCCATACTGCTCCTACTGATTAAGTCCCCTGGCCAAACTACTGACCCATTATGAGGACCAGGCCAGGGCCTGCTTCTTGTAGGCTGTAGGTTTCAGTTCTCTACAAGCCTGCAGAATTATTCAAACAGGCTGACCACAGTCTCCCAGTGGAACTCCCTCTCCTGATACCCCAAAGCCTCCTCCCACAGCCCTGGGTGTTCACTCTATCCTCAGGGATAACCCCCATGAGGCCCTGCCTAGCTGGTGTATCCCCTCCTCCGGGGGCTGTGAGTGGGTGTGATGGACATGCTGCTGTCATCCCACAGGACCAATGTCAGGTGCCAGGAGACTGACCCCGCCATAGAAACGCTGCCCTTCCAAGGCAGTGAGGCATCCGTGTTCTAGCAGGCCCTGTGGTCTGCTCCCGCTTGTGTGTGGACCCACTGGCCTGGGCCTTTCCCACCTCTCCCCTGACTCTGTCTGGTACCCACCTTCCCTTCCCCACTGCCTCCTTGTGGGGCTTCATCACCAGCCCCAGACACAAGGGCCATACCCTGCAGGGACTATTTAACTGGTTTCTAGGACTGCAGGGGTCAAAGCATGGAACTTATGTCCTCCTTAGAGGACCCTTTCTGTAAGAAGTAGGAATGTGGTTCCCTTAATTCAACGCAAACACAATGAATTGTTCAGTCTCTAAGTCATGTCCGACTCTTGGCAACCCCATGGACTGCAGCATACCAGGTTTACCTGTCCTTCACTGTCTCCCTGAGTTTGCTCAAACCCATGTCCATTGGGCCTGTGATGTCATCCAACCATCTCATCCTCTGCCACTCCCTTCTCCTTTTGCCTTCAACTTTTCCCAGTATCAGGGTTTTTTCCAATGAGTTAGCTCTTTGCATCAGGTAGCTAAAGTATTAGAGGTTCAGCTTCAATACCTGTCCTTCTAAGGAATATCCAGGCTTGATTACTTTTAGGATTCACTGGTTTGATCTCCGTGCAGCCCACGGGCAAGAATTCTCCTGGCAAGAATGGAGTGGATTGCCATTTCATTCTCTAGGGTGTCTTCCTGACCCAGAGGGTTTGAACATGAGTCTCTTGCACTGGCAGGTGGGTCCTTTACACCGAGGAGGCTTAGGTAAACACAGTGAACACTCAGGTCCCTTTCCTCTCCCCTCCTCTTCAGAAGGGAACACATCACTCCAGAGACTAGCGTAGCGGTGATCTGGCAGTGGGGGTGGGGGAAATTGGGCATCAGTAGGTGGCGGCCTCCTTTGCAGCTGCATGGGCTATTGGGGCCCAGGCCCGGCCCTCAGACAAGGACCCCTCTTCCACACTGCATCTGATCCTCCATGTGCTATCACTGGTTGGGCTCTCTGTGAGACTGCCTTGTGCCCTTGGCCTCAGCATCCCATGCAGATGCCTACTCCCACCTGTCCTGATGCCCAGGGGCCCCGGGTCTCCTTGACTCTTGGGTCCTCAAACCTATCAGAGGTTTCCTTGTCTCCTCCTCCCAGGGTTTGTACTGGGCTGGGTCCCTGGCTTGTTCTCAGAGACCTTGTGTGCACTGAATTCTTTTCCTTTATCCCTTTCTCTTCTGGTCTAAAAAGAGTATTTCTCCCTCTTAGGAGAGAAAAGTATTTAGAAAATCGTATTATCTTTCCTTTGGGCTATGGCTTAAAAAAGGAAAAAGAAAACCCTGGGATATTAAGAACGTGACATCTTTCTTATTTCTTTCCAATTGACCTGATGGCTTTGGAGAAATGGCAGCCTCTCCTTCTAACTGGAGAGGCCATGGGCTGGCAAGGGACAGAGGGCACACATGTCACACAACCCTTCAGGATCCCAGATGGCAAATGAGAGCAGTGCAGAGTCTAGCATTATGGACTGAATGTCCCTGTCCCCCCACAGCCATATGTAGAAACCTTTACTCCCAATAGGATGGTATTTGGAGGTGGGGCCTTTGGGAGATAATTAGGTTTAGATGAGGTCATAAGAGGGGAGCCCCCCTGATGGGTTAACACTGTTGGAGAAGAAGAAAAAAAAGAAGAAAGACAAGGATAAGGAGAAGAGGGGGAGGAGGAGGAAGGAAAGGGAACTGGGAAAGAGAAGAAAGAGAAACCAGCCTCCAGGCTGTGTGGAATCACCAGGAAAGGCCATGTGAGGCACAGCAAGACAGCTGCCATCCACAAGCCCGGAAAAGAGGCCTCGTCAAGAACTGAAGCTATGGGACCTTGAACTGGTGATGGTTTAGTCACTGTGTCCAACTTTTGTGACCCTATGGACTGTAGCCCTCCAGACTCTTCGGTCCATGGGGTTTTCCAGGCAAGAATACTGGAGTAGGTTGCCATGCCCTCCTCCAGGGGACCTTCTCGACCCAGGGATGGAACCTGGGTCTCTTGTATTGCAGGCAGATTCTTTGCTGACTTAGCCTCCAGGGGAGACCCTAGAACCATGAGATCTGTTGTGTAAGACCCCAGTCTGTGATGTTTTCTTTTGACAGCTTTCATAGACCTAGACACTGGGAAAGCCAGGAGGATAGGACAACTCAAAGGGAGTATGGACAGATAACAGGCTCCCTTCTACAGGGTGGTCAGCCTTCTCTTTGACAGTTGGCTGATTTTCAAGAGAACATTTTGGGGAGGATGCCAGAAAGAGAACAAGATTGTAAAGGTTTATGATGTAAGTGAGGGTTGGAACTATGGGAATGTTGAGTGTCAGCCTCTTACTTCTATGAGATCCTAGTAAAGACAAGTGAAGGCAGGTGATGTGCACTTTGGGGCTTGCAGGGGACATTCAGCTCTCAGCAGTGGGGAGGGGAGAACATTTTTAGGACAAGGGAGATGTGGGTATTTTGGTTACGGAGGAGGAAACCCAAAGTAAAGAAAGAGATGGGACATGTAGTGATGAATCTCTACACTTGGAAATGGAAATTCTACTTTTGGAATCTTGGCCACACTCATTGCTAACTTGATGATCTTGGATAAGATACTAAACCTCTCTGAGCTTTTCTTTCTTCATTTTGTATAACTTCTGGGGATGGCAACTCTATGTCATAGGCTTGCTTTGAACTCTTTCACAATTAATTTAAAGGAACTTTGCCTAATATGCTACTGCTTCTACAGATAGGGGCAAAAACACAGCACTTCCTCAGTGTCAGGCCCTGATCACCACCTTTAGTGCATATTAACTAATTGAACTGTGCTTACAAAATGTTTTTCAACTTGATTTTCAAAGTGACATTATGAGGTACTTTTGTTATCTCCGTTTTACAAATAAGGTTCAGAGAGATCAATAACGTGCCCAAGAGCAGAGAGCTAAAGAGGCACAACTGCCAAGAATTTGTGCTCCTAACCACTGTGCAACACTAGTTCATCTAAATGGGGTTTCAGGATGAAAATTATGTGGTTGATTGGCTGAACAGTGAAAGAGGAAGGGTACGTTTTGGGAAACAGTAGCAAAGAAGCAACAAAGGGGAGCATAAATAGCCCAGGTGGAAGGTTGAGTTTGGAAGGATGAAGGGCAAGAGGAGAAGAGAGGAAGCTGCAGGATGACAGTAACACTGAGCACCTGGATCCAGCCATTCCTGAAGCTAAAGAGATCTAGTCCTCGAATTTCTGCTTGAGTCAATGAAATTTCTTTCTTGCTTAAATCAAGACTGGATGGTTGTTTACCCACTTGTCTATGAAGGATAATAACTGATATGCTCATAGATTTTGGAAGAAAAGTGAAGTGGGCATCATTTCATGGTGATAACCAGTCCCTGTGTAGCTGTCTGTATTGGTGTCCTAAGACTGCCACGACAAGCTATATCAAGGAAGTGGCTAAACAACAGAAATTTATCCTGGCATAGTTCTGAAGGTCAGAAGTTTGAAAGCAAGGTGTCAGTAGGGCCATGCTCCCTCCAAAGGCTCCAGGAGAGAATCTCTCTTTGTCTTTTCCTAGTTGCTGATGATGCTGATAATCCTTGGCATTCCTTGGCTTGTAGATCCATCACCCCAATCTGTTTCCCACACTTCATGGCTGTTTGTCCTATGTGTCTGTCTTTTTTCTTGTAAGGATGCCAATCAAGTTGAAGCATAGCCCACCCGAATTGAGTAGGACTTCATCTTAATTTGATTGCAACTGTAAAAAGTCTGTTTTGAAATAAGGTCACATTAATAGGTACCAGGGTTGGATTTCAACATATTTTTGAAGGGAACATAATCCACTCACTATATCCTCATAGCCTGTTATTCTGGTCAGTGTAGCAAATGATCATCTTTATATTTTCACCTCATTGCCTTCCAACTTCCCAGGCAGCTTTCTGTCTCCCAGATCTCAAGGGAAGGGATCATAATGCCTAGAACAAAGACCATATTCTTGGCTTTGAGTTCCAAAACTGGCTTTTGAAAGCCTCTGCAAAGATAACAGTCTAAAAACCAAGGGGTTTTTGATATACAAGAGCTGGGCTTTGTTGAGGGACAAAAGGATTTGTGAGTTTTGGTGAGAAAGCTTAGAGGGCTGAGTACAAAGAGTATAAAATAAGCCAGAGTTCTGGAGAAGACACAGAATATAATGTAAAGGCAGCTCTTCAATACTTACAAAGGGAAAGAAGCAAGACTCAACAAGCAAGGTGCTTTGGAGGCAATGAGGTTAGAACAGAGGTATTGGTAGGGGACTGGATCCTCAACTCTAAAGAGCCAAGAGTCATGCAGAAGTTTGAGGAACCCCATAAACATGGTCCAGGAACACTGCACGCTTCTTAGGATGGGGCCAGAGCAGATGGCCCTGTGGTAGCTGATGACCTAAAGTTGATGGAGGTGTTTAGACAGTTCCAAGGTAGTCTCCAGGTCCCTCACAGGAGGACCAGAGTGCCCAGGAGGTAATGACAGGGTTGGGGGGGAGGGTATAGCCACCATGGCAGGACCACAGACCTTAGCCATGACTGTTAGGGAATACCCAAAACCCGTGGAGGTTGCAGCAGTGGCTGGAGGCCAGCCCTCACCCCAGGCAGCTTGTCCTGAACCATGTGTGTGCTCCTTAGAACCCTCTCCCAGAACTTCAATTGTCATCAAGACAGGAAGAAGAGAAGGGCAGGAAGGAGGCTCCCATTTAGATAAATACTCACACCCAACATGGACCTAACATTCCAGGTTTCTATGCAATATTGCTCTTTACAGCATCAGACCTTGCTTCTATCACCAGTCACATCCACAACTGGGTGTTGTTTTTGCTTTGGCTCCATCCCTTCATTCTTTCTGGAATTATTCCTCCACTGATCTCCAGTAGCATATTGGGCACCTACTGACCTGGGGAGTTCATCTTTCAGTGTCCTATCTTTCTGCCTTTTCAAACTGTTCATGGGGTTCTCAAGGCAAGAATACTGAAGTGGTTTGCCATTCCCTTCTCCAGGGGACCACATTGTCAGATCTCTCCACCATGACCCGCCCATCTTGGGTGGCTCTGCATGGCATGGCCTAGTTTCATTGAGTAAAACAAGGCTGTGGTCCATGTGATCAGATTGGCTAGTTTTCTGTGATTGTGGTTTCAGTCTGTCTGCCCTCTGATGCCCTCTCTCAGCACCTACCATCCTTCTTGGCTTTCTCTTACCATAAAGGGGGGTATCTCCTCACGGCCACTGCTCCTGACCTTGGACGTGGGGTATCTCCTCTCTGCTGCTCGATGCCCCGTGCCACCCCTGCACTGCAGTCACTGCTTGCCGCCCCTGCGCCATGTAGGAAGTGGTCAAACAGGAGATGGCAAGAGTGAACGTTGACATTCTAGGAATCAGCAAACTAAAATGGACTGGAATGGGTGAATTTAACTCAGATGACCATTATATCTACTACTTTGGGCAGGAATCCCCTTGAAGAAATGGAGTAGCCATCATAGTCAACAAAAGAGTCCAAAATGCAGTACTTGGATGCAGTCTCAAAAATGACAGAATGATCTCTGTTCATTTCCAAGGCAAACCATTCAATATCAAGGTAATCCAAGTCTATGCCCTGATGAGTAACACTGAAGAAGCTGAAGTTGAACGGTTTTATGAAGACCTACAAGACCTTTTAGAACTAACACCCAAAAGAGATGTCCTTTTCATTATAGGGGACTGGAATGCAAAAGTAGGAATTCAAGAAACACCTGGAGTAACAGCCAAATGTGTCCTTGGAATACGGAATGAAGTGAGGCAAAGACTAATAGAGTTTTGCCAAGAGAATGCACTGGTCATAGCAAACACCCTCTTGAAACAACACAGGAGAAAACTCTACACATGGACAACACCAGATGGTCAACACCGAAATCAGATTAATTATATTCTTTGCAGCCAAAGACGGAGAAGCTCTATACAGTCAACAAAAACAAGACTGGGAGCTGACTGTGGCTCAGATCACGAACTCCTTATTGCTAAATTCAGACTTAAATTGAAGAAAGTGGGGAAAACCACTAGACCATTCAGGTATGACCTAAATCAAATCCCTTATGATTATACAGAGGAAGTGAGAAATAGATTTAAGGGACTAGATCTGATAGACAGACTGCCTGATGAACTATGGATGGAGGTTTCCTGACATTGTATAGAAGACAGGGATCAAGACCATCCCCAAGAAAAGGAAATGCAAAAGAGCAAAATGGATGTCTGAGGAGGCCTTACAAATAGCTGCAAAAAAAGGGAAGTGAAAAGCAAAGGAGAAAAGTGAAGATATACCCATTTGAATGCAGAGTTCCAAAGAATGACAAGGAGAGATAAGAAAGCCTTCCCAGAGATCAATGCAAAGAAATAGAGGAAAACAATAGAATGGGAAAGTCTAGAGATCTCTTCAAGAATATTAGAGATACCAAGGGAATATTTCATGCAAAGATGGGCACAGTAAAGGAGAGAAATGTTATGGACCTGACAGAAGCAGAAGATATTAAGAAGAGGTGGCAAGAATACACAGAAGAACTATACAAAAAAGATCTTCATGACCCAGATAACCACAGTGGTGTGATCACTCACCTAGAGCCAGACATCCTGGAGTGTGAAGTCAAGTGGGACTTAGGAAGCATCATTATGAACAAAGCTAGCGGAGGTGATGGAATTCCAGCTGAGCTATTTCAAATCCTGAAAGATGATGCTGTGAAAGTGCTGCACTCAATATGCCAGCAAATTTGGAATACTCAGCAGTGGCCACAGGACTGGAAAAGGTCAGTTTTCTTTCCAATCCCAAAGAAAGGAAATGCCAAAAAATGTTCAAAATACCACACAATTGTACTCATCTCACAAACTAGTAAAGTAATGCTCAAAATTCTCCAAGCCAGGCTTCAGCAATATGTGAACCGTCAACTTCCAGATGTTCAAGCTGGTTTTACAAAAGGCAGAGGAACCAGAGATCAAATTGCCAACATCCGCTGGATCATCAAAAAAGCAATAGAGTTCCAGAAAAACACCCATTTCTACTTTATTGACTATACCATAGCCTTTCACAGTATAGATCACAAGAAACTGTGGAAAATTCTGAAATAGGAGGGAATACCAGACCACCTGACTTGCCTCCTGAGAAACCTATATGCAGGTCAGGAAACAACAGTTAGAACTGGACATGGAACAACAGACTGGTTCCAAACAGGAAAAAGAGTACGTCAAGTCTGTATATTGTCACCCTGCTTATTTAACTTATATGCAGAGTACATCATGAGAAATGCTGGGCTGGAAGAGCACAAGCTGGAATCAAGATTGCCAGGAGAAATATCAATAACCTCATATATGCAGATAACACCACCCTTACAGCAGAAAGTGAAGAAGAACTAAAGAACCTCTTGATGAAAGTGAAAGAGGAGAGAGGAAAAGCTGGCTTAAAGCTCAACATTCAGGAAACCAAGATCATGGCTTCTGGTCCATCACTTCATGGCAAATAGATGGGGAAACAATTGGAAACAGTGGCTGTTTTGGGGGGGTTTCAAAATCACTGCAGATGGTGACTGCAGCCATGAAATGAAAAGATGCTTACTCCTTGGAAGGAAAGTTATGACCAACCTAGATAGCATATTAAAAAGCAGAGACATTACTTTGCCAACAAAGGTCCATCTAGTCAAGGCTATGGTTTTACCTGCTGTCATTTATGGATGTGAGATTTGGACTCTAGAGAAAGCTGAGGGCCGAAAAATTGATGCTTTTAAACTGTGGTGTTGGAGAAGATTCTTGAGAGTCCCTTGGACTGCAAGGAGATCCAACCAGTCCATCCTAAAGGATATCAGTCCTGGGTGTTCATTGGAAGGACTGATGTTCAAACTGAAACTCCAATCCTTTGGCCACCAGATGTGAAGAGCTGACTCATTTGAAAAGACCCTGATGCTGGGAAAGATTGAGGGCAGGAGGAGAAGGGGATGACTGAGGATAGATAGTTGGATAGTATCACTGACTCAATGGACATGAGTTTGGGTAGGCTCCGGGAGCTGGTGATGGACAGGGAGGCCTGGTGTGCTGCAGTTCATGGGGTCACAAAGAGTCAAAAATGACTGAGCAACTGAACTGAGCTGAACTGAACACACCCAACAGGAAATGGAAGGGATCCATTTCTTTGAATTGAGTTTTTATTTTTGTTCGTTAATTGAAATGGAGGCTGTGTTCAGTTATGGAGAAATAGAATAACCACATCTTTACGCATCTGAGGCTTCTTAAAATACGTATGAGCTACCCAATATTGCATAACATGTGACCCCAAGCTTAGCTGCTGAGAACAATACGTGTTCATGATCTCACAGTTTTGGTGAATCAGGGGTTTGTATATAACGTTGCTGAGTTCTCTGCTTTGAGGTCTCATGAGGCTGCAGCAAAGCTCTTGAATAGGGCTGGGGTCTCATATGAACACTCCACTGGGGAAGAACCACTTCCAAGTTTGCACAGGTTGCCAGCAGGTCTTGTTTCTTGTAAGATGGAGGGTTAACTGTTCCCTGGAGTCAGCCCATTGTTCACAGGGGCCCAAAGTTACAAGCTTATCCATGGAACAGTCTGGATAGGAAGCTAGTAAAATGACTCCAAATTTCACACTCTTTTTTAAAAATAATTTCAAAAATATTTATTTATTAGGCTGCATCAGGTTTTGTTGTGGATTGCAGGATCTTCATTGCGTCATGTGGCTATTTTGTTGTGCTGTACAGACTCTATTTTGTGGCGGGTGGGCTCAGTAGTTGTGACCCACAGGTTTTGTTGCTCTGCAGCATGTGGGATCTTAGTTCCTTGACCAGGGATCAAACCAGTGTCCCCTACACTGGAAGGCAAAGTCTTGACCACCAGACTGCCAGGGAAATCCCTAGTTTTCACACTGTTTGCCACTTTGATTCAATTTTCCTGCAGGATGCATGCACATGGGTAAGTCACTGCAAAAATCTTTGGAATGACTGAAGAAAAGCCAGTAATCCCCCTGTGAGCCATTCTGTTAAGTCTCAAGATTATCTACTTGATGAAAAGATGCAGGTGTGGTGTATGTTTGGGGTAGCCAGTGGTTTCCATCCATACAATGAGGTGGGTTTTAATGAAACATCTTCTCCCATGTTTATTATTTTTGGTCCAAAGACTAACTCATATTAACTTTCTGTGAAATGCCTTTTTTTTCCCCAACTCTCTTTTTGAAATGCTATGCTCAGCTCAAGTCAACAGTCTCTGGCCCCAGGTGTTAAAAACACTGGGTTCTTCTTAGCAGGGAGCTAGGAGGATGAATCAGCCACAAAGTGGGATGTCACAAAGGAGACTTCAAAGGAAGCCAAACTCAAATTTCAGGAAATGGTGTCAAAGGTTCCACTTGTATTGTGAGACCTATAAATATCTCGTCTTCAATCTCTGAGAGCCCTTGCTGCTGGTCCAAATGTTAATCCTCATTAGGTTAGAAACCTGGAAAGGATTTTGTCATCAAAGATAGTGCTAAATTTGGATGTTTCCTAGTTGAGTTCAACCGCACTGAAGAAACCAAATGACTTTCCTCTTCTTGGCTTCAAAGCACAGACTATTTTACCTCTTTCCCAAGCCTGTCAATTTAGATGAAAAGATCCTTCACTGGGGTGCCTTCTCGAGCAGCATCCTGCCAGTTTTTCATCTCAAAGAGGGTCTGGGAGAAGGGGGTCAATCCAGAGCAAGCTTTACTGGCTGTGTGTCAGGCTCAGTATCAGGGTGCTCTTATGCTGGTTCCATTTACCTCCTCTTTGGCTCATGAACAACTGCAAGGTAAACCCCCCGGGCTGGCTCATGTGCCCTCTGAGAGTGCAGAAAAGCATTTTGCATTTCAAGAAGATTTAATCTTACAGTTTCTCATTTACTTTTGGCTGAGATTTACTTGTACCATCCATTGAGAAATTTAGACCATTTTCAATAAACATCTCTCCAGAGAGTTCTTAACACGATTTACAAGGAGGATAATGATACATCTTAATAAGGAAAATAAGAAATGAGGTATCACCATTTGTAATGATAGCTACTCTTAATAATTATTTATTGTCAAATATTTATTGAAAGTCTAATACATTCTAGGTGCTTGGAGTAGAACAAAGTGGTAGAATGAAGAATAACTTTCATAACTTGTCAAAGTACTCTCAGAAGAAAGTAGAAAGGAAAGGGGAGAGAAATGTTTGGTAAGAGAAAGAAGTCAGGATGTGGTATCTGCAAAGTCCTAGCTCTAGGACATAAATGGCAGCCAGGTTTTCCTCCATGTGGAGGTGGAGGAGCCCCTGCTCTTGTCAGCCACTGGCTACGATCGCTCCAGTTACCTCTGAGCTTGTAGGAAATGCAATGCCAGTGTCTCCAGAGCAGCCCATTCAGGATAGTTGTGTGCTTTGTGCTCAGTCGCTCAGTCATGTCCGACTCTTTGCCATCTCAGGGACTGTAGCCTGCTAGGCTCCTCTGTCCATGGGATTTTCTAGGCAAAAATACTGGAAGGGGTTGCCATTTCCTCCTCTAGGGGATCTTCCTGACCCAGGGATTGAACCCGCATCTCTTGCATCTCCTGCTTGGGAGTCAGACTCTTTACCATTGGGGCCTCCAAAGTTATAGGTGCTGCCATTAAAAGAAAACTGGGGGAGGGGCACGTGAAAGAGTACCAAGGGATTTGTGGGGTTGGGTGGGACATCATCAGGGCCAGCTATGGGCCAACATTGCTCTGCTTAGATCTACTCACAGTGAGATCATTCTGTCCTGTCCTGATTTTGTTGTTGTTGTTGTTCAGTCACTTAGTCATGTCCAACTCTTTGCAAGCTCGTGAATTCCAACACGCCAGGCTTCCTAGTCTTTCACTATCTCCCGGAATTTGCTCAAACTCATGTGCACTGAGTCGGTGATGCCATCCAACCATCTCATCCTCTGCCAACCCCCTTCTCCTCCTGCCTTCAATCTTTCCCAGCATCAGGGTCTTTTCCAATGAGTCATCTCTTTGCCATCATGTAGCCAAAGTATTGGAGCTTCAGCCTCAGCATCAGTTGCTCCAGTGAATATTCAAGATTGACTTCCTTTAGGGTTGACTGGCTTGATCTTGCAGTCCAAGGGAATTTCAAGAGTCTTCTCCAATACCACAGTTCATAAGCATCAATTCTTTGGGGCTCACCCTTCTTTATGGTCCAAGTTTCATATCCATACATGACTGCTGGACAAGCTATGGCTTGACTATTCAGACCTTTGTAGGCAAAGTAATGTCTCTGCTTTTTTAATACACTGTCTAGGTTTATCATAGCTTTTCTTCCAAGGAGCAGACATCTTTTAATGTCATGGCTGCAGTCACTGTCCACAGTGATTTTGGAGACCAAGAAAATAAAGTCTGTCACTGTTTCCATTGTTTCCCCATCTATTTGCCATGAAGTGATGGGATGGATGGAATGCCATGATCTTAGTTCTTTTGAATGTTGAGTTTTAAGCAAGATCTTTCATTCTCCTCTTTCACTTTCATCAGGAGGCTCTTTAGTTCCTCTTTGCTTCTGCCATAAAGGTGGTATCATCTGCATTTCTGAGGTTATTGATATTTCTCCCAGAAATCTTGATTCCAGCTTGTGCTTCATCCAGCCTGGCATTTTGCATGATGTACTCTGCATATAAGTTAAATAAGCAGGATTTTGGTTGATTTCAGTTTCTGTATGAAACCCTCTAAAAGGAGAGTGAGTGGGACAGACTGCAGCTCCTTCCACTCCAGCTGATCCCACGTCTGATGTTCAGCATCTCTTTCCTCTGGCATTCATTCTAGATTCCCTTCACCTTCCTGCCGGTCCAGGCTGCTTGTTTGATGAGGTCACCAGGACCCTCGTCCCTGAGTGGATGGAGCCTTTGATTACTAGCTTGTTGTAGGCTCAGTGCATGCATGCATAGTCATCATATCTGACTCTTTGCCACCCATGGACCATAACCCTCCAGGCTTCTCTGTCCATGGGATTCTCTAGGCAAGAATACTGGAGTGGGTTGTCATTTCCTCCTCCAAGGGATCTTTATGATTCAGGGATCATACCCATGTCTTTTGTGTCTCCTGCATTGACAGGGGGATTCTTTACCACTCAGATTCAGGCACTGTTAAAAATGGGTGAAGGACACCAAGAGATACCCCAGGGAATCATGTGGGTACCTAACATGCTCCGTTCTATACCTGTTATGTAGAACACCTGCCTCCTGGTGATGACAAAGGGAATTGATTCCTGCCAGCAACTCTTCCAACCCTTTCATTGTGATCCTGATCTGTGGTCAGAAAGAATTCAGAATGGATGGACAAACAGCTGCTGCTTGCAGTTTAATGTGACTTTCACTGTGTCTCTTGGTGGAAACATTTCCTCCTTGTTCCCTGGGGTCGCTAGACCCACCCAACAAAGTTGTGGGAATGAAATAACAAGTTTCTTTGTGAGTCATTGGTGAGGGGATGGCGAGTGAAGTCACTCTTGCTCCTACACTTTTGTTTCTGGATCCATGTATCTTACCACTGGGGACTTAGCACTGTATGACGGCTGTTGGATTTAAACACATGCTGTCTCCTGAAGCACAGAACCCTAGCCTCATGAGCTGTCACCTCCCATCCAGTATCTTAGCTGCATGTTTAAGAAGCCATTGTCATGCATCTGGGAGATTCGGGGTATAGCAGGACCTGTAGCTCCCATCACCAGGTGCCCAATGCACACAGTCTTTGCTGCAAGCAGGTCTCTTGGGTCTAGACAGCATTTTGTTCTGTGGGACCCTGCAATGCTACATGTGTTACTCTGTGAGCTCTTAGAGGTTGCCTGAGCCATGGCACTGGAGCAGGAAAGGCAGAGTGACGTGTGCTAATCCTGCTCACAATGGCTACTTTCTCCAGGCCAGTGAAAAGGAAGGCAGGTGGCAACAGGACACAACTTCAGGCAAAGTTCATGGCTTAGAATTGTCTCTCATAGAGAAATGGACAATAAGGTGAAGCTCAGCAGAGTGGTTGCCCTGCAGTTGGGCAAGGGGGCTTGGATTCCATGCTATGGCCCCAGTCCTGGGCTTCCTAGGTGGCACTAGTGGTAAAGAACCCACCTGCTAGTGCAGGAGATGAGAGAAATGCAGGTTTGATCCCTGGGTCAGGAAGATTAAGATCCCTTGGAAGAGGGCTTGGCAACCCAATCCAGCATTCTAGCCTGGAGAATACCATGGACAGAGGAGCCTGGTGGGCTAAGGTCTATAAATCTCAGTGCATTGGACATGATTGAAGCAACTTAGCATGCATGCACACACCAGTCAGGGGCTGGCTAAAGGGTGCTTCACTACACCTGGGACATAAACTCCCTTTACTTATGGGCAAAGTTGCTTTGGCAGCCAAAGGGAATTCTTCTCAAAAGGGTCACATGCATGGACACTTGAAGTCAAGAGATGGGAGAGGGGACTGAGTAAAAGGAATCTGAGGATATCTGAGTGAAGTGTAGACTGGTCTGTATTACAGACCTGGTTCCTGCACTCTCACATTTCACAGCCTCAGGGAGAGGCCGATTCTAAGCAAATTCTTATAGGTCAAAGTGGGAGGTGCCATGACAGAGGCAAAGACAGGCACTTCCAGGGTCATGGAGCCCAAGTCTCTTCCTGGCCTTAAGTGTGTGAGTAAGGAGGAAGGACTATTACCTCATTGGAGGTGACCTCTGAACTGAGCTTAGAAATCTGAGCAAGATTATTCAGATTTATGAGTTGGGGGTTTGATGGCCTAGACAGAGGAACAGGTCATGAGGGCAAAAAAGTCAATGCGAATATTGAAGACTGATGAAAACACTGTGTGTGAGAGAGATAGATAGACAAAGACAGAGAGAGAGATGTGAATAAGGAGTGTTGATGGAGATGACAGAGTAGTCTCATCTGTCTAGACAGGAACCAGATCAAGACTAGTCTTACATGGTGAATTGAAGAGTGCAAATTTTTTACTTAAGGGAATGAAAACCATTGAAAGATGTTAAGCAATAAGTAACTCAATGAAAACTTTATGGTAGGAAAACTCATTTAGCCCTGGCATAGAGGGTAAGGTTGGAGAATGCTCACTACTGCATCCCAAGACCAAGTTCAGGCATCATTGCAGCAACTCATATGAAAGAAGCTCAGAATTAGAGCAGGAGAGAGGATAGGAAGCTGAGGGGAAAGTGTGAGCCAATAAGAGACAGGCTTAGTGAGCGTGGGGAGAGGACGCATTGTGGGTGGGCTGGTACAGCCATGTGTTAAGGTTAAGGTAGGGACTGGACAGGCGGGGAGCTAGGAGCAGTGGGGCCACACATGGTCATCAGTGTCATGTGGGTGGAGCTTGAGGTTCACGTGGGACATCCGGACAGAGAAGCTGTGGATGTGGACGATGCTCAGGGCAAAAGTTCAGCTGGAAAAAAACATGCCTCTAGGAATCAGCAGACCACAGGTAAGAACTCATGCTTGGGATGGCAGATGAGATACTGACACTGCCCAGGATGACAAATAAATGCACAAGAGTGAGGGTGGAACTCCAGGAACAGACATATTTAAAAGGAGATTTGGAGAAAGAGGACTTTACCAATGTCACTGAGAAGAATTCACCCAAAGAGGCAAAGAACAGAAACTGGGAAGAAGACCATTTCTCCAAGGCTTCAGAAGAGGTTGACTGGATGAGGGCTGGCAAGGGTCCAAGGGATCTGGCCATAAGAAAGTCAGCTCTGTCCTCCAGGAGAGCAGCTTCAGGCGGTGGGAGGAAAAGGTGGTGAGAGAGCATGAGCATGCATCTGCAAGACGTGCATTTGGTGGGGGGAGGGGGCGGTGTCTACAATGCGTGGAGGCAGGAGAGATTTCATTTTCCTCAATGGGAAAGAATTGAAAATTTTTGCACATGAATATGAAAGGAAATATTGAGTTTGCAAAAAAAAGTTCATTTGGGTGTTTTCTACGATATTACAGAAAAACCGAAATGAACTTTTTGGTCAACCCAAGGAGTGAGGGGGTAAGACTCTTGTAAATAGTTTGGGACGCACACAGGAAAAGGAAGTCACAGCTCCTCGACAGCCTCTGCTTCCTGGTTGTCTGCCTGCTGAGAGCGAGTGAGAGATGGGTTGGGGTCTGGAGGTGATTCTGAAGGGTTTACCTGCTCCATGCAGAGCTGGGTCAGTGTCGGAGCTACCGGCCTCATGGAAGCCTCAGCTGCTCCACCTTGGCTCACGTGTCTGCAGGTGTGGGGTGTGATGTACCTGTCAGTCTAGGTATTAAGGAGGACCAGCGGCCTGGGGTGGAGAAGGCAATGGCACCCCACTCCAGTACTCTTGCCTGGAAAATCCCATGGATGGAAGAACCTGGTAGGCTGCGGTCCATGGGGTCGCACAGAGTCGGACACGACTGAAGTGACTTAGCAGCAGCAGTGGCCTGGCGGATGGAGTGACTGCTGCGATGCTCACCAAAGACAGACCACCAGCCTTTTTCCCCACGATGGCAACATGACAAAAATCACTTTCCTACTGACTCTCATAAGGCTCACCAGCACAAATTTAGAACTCTGCTGATCAGGATGTTTGTAAAGAGCCTACCTCAAGAGAAGCTTTTATTTAGAAGGGCCTGAGGGAAGGTTGGTCTTTTCAACACCAGAACGTGAGATTTTATGTAGCATGCAGTGAGGTCCCTATGACTTTGAAACCTTCAAATAACTGGATTGTTTCACTTTCCCCTTCCCTGAAAATAAAGCCCCAAAACACAATTAGCTGAATTTAAAAAGCTTAAAATCTGTCCTGTACCTGGGTTCAACAACAAAACTAGACAGTGTATTAAAAAGCAAACATATTACTTTGCCAACGAAGGTGCATATAGTCAAAGGTATGGGTTTTTCAGTGGTCATGTATGGATGTGAGAATTGAACTATAAAGAAGGCTGAGTGCCAAAGAACTGATGCTTTCAAACTGCTATTCTGGAGAAGACTCTTGAGAGTCCCTTGGACTGCAAGGAGATAAAACCAGTCAATCCTAAAGGAAATCAATCTTGAATATTCATTGGGAAGACTGATGGCAAAGCTGAAGCTCCAATACTTTGGCCACCTGGTGTGAAGACCCTGATGCTGGGCAAGATTGAACAACAAAAACCTGGGAATGGACACTTAGAGCATCATTTTTTGTTTGTTTGTTTACATTCTATGGCACATCTGCACACCTACATCCACTTCACAAGCATCATTTAAAAACATTTACCATTTTTCTCTGACACTTCTAAAGGGGTACAAAAAAGTGCACAAGAGCTGCAGCCCTCACCCTCATACACACTTCTGAGGAGCTCAGCTATGAGGTTGACATTGAAATGATTAGCTGGTTGCTGAACCAGAAGGGCTTGAGGGATCTTCTGGTCCAATCAAGTCAACCAGATGATCAAGCACCAGATGGTCAAGCACAAGATCTCCCAGTGAGTTCCCAGATGGGTTAGTGTCAAAGACAAACCTGTCAAGGCAGTGTTCTTGCTGTTAAATCACGTGACTTGTTGACCCTAAATCCTCTTATGATCTGACATAATTAAACAAACACAGTTTACCATATCAGGCATAATGGTGCATGAGGCTGGCAGACAAGTATAACTTGAGCACAGTCTTTGACATGGATGAACTCTGGATGGTTTTCCAGTTGGCTTCAAGCTGTAAGAAAGTCCTCTTCCTGGGGGCTATCAGAGACCCTGTTGGAAGCATCTTCATTACTCTTAGCTTGATATAAAAGATTCCTATTCCTAAAGGAAATGTCAGCAACCTTATGGTGAGGGTTAACTCTTGCCCCATGAGTGGGCTGAATACCTTCCTCTAAGATCCACCAAGGTGAAGATCAGGAAAGAGCTTAAAAGAGAAGAGTAGTTTCTGTGCAGAAGGAATGTTCTCTTGTCAGGTGGCTAAGCCACCAGAAGAAAAGGTACAATATTGGGCTAACACTTCATTGAAATACAATCATTTCTGACGTATGCATCTTTACCTGGCTTGTCCTTGGCTTTGCAAGAGCAGAGAGCATCTCTTGGGATTGTCACCAAGTCAACTTCCTGGACAGTAGCAGAGCAACCTCTCACCTTGGATGGGGAGACAGATGCTGGAGGTCGTGGATGTGGTATACAGGGTATGTTTGATGTGTGCAGTGCCAAGTGTGAGCACAGTGGTTGTACTCTTGCTCAGGGTAAGCGTCCTCATTTTCCACCTCCCCAGAGGCTGGATGCAGGATCAGCGCAGAGCCATCACTTCTTCAGCTCAGCTGTCACAACCTTATGTGATACTTGTAATTTCATATCTAGAAACAGGAAGCATCTTTTTCATAGACTGATTAAGTATTTTTCCGTAGAGAGGCAAGACCAGGTCCCCTCTACTTCGGGAGGTACTGAGCCCTTTGGGAAACCTCAGAAGATGAGAAATTGAGGTAAAAACTGAATAACTCTTTGAGAGCAGAACACACAGCATGGTTGGAAATGCTGCTTCCCCTCTGATCATGATACCTGGGCAGATCCGGTACCCACTTAGGTGGTGGTCCAGGCCCTGGCTCCGGCCCCTTCTGAGCATCTTCTCTGACACACACATGAATGTATGTCCCAGTTGTTTTCCTCTTGAGGAAGGGCTATCTCTTTGAGGCAGAGCACAGCCCTCTCTGGGGAGGCGCATTGCCAGAGGGTATAAACATTGCCTTTTCTCCCTACAGCTGGTTTGAAGTTTTGGGGACACAAAGAGTGCTCTGGCTTTGTCAAGCTTGTCTAGGGAGATGAAACAGGCACTCTTTATCATGTGCTTGAAGTCACCTTTCCCAAATTTTTTTCTTGTTTTGAAAAGTGAGAGATTAAAAAGAGGAAAGAAAAAAAGTTACCATCAAACTGTAAAAAAAAAAAAAAACTTGTGAGTGAGTGGATCACAACCAGAAGTCTAAGCTGTAAGGGGTCCTGCCAGACAGTGGAGGAAGGGGTGGTGCCACCCAGGTCTGATTAGTGTTGAGAACCCTAGAGAGGCTGAGCTTTCCCCATACTTGAAAAGTGATGAGCTGGCCTCCATGGTTCCATAGAAGACACTCAGCATGACGTTCCTCATGACCCAGAAGTTGGCATGAATGCCATGTTCCCCATCAGTCCCACTGCTATCTCTACTCCCATCCTGCCAGGCCCATGGGGTGACACAGAGCAGCAGGGTGGACCCTGTACACCCAGGGGTTTTGTGTCACAGCTGAGGAACTCTGAGCTTATGAAACCCCAATCATTTTTTTTTCCAATTTCAACAAATATAGGATGCCTACTATGGGCCAGCTTCTTCTGTTTTAAGAACTGGGGACGCAATGAACAGAAGAAAGAGTTCTGACCTCGTGGAGCTGACACTCCAATGGGTCAAGACAGGAGTAATGAACAGTAACCATGGCAAATAAAGTAAATGATGGAGGCAGTTGAAGATGATAAAGAGATGGATAGAGAGGATAGAGGGCTTCCCTGGTGACTCAGTGGTAAAGAATTTGCCTGCGGTGCTGGAGACCTGGGTTCAATCCCTGGGTCAGGAAAATACCCTGGAGAAGGAAATGGCAACCCACTCCAGTATTCTTGCATGGAGAATCCCATGGACAGGGGAGCCTGGTGGGCTACAGTCCATGGAGTCATAAAGAGTCAGACACGACTTAACGTTTAAGATTTTTAGGCTAATAAAGATGACCTCAGGAAGGCATTATAGATTAGAGATGGGTAGAGGTCCAGAGGAAAATGATCATTACTCTCAGTAATGGACAATGCACAGAGTCCCCTTTAAGCTGGATCTCTTTGTAGATATTAATACCAGCGCTCATATACACTACTACATATAAAATAGATAACTGACGAGAACCTACTGTATAGCACACTCTATTCAATGGTCGGTGGTGACCTAAATGAGAAAGAAATCCAAAAAAGAGGGGATGTATATATACATATAGCTGATTCACTTTGCTATAGAGCAGAAACTACCAGAGCATTGTAAAACAACTATATTCTAATAAACATTAAACAAACAAACAAAAAACCAAGCCTGTACCTGAGGCATAGGGTGGACTACTTTTTGATACAGTGCTTATGTGTTGAACTCATTCTAATGAGCATTTTCAAGGCAGTATTATTGAAAACAATCCATTCCAGAGACAGACATGATGTGAAATTTTTTTATTTTTCCACAATTTGAGATAACTTTTTTTTAAAGGCAAATTTCTAAGATGGGGGGAATATAGTAAGTTTTAGGTTGATGAAAGATAGAACTTTAATTTTTCTTCCCAGAAAGTAACATTTCATTTCTTTGTATAAAAGAAAGCAGTCTGTGAGAGCCTGTGAGGATGAAAACAATAAGCTGTCAACACGGATTAAAGTCTGAAGTCACAGCAAGAATAAAACAATTCGCATCCAGGGAGTCACCTAATATCAGTACCAGCAGGCGGTCCTGGCATGTCCTTGACCTGCTCTGCAGATGCTCAGTGTCGCTGAATCTACGTAGGCAAATGGGCCTGCTTGGAAAATAAGTGGAAGGAAGGAATGTTGGAAAAGGAGTGAAGGAAGGAACGGAGAAACGGAAGGACAGAGGGAGGGACAACAGGAAAGAAATTCCTGAATGTGTTTCCACACGGCAATGGCTGGCACCAGTCTAGGGTGGTGGCTTTAGGGGAGCCTGTAGAGACTATAAACAGAGGGAAGTTATTTGTGCAGTCTGCTACCTGGGCAACTGAGCAGTCACCAGCATTTGACCAAGTTTTCTGGTCAATGCCTACCCTTTGACATGAGACCTAAGAGAACCTGGAGTGGGAAATGTGTGTGTCGGGGGTTCTTTCTAAAGTGTACTATAAGAAGAAAATGGTTCATATTATTTAAGATTATGTGTTCTGTTGGGATGAACCACGCGGTAAATAATTTAAACTGAGAGGAAGGAAAAGAGTCAGATTTCAGCAGAGCACCACTTACTCTTGGACTTGTTTTCTCTGAGTGCAGAGGAGAGAATTAGAGGAACAGACACTAAGTTGTTCTACTGCACAATTAGATACTGGTCATGGTGGTGACAGGACAGGTCCCTGAGGGTTGGCCCCCTCCTGCACCAATATTCCTTCCTCCAGTGAGCTGGGGCCAATCGTGGGACTCCAGAGTGAGGGTCTGCAAACTTTTCCTGCAGTCAGATGGTGAACAGTTCTAGCTTTGCAGGCCATACCACCTCTATTGTAACTGCTCAACTCTGCTATCATGGCATGAAACATCCACAGACAAAATGCAAGCAGTGTGAATGATTGTCTTCCAATAAAACTCTATTTGTAAAAACAGCAGTGCGCTGGATTTGTCCTGTAGGTCATAGTTTGCTGACCCCTGGTCCAAACTGGAGGGCCAAGTATCATTGGAAGGTAGGGAGCAGAGCGTGTGGGGGAGTTCAGAGTACCTGGCCAGCCCCTCATGAATACTCAGACTCACTGCATCTTCTGTGTTCTTCCCCACTGTCCTGCAGAGATCAGAGTCTTGGAATCCACTCTAGTTTATTAAATTGGGTTCTGGGTCCAGCCCTGGTGTTTGTAAACTCAAGCCTCCCTAGGAAGGAGGATCCAGCGACCAGTAGGAGACAAGAGAAACAGACATCGAAATAAAGGCAGACCACCTTTGTTTTTTATTTCGCTTAGACAAAATGCAAAGAGTGTCTCATTAAACTAAAAAAAATAAACCCAAAAGAAAACCAAAACAAATTGATTCCCCCCACCCCTTCACTGACGGTACTCATTCTAAGTAACAACAGAAGGAGGTCAAATCGGGGACCCAGCTTCTAATGGGAAAGAAAGATGTGCAAACGTGACGAACATTTCCCCGGCCCCCAAATCAAGGTTCCTTTTAAATTCACAAAGAGGGTTAATTTTTTTTTCCTGTTTTTTTTTTTTTTTTCTTTTGAATCTTGTGTGATAGAACTTCCGGTCAGAAGGTTGAATGAGTCCCCCATGCACTTTGTAGAAAATCAGTAAAAATGCAATAGCCCGTGAAGATCATAAAACTGGACTTCTTTCCCAAAAAATCAGATGCCCAGACAGATGGATCTCACACTCAGACAGAAAAAAAGCAGGAGAGTCTTTGCACTGTCTGTGGGTTTTTTTTTTCAGCATTTTCTCTCTCTCTCTTTTTTTAATATATTTTGGCAATTTTCTTTCATTATAAATATTGGAATTCCGTAAAAAAAAGGTAGCTTTGATTGACTTTGTTAAACCGTATTTACAACCGCTGTCCAGTCATGCTGTTGGTTATACCAGGGTGTAGGATTTGGCGTAGGGATTGTTGCCTTTCAAATGGCCCCGTGAGTCCAGCAGCGATTCCTGGGAGCTGCTCATCTTGGCTGCCTGTCCCAGCTCTGCCCCCTCGCGCTGAGGTAATGTGGCCACAGCCCCCTGCTGCCACTGCTGTCCCTCCCTCGTGGAGGCCGTGGAGGAGGCCGCCTCCATGGGGATGGGCTCAAGGACTGGGGGGCGTTTCAGGGTCCTACTTTTCTGGGGCTCCAAGCACGCCTGCCCTAAGCTCGGGTCCCTGCTTGTGCCTGGACCACTTCGGTTCAACAAGAAGTCCATTCGAAGGTATGGAGGCAAGTGGATGAGGTCACCTGGAAGGAAATACAGAGGATTAGGTGGGCTCTTCAACTTGGTCTATAGATACCTGGTGACCCTGTGCATATGTGATGGGCCACTCAAGGTTTAGAGGTGACTCTCGCCACGCCCTCCGGGTGCATTTCCCAAGACCCTTGGTCAGAATTCCTACAAAGGTATCATCTTCACCCCCCGACCCGCCACTAGACACAAGGAGAGCTGGCTTTTGTACAACTTGTTGACTTTAGCCATAAAAGTCATACTTAACCAGAGAAACAGAAATCTCAAGGTACTTTGAAAGAAAAACTTAGGCTAAAGGTAGCAGTGCACGCTGGGTATAAATAGTGACAGACCAAACCCTGGATACAGTGGGCAGTGCTTAGGAGAGTGCGAGGCTTGAAGAGGGAGGCAGGGCTGCTGAGCTAAGAATGATGGTGTCTCAGTACCTCCATGGAATTATGTGACCTTGACTGTCATTTAGCTACTGGTTTCTATGATTGCTTTTGGTGGAAATCCCAGAGTACATGGCCTCCTTACCGGGCTTTGCCTGCCTGCTAAACTGCTTGTGTCTTTCTGTTTCAGTCAGTGCCATGTAGAGAGAGGAGAACAGCTAAGACTGAGTATCAAGGTTACTACTTCCTTCTCAGGACCACTCACTTTGACTTCTATGGTGCCAGGGAAACAACCCTCTTCAAGAGAACCTGCTACAGGGAGAATCCAGCTGAAGATTCCAACTTCTCCCCTCTCCCTAGACACTGAGGTCCCCTTCTGGGCTGCTCCCAGCACTGCCTGAGACCACAGGTTCTCTTGATGACTAATCCTGTCGATTTGGGGTTTCCCAGTGAGAGGTTTGCTCAGGGCTTCCCCATTGCTGGGCTGCATCTGAGACTCTCCCTGCACACCTCCTCATTCCCCTTCTCCTCTGACAGGTGTCACACCTGCATCTTAGTCTGTGGACTCTCTTTGCCTGCTTCTGCTGTAATTGAGCAGGACCCTATGAGGCCTTCCTGCAACACCCCCTGGCCATGTCCTCTGCCTCCTCTTATTTGTAGAAAAACTTTAGCTTCCATGGCCTTGCCCAAATTCCAAAGAATAAATTTAGTCAGAGAAATAAAATGCAGAAACAAAAAACAACATTCAAGCAAGACAAAATAATAACAGTTTAGCCAACAATCAAAGCAAAGGACCTTTACTTCTTCTTCAAGGGCTATAGATAATATTTTCAGCTGTATCCTCTGAGCTATTTTGCAGATATTGAAACCCCCATCAGGTAGAAGAGGTTAATTTTACACTGACCACAAGCACATAAATCCCTGACCAGTTAGAAGGTTGATGATGTTGATTTCCTGTGACCTCACCACCAATCACAGAAGAATGTCCCTAAGCTGATTATGCATCCCAAATCCTCTCTTCAGCATGTAGACCCTTCCTCTTTTTTCTGTATAATCTCTGAGCAAAACCTGGGGTTTGGGGATTTGGTTCTTTGGGACATGAGTCCACCTTCTCCCCAGGTTTGCCAGTTTCCTCAATAAAGCTATCTTTTCTTTGGCCAACATCTGTCTCTTCATGTTGGATTCTTGAGCAGTGGGAAGCTGAACCTGAGCTTGGTGACACTGCTTCTTCTTTATCTCTTTATTCTTTGCAAGAATTCCTCCTGAAATCCCTTGCATATATAATCTGCCTTAGCATCTGCTTTTTGGAAAATCTGAACTGGCACAGCTACCAACACCATCAACTATAGCAATTGTTCTTTGAAAGTTGGACTGTGCCTCTAATTGTCAAGTTCCATGGCTTCTTCTTAGCACCTCTTATCACTTCTTCCTTCTATAGAACCAACAACACCTCATGCAGTTGACGTTTCTGTTCTCAGAACTCTCAGCTTCCATGTCACTGTGCTTTCCCAGAGCAATTCTTGCACCTCTGACTGACTTGTCAGTCCTTTCCTGGGCCCTATTCTCCATCCATCTTCAAGTACAGGGTTTCTTCAGTGGCCTGAGCTCAGTCCTCTCTTTGGGGCTCAGCCTGCATCTAATCTCATTATGAATAGCTCTCACATCCATCTTTTCCTTTTGCTCACTCTCTCTTGAGCCCTAGACTTGAATTTTAGATGCTTTGCTAAATATTTCCACATGACTGTCCATTATGAATTTTAAATGCCACAGTCTATAAACCCAGTTTATGAAGGCCAGCCCCTATTCCCAGACTCATTTCCAAAGGCCACTTTATCCTTTGTGCCCAATCGTTTTAAATGTCATCCTCATCTTACCAGAAATTGATGCTTGAAACCTCAGATATTGATACCTCCTACCCAGGTTAATTCTACTTGAAATTAATTCTACTTCTCTCTGTTGACTCATTTTTGGTCCTATCTTCATGACCCTAGTTCAAATCTTTAATATATCCTGTAGGTTTCCTAAATGCATGAGCACGTTTCAGCCCAGTCACTAGACACACTTTGCAAACTACATCCTCTAGGTCTGAGCTGGACTGAAGCCTGGATCTGATCTGTTGGCAGTTTAAGAACAGTATTCATTGTGTAGCCTAGTGCTTCTGATTGTTCTCACTTTGAGAAGCAAACAGACAAGGGATATTTATACAACACACTGGGATGAGTGCAGTGAGCTTTCCCTGGCCACCCTAGGGGTGAGAGGCTTACCTGTAACTCCTTCATGGCATACTTGGTGAGCAACTCTGGTTAGAAAATGGCCTGGGGGCAGGCAGTCCTGGAGCTGAGAGACCAGGTGGGAGAATGTGCAGGTGATGGTGGGCTGAGCACCAAAGGGAAATGAGAGTGAATGTGATTGTGAAATGTGGAGGAGGCTCAAGGAGAGGGCTCTGGAAATGACCACAGGTGGGACAGGTGAAAAAGGAGGAAGAGTCAGGGATGACTCCCTTCCAAGTGTCAAGATCAGGAAACCTGGGCAGACAGTAGGATCATTCATTCATTGCAAAAAAAAAAAAAAAAAACTGTCTAGGAGAAAAATCACATTTTGGTGGGAAAAGATCGTGGGTTTTGTTTCAGATTTGCTGAGTTGATGTGGTTGGGGACAGCGCAGGGGAGATCTTAGTAACATATCTAAGGCATAAGTCATTCCTTAACTTTCTGAATCGAAAATAATTGGCAATTCTTATTTCTTTTGCTTCAAAATATTCCCAGCTTTCCATGCCTTCCTCAGCCAACCCTTTGTTTGGAGCCTCCTGTGTCCAGCAGGGCTGCTGTGAGCTGGTTGTGGTGCTGACAAAGAAGTGAAGTGTGTGCAATTAGACAGTGACTTAAACCCCAGAGAAACCTGGTGGGCTATAGTCCATAGAGTTGCAAAGAGTCAAACAAGACCGAGAACACATTCACAACCCCCGCCCCCACCTCCGCCACACACACACACACACACACACACACACACGTAAATCCCAGAATCTTTGAAACTGAGGTTTATTCACTGAAAGAGAATAACCATTTAAACAGCAGGGAGAGACTGCTCAATGGTTAGAAGAACTAGAAACAAAAGCAAGACAGGCTGAAAAATTACTGGAAAATTCATTTTGCATAGTATAAATGAGCATAAGGATTTTCAAAATGCTTTGGGTTTTCTTAAGATTTTTTCCCGCAGGATAAGAGATATGATGACCTTATTTCTGGGAAATTTACCGAGTTAATTTCTGAGTCCTTGCATTACACTGTCATGTTATTTGGTAATTTTGAAGCAAGAATCCACTTAGCATTTTCCTATTTGGCTTTTTCAGGATCTCATGAAGTGACAGTGAGTAATTATATATGATCTCATTAATATTTTTAGCCTGTATTCCACTAAAACAGCCCCAGGACACCTTGGTTTTGGCTCACTGAAGTCAAGGTACTTTTAATTCAGTGCTAGCTTCATACAGTGAACTGGATCAAAGGAAAGCCCAATAATAAATTCTTGACAATAAATTGTCCACGACACTCTTAGAGAAAGAAATGATGTAATTTGGCATTCTTGTGAAACGGGTTTTGGTGACTTGATGTATCCGGACTTTTGACTTAGAAAAAATGATGGCATGAATTTTACTGTTATAGACCATAATGTTTAAGATATATCTAGCTGTGTATCAGCTTTAGTCCTGAAAAATAAAACTATTTAATTAAGAAAAAAAATAAAACCATATGTCCCTAGCGCCTTTTTTGATGGTGGTATTGAAAATTCTCTGTCTTCTTTCATGGTTGTGGATGTATTATTCAACCTTTTCTATTGTGGGCTAATTATTTGTAAACAAATATCACGAAAGCCTTGTCTAAGTACCACAGCCTTGTCTAACTCAATGAAACTAAGCTATGCCCTGTGGGGCCACCCAAGATGGATGGGCATGGTGGAGAGGTCTGACACAACGTGGTCCACTGGAGAAGGGAATGGCAAACCAGTATTCTTGCCTTGAGAACCCCATGAACAGTATGAAAAGGCAAAATGATAGAATACTGAAAGTGGAACTTCCCAGGTCAGTAAGTGCCCAATATGCTACTGGAGATCAGTGGAGAAATAACTCCAGAAAGAATGAGAATGGAGAAGGAAATGGCAATCCACTCCAGTACTATTGCCTGGAAAATCCCATGGTCAGAGGAGCTTGGTAGGCTAAAGTCCATGGGGTCGCAAAAAGTCAGACATGTCTGAGCGACTTCACACCACCACCACACCATCATGAAAGCATTAACAGAGCTTTTATGTTTTATGTCATTAAAAAAAAAAAACTGGAACAATTCCTTTGTAGCATGAAGAATTTTTTTTTTGCATGTGAATCAATATACCTAATGAACTAATTTTGAAATTTTAAAATACCCAATTTCCTGAAAGTGATCATCTGTCTTTATTCCAAGAGTCCAATAAACACATTGGATTTAATTGACTCTTTCATTTATTTACATAACTAATATTATTTTTAAAACATTTTGTTCAAACGCTGAGAAATTGTGGAAGGCATTTACCTCCACGGTTCTTTTAAAATGTAGGTCAAGAGTGCCTTATGCTGTTTCTGTGACCCAACTGAATCTCGAGTGCTTGGCATATTTGCAGTGCATTGTCACAGATTCAGGAATGGGTCTCCATCTCAGCAACTCCCCACTGAATGAACGGGCTTATTAAATTCCTAAAAAGTATTAGCATCTTAGTCCCAGCCGGATTGCGGGGATGCTCACGAGCTTGATTATGTGGAACGAATGTGTCTGAAATCAAAAGACAAAGCCCTCGATACCTGCCCCCTGCCTGCAGGGGTTCCCGCTTTAGATGGAATGAACAAGGTAGCCGGAAAAGCATGGTGAGAATTGGAAATCCTTCATAATGAAAACAGCTCAGCACCACGTCTTTATGTACAAGGGCTTCTTGTTGGCTTCTTGCAGGCCTGCCAAGCATCTCTGAAGAGTCAATATCTCTGAAAGATCCAGTTTTTCAGGCAAAAGCTTGATTAAGTTGTATGATGCTCTCATTAGTTCCTTTCGACAGTGTGTGTTTTCTGATTAGCACGTAAAGTAGCTCTTTCAACTGTGTGAATGCTGCAAATGAGCTCTCTTAATAATTCATGCACTGATGCGGAAGGAAGCACCAGAGTGATCGTGGGGAGTGCTGTTTATTAAAGATGCTTTATGGCCACTAAAATCCCACCCCTTGTGCTAGTCCCAGTTGGTTGTTTACTCACTAGGCCATGTCTGACTCTTTTGTGACCCCCTGGACCGTAGCTTGCCAAGCTCCTCTGACCATGGGATTTCCCAGGCAAGAATATTGGAGTGGGTTGCCATTCCCTTCTCCAGGGTCTAGTCCCAGCACCAGTTAGGAAACTGGATTCTCTAACTATCTGTCCATCTCTTAGGTTCTGCAGATGTCTACAGATGTATGGACAACCAAGCACTTAGAGAGAAGCGGAATGTGAAACCGTCCTGACAATCTAGACAACTACACAGCTGCTTTCCTTGATCCCCAGCTCTCCATCCACCTGTTTCATGTGGGAGGAACTAAATGGCGTTTCTAACGGTGGTGATTAAGGGTGAAAGTCTGGATAACATGGTGCTCAGTTGCTCAGTCATGTCCAACTCTTTGTGAGGGTCTGTAGCCCTCCAGGCTCCTCTGTGCATGGGATTCTCCAGGCTAGGATACTGGATTGGGTTGCCATTTCCTTCTCCAGGGGATCTTCCCCACCCAGAGACTGAACCTGCATCTCTTATGTCTCCTGCATTGGTACCACTAGAGCTACCAACCACCCAGGGGTCGAATCCTGGTCTCCTCCATTGCAGGCAGACTCTTTACTGTTAGAGCCACCTGAAAAGCCCCTGGATGACACTGTCTGCATTTAATCTGATAGACTTAAGTCTGGGCTCAGTTTTCTTATTCATAAAACAGGAATAAGAGCTGAATCCACCGTAGAGTGCTGGAAGGAAGGTTTAATGAGATAATACAGGTGAAAGTTTTATTGTCAGATGTCTCCCTTCCCAGAGAGTCTGAAGTTACAGGGCTGGAAATCAGCCAGGTGAATGAATCGAGAACTCTTCTTTTACTTTAGTTTCTGTCTTTTGTGGGTTTAGTGTCCCCCCAAAGACAGGTCCATATGCCAACCCTCAGCCTCCAGGAATGTGACCCGATTTGGAGAAAGGATTTTGTTGCAATTCAGTAAAGGATCTTGAGATGAGATCAGGTGAATATAAGGTGGGCCCCAAATCCAACTACATATCTGTGCACGCATGCTCAGTTGCTTCAGCCGTGGCTCCCTGGACTCTAGCCCACAAGGCTCCTCTGTCCATGGGATTTCCCAGGCAAGAATACTGGAGTGGGTTGCCATGCCTTCCTCCAGGGGATCTTCCTGACTCAGGGATCAAAGCTGCATCTCTTTGGTCTCCTGCATTGGCACGTGGGTTCTTTACCACTAGTGCCCCCTGCGTAGCCCTAGTCCAAAAACATGTGTCCCTATGGGAAAAAAAAGAAAATAGAGGAGAATCTGAGGGACAAAAAGGGGAGAAGGCAGCGATTGGACTGATGGGACCACGAGCAGAGGAACACCTGGAGCCTCCAAAAGCCAGAAGAGACAAGGAACAGATTATTCCCTGAAATTTCTGAGGGAGTACAACCCCACTGACACCTTGATCTCAGCCTTCTGGCCTCCAGAACTGTGAGAGAGTACATGTCTGTCCTTCTGAGCCACCCAGCCTGCAGCGATTTGTTAGAGGTCACAGGGTCCCAACAGAGAGGGTATTCCCAGCTGAAATGGGCTGGGAGCCTCACAGGATGCCTCTCTGAACATTTCTGCCATGTGAGACAGGCTCTACCCCTTCCACCAAAAACAGGAGGGGCTTTCTCTTTAATGGTCAGTAACAGTAGCCAATATGCTTGTGGTTTCCACTGTCCCCAAGGTGTTCCTTCGGTGGGCTATCCTGTCATCCATCTTTTTCTGCTGAGGCCAAGCCAGTCACTTGTCCCTGGTCCCCTGCTCCCTGGGGAAGCAGGGTCTGCTCAGTGGGCACCCAAAGACCCCTGCTGCCCAGCCTGGGTGGGGGGAGATTCTGGGAAACCAGGAGCGTGGGGTTCACGTTCACTTCTTTGGTTATAACTTCCCCTCTTGGCTCTCCTCTGGCCACCTCTCCACTTTCCCACTCTCTCTTTCTTGCTTGGTTTCCGTTGCTTCCCAGGTGGAGAATCCCATGGACAGAGGAGCCTACCAGTGGGCTACAGACCATAGGGTTGCAGGGAGTGGGACAAGACTAAAGCGACTTAGCACACGTGTTGCAAGTTTCATCTAGAAAATAAAAGGCATGGGGGTGGGGAGTAGAGCACAGTGAGCACAGGCGGGAGGGGGTTAGGAGGTAGCTGAGTGCAGAGCAGGAGCCAGGCTGACCGGCTTCCAGGGGAGAGAGAGGGAGAGTGTGTATGTGTGTGTGTGTGTGTGCATGTGTGACAAGAGGACAGAGATGGGAGTGTATCAGAGAGGAGGCTGCATATTGAAAGGCAATGTTGCGGCTATAGGGGAAAAGGGCAGAGTCTGGCGGGAGCCCGGTGAAGACTGGAGGGAAGGACCCGAGGACCCCAGAGCTCCCTTCCTGCCCACCTTCCTTCTTCCTTCCCTCCCTGCCCTGCTCACCTGTCTGCCTGCAATTCAATCTCTTCTAGCACATTTCCAATCACTTGATCCATGTGAGCTACTCCCCAAAACCCAGTGGGAACCCAAAGATGGTCCTGGGGTCTGAGTCCGTGAGGGCTGCCTCCACCCACTGGATTTCATGGGTTCTAATTGTATGTCTGTGCTCCCTGGAAGGTCACGCCCTGTGCTCTGCTCCTTAGGAGGATGATGGCCCTTGTGTCAGAGTCGTGGAGGCGGGGAGAGTGGGGAAAGAGGTGAGATGAGTGGGAAGAAACACCGAGCTGCCCAGCCAGCCTGGTCAACATGGTGCTGAGATGGATGGGGCAGGGCGGGGGTGAGGTGGGAACGAGAAGGGCAGGGTAGGGGAGAGACAGACAGAGACAGAGAGAAGCAGAGAGATGGGGAGAGAGAGACAGAGAGATGGGGGCAGAGAGACAGAGAGAGGGAGAGAGGCAGGGAGGAGGGGGTCAGAGGAACATGGCCAGAGGGAAGCAGATGGATGTCATGGAGACATAGGACCCAGAGAGATGACTGTGAGAGACACAGAGCCACGTACAGAGAAAGGTCAAGGTCAGGGGACAGTGACCACAGGGGACAGTGAGTCACAGGACAGTGGCAAAGGCGTCTGGGTTATGATTGCACCTGTGAGCCGGCGCTCGACCCTCGACAGTCCACCTGCATGGGGGCCTCTGCGATACCTGGGCGTTGAGCCGCACCCTTCACCCCTGCCCTCCCCGCCACCAGCCCAGGCGCGGCACCGACTCATGCCCTGAAGGATGAGAGGTGATTTAGCCATTATTTCCAAGTTATGCCTTATTATTTGACATAATGGGCCATTTCTCATCCTCTCATCACTGCCCTCTGGGGTCGGTGCCACTAACATCCCCAAAAGTTCAGACTAAATAAGTTGGCATCCATTTCTCTCTCGGTAGTTAACTCTGCTCACTGGTGTGCAGATAACTCCTGGCCACGGGCTACAAGCCAGCACAGTGATCCATTACAACATCCATCACAGATGTGAGCTCAGAGAGTGTCATCCAGCACCCCGGGCCTTCAGCCCTGCTTGGCCCCTCTGTGCAAAAACTGCTATGTTAAACTTGCCTCTTTTTAGCTGAAAACCAGGACACCCCCCCCGACCCCCCACCCCCCACAACTGCCTATCAGGAAAGCAAAACCTCCTGAACCTTCTCTATCTGTTTAGACTCACACGCGATGTTTGAACGCACTTTAGCTTTGGAAGAAAATGGCAAAATCATTCCCAGCACAGAACGAGAATGGACCAACTCAGGAACTCTGTAATGGACTTGAACTCTGTGAATCTGGCTGTGATAGGGTTCTGGCCACTTGCCACACACACCCCAGGAAAAGAAAGTCTATAGTTGAGAGCAGTGGTTCTCAGCTGAGGGTCATTTTGCCCTCCAGGGCACACACAGCAATCCCTGAAGCTTTTTGGAGGTGTCTTGGTTGGTAGGGCAGCTGCTACTGGCTTCTAGCCCAAGGCCAGGGATGCTCAGCATCCTGCCATGGCCAGGCTGGTCCCTGCCACAAAGCTTCACCCAACCCCAGATGTTAATGGCACTGCTGTTGAGGAGCCCTAGCTTAAATGGTCCAAGCTCTGAATTCCAAGTGGTCCTTACTTCACTTCAGTTTTATTTTGTGCTCAGTCACTCAGTTGTGTCTGACTATGTGACCCCATGGACTGTAGCTCACCAGCTCCTCTGTCTATGGAATTCTCCAGGTAAGAATACTGGACTGGGTTGCCATTTCCTCCTCCAGGCGATATTCCCAACACAGGACAGAACCTGCCTCTCCTGCATCGTCTGCATTGGCAGGTGGATTCTTTACCATTGTGCCACCTGGGAAACCCTGATTTTACTTTTAAAGCATTGGATTCAATCAGAATAAGGAACTGTACTCCTCTGTCTCTCCTACTCCACAAGGAATTACAGCCTCAGTTTGTCATGGAGAAAAGTAAGGGATGTGCCTGATGGACCAGCAATCAGAAGGTCTATGTCAGACCTGCCCTGAAGAGGTGGGAGCTCAGAGCCGTAGGCAGGTATGAGTGAGAGCGGGCTGAAATCCTGCCTTGAGATACTGCGTCTGCTCAAGTAGTTCTGTGACCCCTGCAAGCTTTAACTCTTACCTATACAAGGGAAGGGCTTCTCAGGTGGCAATAATGGTAAAGAACCCACCTGCCAATGCAGGAGACACAAGGGATGCGGGTTCAATCGCTGGGGTGGGAAGATTCCCTGGAGGAGAGCATGGCAACCCAATCCAGTCTTCTTACCTGGAGAATCCCATCAACAGAGGAGCCTGGCGGGCTACAGCCCAGTGGTTCACAAAGAGTTGGGCACAACTGAAGCAACTCAGCATACATGCATACAAAGGAAATGTGTCTGATCGTTTCTAATGAAAATCTTGAATCTTAAGAGTCTTTCTTATGCTCTGAACTATCTCATCTGTGAAAACTGGTCAAGCACTTTTGAAATAGAAGTTTAGGGATAAAAAAGGGACAAATGAATGCATTTAGGGGGAGCCTGGAACTCCAAGGCACATTCCAATAGTTTTCTTCTCCCTGCTGGACAATCCTTTGTTCATCAGCAAGTGTGAGAACAGAACATGTGCACACTTTCACAAAAAACTCATGCAGAATGACAGTGAAGCAAGGTCCCTGTGGGCTCCAGTCTCTTCTGGGGACACATAAAAAGGAACTTTCATCAAGCTCTAACAAGGTTTGATGTCTGTGCTTGGATGGAGCTGGAGACTGATGCAAAAGTAAGAAGCCAAGGATGCTTACTTTGACTTCTGGCAATTTCACTTAAAAACCACACAGACTTGCAAGGACACTACAGCATCAAAGAGCTCCTTACAAAGGGCAGCGTGTAGTCTGCCCACACCAAAGCCCGACCAGATCTAACGCTTTTCCAGTTTAATATTAATGTTGCAGTGGTAATGAAAACTCGTAAACAAACCCCTCTTGGTAAATGAATCTTCACTCCCAAACGGCAACCAAGAACAACTCTAAATAAGTAATGTGAGCTGGATACCAGAGGTCCCACCTGCAGATTCTGTTACCATTCTTGGCTTGTACCTGGGAGGCTTCATGTATTTTTAAGGGCTCATCATTATTGTGATCCTTCTACTTGCTGGCGAACTTTTCAAAACCACACTGAAGTATGAAGTGGAGCTTTAAGTTTGTCCGTGCTCATGGTCCTTCTGAAATAGAGTAGTTCTGGATAAAAAGCAGGATTGGAAAACCTGCTTAGAGGATAGGTTAGCTGGGAACTCGCTGTCAGGGGATTCAGAGGCCCTAGTGGGGAAGGGTCCATGAGGGTCAAAGGCAGCTCCAGCTCCCACGTGACACCCTCAGGGACCCCCCACACTGAGGTGTATCCCTCACTCTGAAAGCAGGACCAGTTGTGGAGTGGATGCCAGAAAATACAGGCTGGAGGAAAGGAGGGAGGTGGGCAGGTTGGGTGGGAAAGAGCAAGGCTATCTCTAGAAGGATGGAGGCTGGGACCTCAAGCCTCATATGTGTGTGTGTGTGTGTGTGTGTGTGCGCGTGTGTGTGTATACACATGTGGGTACATGGCTACATGTGCACACAACAACAGCTGGGAACAAGGCCAGCCTTTGCAGGGGATGTGACCTGAGCAGAAGCTGGCTGGTCTCTCAGGTGGGAACCCTGCCTCTCACTCCACACTTTTCTCTTTTGTTAAACACACACACACTCAGGAAAGCATGAGATATGGGAGGAATAGATCCTAAAACTAAAACCCCCAAACTGCTTCATAAAACTGTTTACTCTAAGAGCCAGCAAGTTGGAGGCAGACAATGGCCATTTCCAATCAGAAAACTTCCACTGCATTTATTGTGGCAGAGGAGCGGGGTCAGGGAGCCAGTCAGGGAGGTGCAGACATTCAAGGCTGGAGCCCTGGTGTCCACCTGTCCATCAGAAGGAGTGTGGGGGTCCTGCCCCTGCTGCTGGAAGGGCCAGGTTGTATTAGGTTGCAAGTTTGAAACTTTAAATTGATTTAAGTAGCTTCCTGCAGTGGAATCTCTTGACTGCACAGGATATGCATCATGAATAAGGCAGCAGCAGGAATCCAAGAACGTCAGAAACTGGCTCCAGGTGCTACCTGAAACCAAAAATCGGTACTGTAACCGAAGTATGAGAGCCACCTTGACCAAGAGGAAAAGACGCTGTTAAACTTTCCAGCTGCTTCTCGGAGAAACAGAGGGTTTGTTAGCTTTGTTTTTAAAGTGTAAATGTGTGTTAGTCACTCAGTCATGTCCGACTCTTTGCGACCCCATGGACTGTAGCCCACCAGGCTCCTCTGTCCATGAAATTTTCCAGGCAAGAATACTGGAGTGGGTAGCCATGCCTTCCTCCAGGGAATCTTCCTGACCCAGGGATTGAACCCGGGTCTCCTGCATTGCGGGCAGATTCTTTACCATCTGAGCCACCAGGGAAGTCCCAAAGATGGAAATAGCCATGCCTTATTGAAGAAAACAAAAGTTAAAAAACTTGCATTTGATTTGAAATACACAAGTCCTAAAAAGGCAGCAAATTCAAAGTTCAGATGTGTTAAAAATCTAAAACTAGATTTTGATAACTGACTTGGTAGTAGCTGTCCACATTTCATTGGGAACTACCCCCATTGGTGGAAGAGAGTTTCTAATCTTAAGAATAAGATTAGAAAATAAATCACTTTGTTTAAAGTTAGGCTGGAAGATGGAGTAGACTTAAATGTACTCTTTTATTTTACTAATAATTTCTAACAGTTGTAATATTTGAACCAATTGGCCAATCTTTTCATCATCACAATCATCATATATTAATTCATTCAATAACATTTATTAAGCACCTACCATACATCAGACAGTGATAGGGGTATATATTCATTAATTAAGTCAATTGAAAATATTTCTTGAACACTTTATGCTGTCAGATATCTGATAGGCACTGGGGGGAAAATAAAGGTAACTAAGACATGTTTCCTATTTTCCTGTAGCTATAGTCTGGCCAAATTTATTTAACTTAATCCTGATTTGTAAAGAACTTAAAAGCTTGGGATTATAAATGGAGAGAGAGAGAGAGAGAGAGAGAGAGAGAGAGAGAGAGAGAGAAGCTCATCAAAAAAGAACTGATGGCAAGGAAACAGATATCCAGAGGCTTGGATGACAGATAAGCATTCAGGTCTTGGTTTGAAAGACCTGCTCAAGGAACTGGTAATTTTGACAGTCTCCAGTCAGCAGGATACTACATTGTAACTTTGGGTTTTGTGCCCAGTGTTTAATTTAGTTCCATTATAAAGGAGATACAGGAAGGCTTCCAGAGGATGACATATTTTTCTAAAAGCATATCAAATGTTCAATAATAATTTTGGCATCTAGAGTGGATAACACAGTTTGTGGACGTTAGAATTCAGGTGAATTTAAAAGCTTATTCATACCTAAAGTTATAAAATCATTTTAGCCTAAATAGTATAGTAAGGGACTCCCCTGGGGGTCCAGTGGTTAAGAATCCACCTTGTAATGCAGGGAATGTGAGTTTGATTCCTGGTCAGGGAATGAAGATCCCATGAAGTGGAGCAACTAAGCCTGAGTGCTGTTAACTACTGAGCCTGAATGCCACAACTAGAGAGTCCATGAGCCTCAACAAAAGATCTCACCTGATGCAAGGAAGACCCACTTGCCACAACTGAGACCCAACACAGCCAGATAAATAATTAATTGATTTAAAAAATGAGATTAAAAAACTATATATAAAGAGTGTATATATTAAGAAAATAGTACCTTCTCTAGCTTTTTTCAATTGTTCTGATGGATCCAGGGAACAATTTCATGAAAACAGTTCAAACATTTTTTAATATGAGTCAAAAAACACTGAACAAGTCATCAACAAAACACAAACCTTTAACTATTTCAAGACCTGCACATATACTTAGTGCTCCTCTGGGGGCTTGCTGTATGCAAGGGGAAGTGTGGTGTGTGTCTCAGATGGGAGTGTGTAGTACTTAACTGCTGCTCAAGTTGTGCTGGACTCTTTGCGGCCCCATAGACTTAGCATGCCAGGCTACTCAAATACTGGAGTGGGGTGCCATTTCCTACTCCAGGGGATCTTCCCGACCCAGGGATTGAATCTGCATCTCTTGCATCTCCTGTAGTGGCAGGCGGAATCTTTGCCACGGCTTTACTTTTATCTGCCAAATACGGATGCCATTTTCTGAATTTGCCTTACTAGAAATTACAACGTAATATCAAGTAGAAGTGGTGAGAGCAGACATCATCATCTTATTCCTGATCTTAAGGAAACAGTATTCAGTTTTTCACCACTGAGTATGATGTTAGCTGTTTCACATAGATGCCCTTTCTCAAGTTGAAGGAATTCTCCTTTATTCTTAGTTTGTGGAGTGTTCTTATATTTTTGAGAAAAATGTTGGGTTTTGTCAAATGCTCTCTCTGCCTTGAATGATCATGTATCCACCCCCCCCAATTCTGTTAATATTAATGGTTTTATATTGAACCATCCTTGAATTCCTGAGAAGTCCCACTTTGGTCACAGTGTATAGAAGAACTGGGTGACACACAAATGAGGTGGATGCTCTCCAGGAATCAATGGCCATGGAAGGAAAATAACCAAAGGAGGAAGGAAGGGGTTGGGGGCAGCACCTCATCCTGAGACCATCACTGGGGTCGCTGTGGGAGCCCTAACAGCACGTCAACCAGGCAAGACCCGAGTGACCACTACTGCTGCGGACATCTGCATCAGGCGACACACAGCTCACACAAAGCCCAGACAGTGGGCGTCTATGTCATTCCCATTTTACAGGTGAGCCAACTGCAGCTCAGCAAGACTAAACAAAAGCCCAGAGGCTCATTTTTCTCCTCTCCCGTCTTCCTCAATCTCAAGCTGTACAGCCTCAAAAAAGTCATGATATTTATCCTACACTTGCATCTGCCTTGCAAATAAATGCCAACAACAAAAAGTCCTTTGGATAAAATCACCCACCGATAACAACATCTCCCTGAGGAGGTAGACCGCACAGAAATAAATGAAGCCATCATTCTTGATAGTCAGCTGGTGTGGATCTTGACTAGGTTTGGGAGATTAGTTGCTGGATAGACAATTTTTATTTTATATATTTTTATGCATTTATAAAGCTTATTTCAGCCTGGTCTTCTGCTGAAAAGCCCAAAGGAATCGTGGTGATTTAAAATGGATATACATTTTTGAAATAGAACCAATACAGTCACTCAGAAAATAGGAAAATGAAAAATAAAACTGGGTTCAACAAGAATGGATTAGCCAGTGCACAAAGTCAAATCTATAGACAGGAACTTCAGGGTGAAAAAGGAAAAAGCATTTTTCAGATGAGAACTACAACCGGTTGCCGTGGTTTGGATGCAGTCTAAAGATGTGTTTTATTTGCTCTGTATGATGATTTGCACAAATCTGAGCAAACACTTGAAAACTGTGAGTCTCCATATAAAACCAAAATATCTGTCTCCTTTTGAGAATCTCCTCTTACAGGCCCCCATTTCCACTCGGGATCAGTTGGCAGGAGTTTGCTGGAGTCCTTTTCCTCTACAGTCACTGAACTCTTGAGTTCTCCATGTCTCTATCCCTCCCTTTGCTCTGCTCCTCACCCTCTTCACTCATTCACAGGATCTGCCAGGCCCTGCAGGCCTCAGGGTTTGCAGCTTCTACTGACTATACTGCTCAAGGCAGACACCAACGTATTGCCAACCTGATACCAGCCATTTACTGTCATTTTGGGCAACTCAGTGAAGCCAAGTTCCAGAGGCTGGCTCACTGGTAAGACTGCTCTCCTTCTGAAACCCTCACCCCCAATTTTCAATACTTCTCAAGCAGCGGAGAGCTCCCTTCTTAGACCCTGGGCTCCCAGAGCTTTGTGATCACTTGACTGACTGACAGTATATGGCAGAAGTGCTGCGTCAGTTTCCAGCCCCAGGCTTAAGGAAATGGCTATTTCCACTGTCCATCTCTTGGGACATTGGCTCTTAGACAGGAGGAAGCACAAGCCAGATCATAGAGAAACCTATGTTGGGAGGACATGGCCAGAACTCACCCTCCAGGTTAGTGACTGAACATGTCTTCTCCATCCTAACTGGGCTTCCCCATGGACATGGCTGGAATGGATATGCATGTCCCAACCAAGCTCTGACTCAGTTTCAGATTCATACATGAAATAAATGATCATTGTTGCTGTAAGCCTCTAGGCTTTGGGGTGGCACATGATTCAGCAATCAATAAACAGAAGACTAGCGTAAACACCAACAAGGCTTTCACAGTGGAAGAGTGTGTCTTGGGAAGATGTGCTTCCCCGACACTGGTCCAGGCATGTCTCGTCTCACCTGGCCGATGTGCCTTTGGAACTGCCATGTTCATCACTCGTCCTCCATCCTGAGGTTTGGGGGGAGAGGCGGTGAACCTGCAGATCCCTGACTCCGAAGGGGTGCTGGAGGTCAGACTGTCTGTGTACTCGTTTGTCCCTGCCGTCAACTGCTCGGACGATGTGTCTGAGATGAAGCACTCCGTGATGGTGAACTTGGCGTGCCTCAGCTGCTCTTCCATCTTGGCGTGCTCGTAGGCCCTGGCCAGTTCTTCATAAGTGGAGGAGGCACTTTCTGTGGAAACCATGCTGCTTCGCGCTCGATCTGTACCATGAAAAAGACAAAACAAGATGATGAGCCGTCACTGGGAGTCTGCACTGACCGGGTGATGACGGGGGCCTGTGGCTGGTTCTTCCCATCACTGGGCAGCCAGGCAGGAGTCCTGGGTCTTTATCTGAGGACTGCCTTTGTCACTGTGAGGCCACCTTCATGAGCCTCAGCCATGTGGCTTCAGGGTTTCAACTGACTTGCTGGAGGCACCTGTCCCCAGTATGGGACATTGCCATAGATCAGTAATATATGCCCTTGAAAACTTCTGCTTTTAGTTAAGACAGCTGGCTTGTTGTTTAGTTGCTCAATCATGTCTGATTCCTTGGGATTCCATGGACTATAGCCCACCAGGCTCCTCTGTCCATGGGATTCTCCAGCCAAGAATACTGGAGTGGGTCGCCATTTCCTCCTCCAGCAGATCTTCCTGACTCAGAGATCAAACTCATGTCTCCTGCATTGCAGGCGGATTCAAGACAGCTGGGAATGCAATATGCATGAACAGCAGCGCCCCTTCCTGCTCTGCAAGCCTTCCTGGGCCACAGTGACACTTTCATTGTCGGGAATGATCTGAGCTCTGTGTTCTGCTCCTCTGGCCTCTGTGGGGGCAGGAATACAGGCTGATCCTTAGAAATGAACATGTAACTGCATGGAACTGGTTACTAGGCAGAATCGCAGCTGAACCCTGGGGCACATCCTTTGTGTTTGAGGCTCACCCTTTATGGGGACCAGAGACCCTCCAGAACCCTAAAGGGTACATCTTGGGTAAGAGGATGCTCTACATTTTAAACCCACTCAAAAGTTCTGAAGTCACCTCAGTGGAACTCTGAGGTTCTTGTAAGAGAAATAACTGCCATAAAAATAAATGTACGTGGTGATGCTCCACCTCTGGAAGACTATTTTTGAAGTATATCATCCAGAACAAAAGAAAATGAGTATGAAAATGTCCTACAGCTATTAAGTTTAGATAGAATTTCTTTTCAAAATTTTAGATTGGAGGGAGGGTGGGCAACACAGTGCTATTCTTAGGCTCCGTCTTCCCTCTAGGGTGAGTTCTTGGTGAATGGCACAGACAGATAATCAATCCCTGTTTCATTGTCAAAGGGACCAGCCATGTCCCCCATTCAGGGTGCTGTGACCTTGTCATGCAACTCCAAGTTCAGTCTTAATCCTGGAGATGGGAGTGGGCCACACACCCTCAAGGTATAATCGGGGTGATTGTAATCATGGGAGAACACTTAGAAACTTCTGTGTTTCTCTCAGCAGGGCAGGAGTGAAGGGCAGAGGGAGCAATGTGAGTCTGAGATTCGAGACGCCTGCAACATAGATTCCTTTGGGTTTGCTTGGCAGACTTTGCTAGACCCTAGATTTGGCCAATGAAGTACAGCTTCATCGGTACCTGTCAGGTCAATGGTCCAGCCAGTTGAAAGTGATCTTGAAAGGGCGCAAGTAGGGCCCTGAAACTCAGAGCATAGTCCTGCTCATTCAGGGAGGAGGAGGCAGGCAGGCCCTACCTGTGTCTTGCGAGGGGCTGACGCTGTAGCTGTCACTCTCCTTATCCATTGAGCCTGCGGCCCTGGGCGTTGGCAGCCTCCAGTCAGTGGTGAGGGTGTGTGTTGAAACAGTGGGGTGGGGTCTGTTGAGGGTCCACTGGCTGGCGTACCGGTTCCTCGCCGTGGGCCCAGCCTTGGCATTCCTCCTGGTGGTGGGATCTGGGAAGAACCAGAACAAAGTCTATATTTGTCTTTGGGAGGGTGGTCAGCTGTGATTAAGGTGTGGAGTGGAGTGCTCCCAATTCAGCTCTATGATCCACTCATGCTGCCTCCAGGAAGCTCTCCCTGATTGCCCTGTCTGGAGCACTGGTTTCCTTTCCCCTAGGGTCTGAAGTACTCATGTGATACTTAAGCACTTAAACAATCCCTGTAGAGAAAGAACATCAGATTTGGACTCAGGAGTTATGAATTTGAGTCTTGCTCTGGGCTCGTAATGGTTTCACGACACCCCTCATATCACTTAAACTTCCTAAGAATCACTACCTTCTGTAAAAGGGGAGAGTTGGACCACGTGTGCTCTAATGGGGCTTCCTTGATACAGTATTACCTCCAGGTATTCTTACAGGTTGAACTCTGTTCCCTCAAAAAGATTCATACGTCCACATCCTGAGCCCAGAACCTCAGCTGGTGATCGTATTTAGAAGTAGGGTCACTGCTTTTGCTGTTAGTTCAGATGAGGTCAGACTGGAGTAGGGTGCCTTTTGGAGCTAACGTAATTGGTGTCCTTACAAGACAAGGAGACAGACAAGGAGGAGAGGGTGATGGAGGCAGAGATCAAGGGCTGCAGCTGGACTGAGGAGCTCAGAGACCATTACCACACACTGGGAAGGGGTAAGGAAAGGTCCTCCCCTACCAGCTTCAGAGGGGGTGTGGCCTGCTGATACCTTGATTTTGGACCTGTTGCTATTGGGACTGTGAAAACATAAATTCTGGTTCTTTAAAGCCACTCAAAAAAAAAAAAAAAAAAAAGGCCAGGCAGTTTTTGACATGTTTTTAACAGCAGCTCTAGGAAAGGAAGCAGGGGTCTCCTGTATAGATTGCTGTCTAATATTAACTCACTGCCTCAAGTATGACTGTTGTTCATCAACTAAATTGCAATGCTCTAAAGCAGGGGAAGAGGGAAGATTCATTTTTGTCCAAACACTCTCTTATCCCTTTGCATATGGCAGCATCTCTTCAACGTGATTGTCTGAACTCTGACGAAGACTTGGGTGATTCAATGTGGAGAAAGAACAAAAGGTTCATGCATATTTGGATGTTCCAGCTCTGCCATCTTCAGAAACACAGAGATTAATGGATATACAGGCTGAAGCCAGGTGGGTTTCATCATCTCTAAGTCTGGGAACAGAGGCAAGAGGTCAAGTAGGTAGACTGAGTTCTTAGCTCAACTCTTGGCTCAGAAAAAAAGATGGTTCAACAGCACAGAGTGTTGGACACTGGAATTCTGTGGAAAAGGGAGAGGCCCAGTTACTGGAATGATTTTTCTGGGGCTCCATCCTGAAGGCAACATAGGGTCCTTCTCCATTTTTGAATTCTCTGCTTTTCAAAGAGGAATTTTAGGCAGTTCTATTTCAAAAATGATCTGGCTACCTCTCTATACTGCCATCTGTGATGACTGCTTATTACTAATGGAGTACTTTCTAAAGAACAAAAAAACAGAGGGACAACCTGTGGCCTGATGACATGGCCTCATAATGCTCCTGAGTTTCCAAGTCTTTGCAGGACAGAGTAAGGGCGTACATCCTGGAATCATCCAAAATTAACTGAGAGCTCGCCGTGATCTCTGGACACAGACTACCTTGGATGAATAGGATGAATACATGCAGCCCAGAGTCACTTTACATTTGAGGCAATAGAAGCTCAGAGAGAAGTGATACAGCTATTAAGTGATAAGAACAGAACTTAAGACCCCACCTGTCAGTCCAAGACTGCCCATTACTTGGCCAAGCGTGTCCTCAGCCGGACTCCTAAGAGTCAGGCACTGTGTCTGCGTGACACCAGCTCGTTTATAATTCCATGCTGGGTCAAGGGGCATGACATTTGGAAGCGGTGAAATGACTTTCTTTTAAAGCGATGTATGGCAAACCCAATACAATATTGTAAAGTAATTCGCCTCCAATTAAAATAAATACATTTAAATTAAAAAAAATAAAGTGGGGCATTTTCCTTCTTGCCAGTTTCCAGTTATCAGACTTGGAATCTAATCCATCATTCTACAACATTGCAGAGAAGCATAAAGATGGCAGCTCGGTCGATATATTTTAAGATTTCCTGGATCATCAAAATGCTCCGTCTCAGTGCATAATTCTCTGGGGCATTGATTTTCAGACACATTTCATCCGTTACTTGCAAAATTCCATGGACGACTTTACTGGAGGATTTGGGGGATCTTGATTAGAATGTAAATGAGTTATGCTGGAGCGCCAAGCTCTCTGGACAGAAAGGTATGAATTATAATTGGGTTTCTCTGCCTAAGTGCTAGGAGAGAGGTCCTCAAAGAGACAGAAAAACCTTCTCCTGGGTAGGAGGCTGCATGTCTCCTAGGCACTGTCAACGTGATAAGTGGAGCTTAAATAGTGGAGCTTGTTATTTAAATGCTAATGAATCTTTTCCAGAAAATTACCCAGTCCCTTACATAACTTTTGAGGGTTCTTATTTTTATTCTTCTTTAAACTGCTTGTTGGTGCAGCTATGGATCAAGTTTACTCCTGGTGTGGATGCTTACGGAAAAAGGGGTCAGATTGAGAGTCTCACTTCCAGGACACAATTTCCTCAAACTCCCCAAACCCCACACCTGTGAGCTTCCTCCTGCCAAGCTCACCTACCAACAGTGGGCCAGAGAGAAACCTTCACTCCCACAGACCACTTTCACCAGTGAGATCACTCTATCTGGAAAGTTCCATGGTCACGTTGCACTATTCAAGCCAGAAGTCTTTTGCAGTTAATTTTGTTCATTATCACTTTTTTCTTTCCTAGATGAAGACAGCTTTATCAGTGGCCTGATAATATTGGGAATATAGGTCATGATATTACTTTTTGAACTGCAGTTTGTTCTGCTCTAAGCAAGCATCCTATGGGCAAAATTGTCTCTGTATACTACAGAGAATACTACTCTGTAGAATACTACAGAGGGGTTGACACATTTTTTAATCATCAGGTTTTCTGACCTGAACTGAACTTCTCTGTAAGATAGTTTCTAAGATAGCAGCTAAAACAAAAACCTTACTTGGGTTCCACTCAATAATCTCCTTTATACATCTTCCTAGTTAATCTATTAACCAAATAAATGTTGGGGTTTACTGCCTCTGCATGGAAAGTAGTTTATCTGGGACCTCAACATTATAAATAAATTCCAGTAATGAGGTACCATGCTTGCTAAGCAATCAATGATAGGGTGTAAGTGATATAAATAACTCTTGGCCTTTCAACATCAGGTCTGAACTGGAATTATTAAGCTTCTGCCCATTGAATCAAATTATTTTAATTATCTTGAACTTGGGATAAGAGAGGATTTGGCGGAAAACAGGGTTATAAAACATGCCATGTGGACTGCAATTGTGGGATTAATCGGCTTTTACTCCCTGCCACTGGTTTTTGTCTCTTTCAGATGCTGAGGCCTCAGCTTTGTAGGATGAATCTACCAGTTGTCTCATAGAGAGGATGAAATGAGGAGGGGGCTGAATATTCCTATGATTTACTGAATAAATATTTATGATTCACACACTAGACTCATCTCCATCAGGTACTTTTCCACTGTATGTTGAGTACCAGCATAGGTGATGGAGTGTGGCACATTTTTAAAGTCACAACAGGAAAGATTCAATCCATATTGTAAACTCTTCTTATTTTATATATATGGGAAGAAGTGACTTTCCTCCCTAGAGGTCCTATTGGAAGCATCGTCTCTGCTTAGAGGCAGTGTAGAGGGGTTGAGAGTGGGGTTTGGGGGTGAGCTCCTCTGAGACTGGTCCAGCATCACTCCTTGAGGGCTGTGACCTCATCAAGTGCCCACTGCCTTCCTCTCTGGGGCTGGGGTGATGACCTCACCCACCATCAACACTGTTGCGAGATATGAGTGAGACTAACCAGCTAGTGAACTGCAGGCATGTGGGAGGAATCAACCAACCTGTGACTGAACCCATGATTCCTGAGTGACAACCACTTGACCAGGGATGGAGAGCATCCTGTCTAATGAAGATGATGATGGGAGATTTGGTAGGTGGACCAGGAAGGCTAGAAATTCACTTTAGAGAACTTGACAGGAAATAGCCATGAAAAATCACAGAACTAGATGTTGGACAGGGGAGCCTAGGTTGTTGCCGTCCGTGGGGTCACAAAGAATTGGACACAACTTAGCGACGGAACAAAAACAGCAGCATAAGATTCTGGAGAATGCCAGGAATGCAGAAAGGCATCGACTGGTAGTAACTGGGGGAGACAGAGGTGAGGGGTGCAGGGGGACATGTCTTATTTGTCTACCAGTCCAGCCCTGCATGTGCCTGGGCCGCTTGGTGAATACTCTTTGCATGAAAGAATGAGTGCCAATGGATGCATGATGTCCAGGTAAATATGACAAAACAAACCTGGGTGATCTCTTACAGTGATCACACATCTTTGTACCCTTGCACTCTTGTAAGTAAAAAAGTATATTCAGGTTCCCCAAAGTAATGAGAACTCTGGAGAAAAAGAAAGTGTTACTTGCTCAGTTGCGACTCTAGGGACTGTAGCCTCCCAGGCTTCCTCTGTCCATGGAATTCTCCAGGCAAGAATACTGGAGTGGAATGTCATGTCCTTCACCAGGGAATCTTCCCAACCCAGGGATCGAGCCCAGGTCTCCTGCATTGCAGGTAGATTCTTTACCATTCAAGCTACCTTCAGTTCAGTTCAGTTCAGTCGCTCAGTTGTGTCTGACTCTTTGTGACCCCATGAATCACAGCACGCCAGGCCTCCCTGTCTATCACCAACTCCTGGAGTTTACTCAACTCATGTCCATCAAGTCGGTGATGCTATCCAGTCGTTTCATCCTCTATCATCCCCTTCTCCTCCTGCCCCCAATCCCTCCCAGCTTCAGAGTCTTTTCCAATGAGTCAACTCTTCACATGAGGTGGCCAAAGTATTGGAGTTTCAGCTTCAGAATCAGTCCTTTCAATGAATATTCAAGACTGATTTTCTTTAGGATGGACTGGTTGGATCTCCTTGCAGTCCAAGAAACTCTCAAGAGCCTTCTCAAACACCACAGTTCAAACGCATCAATTCTTTGGCACTCAGCTTTCTTTATAGTCCAACTCTCATATCTATACATGACTACTGGAGAAACCATAGCTTTGACTAGAGGGACCTTTGTTGGCAAAGTAATGCCTCTGCTTTTTAATATGCTGTCTAGGTTGGTCATAACTTTTCTTCCAAGGAGCAAGCGTCTTTTAATTTCATGGCTGCAATCACCATCTGCAGGGATTCTAGAACCCCCAAAAATAAAGTCTCCCACTATTTCCATTGTTTCTCATCTAGTTGCCATGAAGTGACGGCACCAGATGCCATGATCTTAGTTTTCTGAATGTTGAGTTTTAAGCCAGCTTTTTCACTCTCCTCTTTCACTTTCATCAAGAGGCTCTTTAGTTCTTCTACGCTTTCTGCCATAAGGGTGGTGTCATCTGCATATCTGAGGTTATTGATATTTCTCTGGTGATCTTGATTCCAGCTTGTGTTTCATCCAGCCCAGTATGTCTCATGATGTACTCTGCATGTAAGTTAAATAAGCAGGGTGACAATATACAGCCTTGACGGACTCCTTTCCCAATTTGGAACCGGTCTGTTATTCCGTGTCCAGCTCTAACTGTTGTTTCTTGACCTGCATACAGATTTATCAGGAGGCAGGTCAGGTGGTCTGGTATTCCCATCTCTTGAAGAATTTTCCACAGTTTCTTGTGATCCACAGAGTCAAAGGCTTTGGCATAGCCAACAAAGCAATAGTAGATGTTTTTCTGGAACTCTCTTGCTTTTTCCATGATCCAACAGATGTTAGAAATTTGACCTCTGCCTTTTCTAAATCCAGCTTGAACATCTGAAAGTTCACAGCTCATGTATTGCTGAAGCTTGGCTTGGAGAATTTTGAGCATTACTTTACTAGCATGTGAAATGAGTGCAATTGTGTGGTAGTTTGAGCATTCTTTGGCATTCCCTTTCTTTGGGATTGGAATGAAAACTGACCTTTTCCAGTCCTGTGGCCACTGCTGAGTTTTCCAAATTTGCTGGCATATTGAGTGCAGCACTGTCACAGCATCATCTTTTAGGATTTGAAATAGCTCAACTGGAAATCCATTACCTCCACTAGCTTTGTTTGTAGTGATGCTTCCTAAGGCCCACTACACTTCACAGTCCAGGATGTCTGGCTCTAGGTAAGTGATCACACCATTGTGGTTATCTGGGTCGTGATGATCTTTTTTGTATAATTCTTCTGTGTATTCTTGCCACCTCTTCTTACTATATTCTGCTTCTGTCAGGTCCATACCATTTCTGTCCTTTATTGTGCCCATCTTCACATGAAATGTTCCCTTGGTATCTCTGATTTTCTTGAAGTGATCTCTAGTCTTTCCCATTCTATTGTTTTCCTCCATTTCTTTGCATTGATCACTGAGGAAGACTTACTGATCAATGAAAAATGCTTTCATTCCTTGTTTCATATTAACTTCCTCCACTCAGAGGAAGTGAAAGTCTTTCTGTATCTTATGATGCACCCCCATCCCTGAGCACTGGGCCATATGTGAAGTAACTAACATCTTCATAAATTCTTCTGAGTTGAATGAAGGAATCCTTAATGCTCCCCCACTGTGCCTACACCATGAAAGCCATGAGGCCATGAGAGACACCACTGTGCCCCTTCCACCAGCTTCCATCTCGCCCCTTTCACCAGCTTCCACGTCGCCCCTTCCACCAGCCTCTTGCCTGCCATTGCCCTCTCACTTGGTGGAGCTTCTGCTAGTGCCTCCGATGCAGGTCTGTGTGGATATTCTGAAAGCTGTCAGGTCAGCCTTCCCTCCTCTTGGGCTGACTGAGCAGCTAGCAGACCCTCTGTGCTTTAGTTGCACTGTCCTCCTCTCCAGTCATAACCTTTGATGCCTAGCCGTTGTGCATCTCTGCCAGTTGAGCATTGACAGGGAGCTGGAAATGCTGGTTCTTTTCTCCTGGTGAGCAGGGAGGATGCTGTGCCACAAGCCTGGCAGGCTTGGGGCTCCTGCACCACAGAGCCATGGTAGATACCTCCTCTGTGCTCCAGGTTCACGTCTAACACCTGGGGAAGTGTTTCTCAAGAATCAGTCCAGACAATCAGCATCAGAATCACCCAGAGTGGTTTTTATAATGTAGAGTCCCTGGCTCCACCCTAGACAAAGCAGCTCAGAATCCCTGGGGGTGGAGGCCTGGAATGAGTATTTTAAATGGGCACCCGGGGTCATTCTGACGCATACGGAAAACTGGGAGCCACTTCCTGGGACAACATCCTGTGTCCCCTCCCTCTTTCCTACCCTCCTCCTAAGGTCTCCATTAACAAGGGCATGCTGAGGTCAGGGATCCACGAATGGAAGTCCCCGGGGTCTACAACCTTTCTGGGGTTGAATAGCCCTATGTTGAAAAGCCCTAGAAAAGGCAGAAGAACCAAAGATCAAATTGCCAACATCTGCTGGATCATGGAAAAAGCAAGAGAGTTCCAGAAAAACATCTATTTCTGCTTTGTTGACTATGCCAAAGCCTTTGACTCTGTGGATCACAAGAAACTGTGGAAAATTCTTCAAGAGATGGGAATACCAGACCACCTGACCTGCCTCTTGAGAAACCTGTACGCAGGCCAAGAAGTAACAGTTAGAACTGAACACGGAATAACAGACTGGTTCCAAATTGGGAAAGGAGTCCATTAAGGCTGTATATTGTCACCCTGCTTATTTAATTTACATGCAGAGTACATCATGAGACATACTGGGCTGGATGAAACACAAGCTGGAATCAAGATCACCAGAGAAATATCAATAACCTCAGATATGCAGATGACACCACCCTTATGGCAGAAAGCGTAGAAGAACTAAAGAGCCTCTTGATGAAAGTGAAAGAGGAGAGTGAAAAAGCTGGCTTAAAACTCAACATTCAGAAAACTAAGATCATGGCATCTGGTGCCGTCACTTCATGGCAACTAGATGAGAAACAATGGAAATAGTGGGAGACTTTATTTTTGGGGGTTCTAGAATCCCTGCAGATGGTGATTGCAGCCATGAAATTAAAAGACGCTTGCTCCTTGGAAGAAAAGTTATGACCAACCTAGACAGCATATTAAAAAGCAGAGGCATTACTTTGCCAACAAAGGTCCCTCTAGTCAAAGCTAGACTACTGGTTTTTCCAGTAGTCATGTATGGATGCGAGAGTTGGACTATAAAGAAAGCTGAGTGTCAAAGAATTGATGCTTTTGAACTGTGGTGTTTGAGAAGGCTCTTGAGAGTCCCTTGGACTGCAAGGAGGTCCAACCAGTCCATCCTAAAGGAAATCAGTCCAGTTCAGTTCAGTTCAGTTCAGTCCTGAATATTCTTTGGAAGAACTAATGCTGAAGCTGAAACTCCAATACTTTGGAGCTGAAACCAATACTTTCACCTGGTGTGAAGAAGTGACTAATTGGAAAAGACCCTGATGCTGGGAAATATTGAGGGCAGGAGAAGAAGGGAAAGACAGAGGATGAGATTGTCGGACAGCATCACTGACTCAATGGACATGAGTTTGAGTAAACTCTGGGAGCTGGTGATGGACAGGGAGGCCTGGCATGCTACAGTCCATGGAGTCACAAAGAGTTGTACACTACTGAGCAAATGAACTGACTGAAGTGGTTCAGAAAGCCGTCCATGTGGTGTAGGGTCCTGAAGTCACCAGAAGCAGTCTAGGGAGGATTGTGATGGAAAAGTTTGTTCAGTTCAGTTCAGTTCAATTCAGTCGCTCAGTCGTGTCCAACTCTTTGCGACCCCATGAATCGCAGCATGCCAGGCCTCCCTGTTCATCACCATCTCCCGGAGTTCACTCAGACTCACTTCCATCGAGTCCGTGATGCCATCCAGCCATCTCATCCTCAGTCGTCCCCTTCTCCTCCTGCCCCCAATCCCTCTCAGCATCAGTCTTTTCCAGTGAGTCAACTCTTCGCATGAGGTGGCCAAAGTACTGGAGTTTCAGCTTTAGCATCATTCCTTCCGAAGAAATCCCAGGGCTGATCTCCTTCAGAATGGACTGGTTGGATCTCCTTGCAGTCCAAGGGACTCTCAAGGGTCTTCTCCAACACCACAGTTCAAAAGCATCAATTCTTTGGTGCTCAGCCTTCTTCATAGTCCAACTCTCACATCCATACATGACCACTGGAAAAACCATAGCCTTGACTAGACGGACCTTAGTCGGCAAAGTAATGTCTCTGCTTTTGAATATACTGTCTAGGTGGTCATAACTTTTCTTCCAAGGAGTAAGTGTCTTTTAATTTCATGGCTGCAATCACCATCTTCAGTGATTTTGGAGCCCCCAAAAATAAAGTCTGACACTGTTTCCACTCTTTCCCCGTCTATTTCCCCTGGGGAGAATTTCAAGGACCCAAAAGCAATTTTTAAAAGCAAGTCTCTTAGTCCTAGATATTTCTTCACAAAGCTGATCCTCACTCATGTCTTCAGGAAGTACTCATATCATCAGAGAAGGAAGGATGTGAGGTGACATAGAGAGGAGGAATAAAAGACTCTTTTAGAATGTTCTTGAAAACATTTTTTTCAAGTGAATTTTAGTAACTGCTAGCACTGTTTTCCTGCATAGTGTGATGTTATTTAGGAATCAACCAGTTTGCTTCATGAAGTCAGTACATTTCACAAATGCTTTACAAGTCAGACATTATAAAAAATAGCTTTTTACATTGTAATATTTATTTTTCTAATTATAGCACTCTATTTGGAGAATGTAAATTTCTGCAAAGAGAGTGATTAATGATTTAAAAGCTAGACATCAAAGCTTCTGAAAAGATAGTAATCGGGGCATCCAAACAATTTCAATTATGAAAGAACCAGAATATCTAATTAATAAGCTTTAGATACATATTAGGGGATTTAATTTCATTGCAGTAATTAATTTCCATATAACATGAAGTCAAATATTAATAATTAAACCAAACACAATCCCTAGATTAAACAGAATTATGTCTTTTCTTCAAACAGTGGTTCAGGAGAAAAGCGTAAGCCTGGAGGACAGACAGACCCACAGCTCAATCTGGGTTTTGCTACAGAGTATGTGTAAAATTTGGGGCTGTTTCCTCACTCTTAAAATGGGGGCTCTGAGAGCTGCTGTGTAAGAAGCTACCTTGCATGGTTGTTGTAAAGATAAAAATATGACATCAATCTTTTTATCCCAACCCTGGCACAGAGTAGATGCTCATTAAGGTTAGCCAATTTCTTCTTTCCCTGTTTTGTCTAAATTAAAAAAATATTAATAAGTTGACCTGAAATTTCTAACACTTTCATAGTAAACCAAGAGTTACTGGCTTTAGTTGATATAACTTTTAAAAAGATTTGTTTGATTTGGAGCATTTTTAAAGTTTTTGTTAAGTCTGTTACAATATTGCTTCTGTTTTATATTTTGGATTTTTAGCCACAAGGCACGTGGAATCTTAGCTCCCCAGCCAGGAGTCACATCTGCACCCCTGCACTGGAATGCATAGCCTTAACCCTTGGACCACAAGGGAAGTCCCTCAGCCGACACAATTTTAATGACAGCTAAGATCAAACAATACAACTCAGTCTCCCAGTCAAAGACGTCATTACATGTATCTGTTTCTTAGGCAGAGAATTAAGAAGCCCCACACCTTACTGCATAGGGATGGACCACGGATGCCTTCTCAGCACTGACCACACCTACACGGTTTAAATGATGTTTGACCCACTCACTCGTTCCTGGCCGAGCATCTGAAACATCCACTAAGGGCCCCGTGGCCTGCGACACCGATTGGTAATGGACCGTGTGCGTCACCGTCAGGGACTTCTGTTTCGCGGCCTCTCCGAAGTCAGCATCCGTCAACAGCACTGTGGAGCGATCATCTGCAGAACAGTGGAGATACAGGAAATCGGACATGGTTATCCCCCGTCAGGGACTTCCTGGCCACCTGTCTCCTTAGTGCTTGCATTATTATTATTTTTTTAATTTTAAAATTTTTATGGAAGTATAAATTCTTTACAATGTTATGTTAGTTTCGGCTGTACCATGAAGTATACAGTGAAGTGAAGCTATATGTATATATATATCTCTTCCCTCTTGGACCTCCGTCCCATCACCCCATCCCACCCCTCTGGGTCATCGCAGAGCAGTGAGCTGAGCTTCCTGTGCTACACAGCAGGCTCCTACTAGCTGTGTATTTTACACTTGGCAGTGTGTGTATGTCAATCCTGCTCTCCCAGTCTGTCCCACCCTCCCCTTCCCAACTCTGTGTCTACATGTCTGTTCTTTATGCCTGCCTCTCTATTCCTTCCCTGGAAACAGGCTCATCTGTACCATTCCCCACTGACCTCGCCCCAGATTCCACTTTCTTGTTAATAGCAACAGCAACAAGAACCTCATCTCAACCAGCAAAAATAAAAAAATATTCAAGCACTGAATTAGAATGACTCTAGGATGCAAAAAATAGGTTTTCCTTCTTTAAGGAGCATGTCTTAAAGAGAATGACCATGGAGAAAGACTTCCTCTCTCTTGGTCTCTTCTCATTAAGCACACACGGATCTGGGGATGCCTATTGGGTGGCTTTCCTCTTAACAGAGTTTGGGGCTTATGTGTTTGTCAAAAGCTCTCCTGAGATACCACCAGCCTTGTCAATATCGCAGAGGAATGGGGCTACTATTGTAAATAAGCTCTGTTTGTGGTACAAGAAAAAGTGCACTGTGGTAGTCTGTCCTGGGGTGATGGCGAATGTTCAGGACGGGTGTGGGGGGAGGGGAAGAGAAGGGCCAGTCTTCTTGGTGTCCTGATTCCTTGATTTTAACTGTTCTGGGGACTATGCCTTGCCTTCCCACGTCTCCCGAGCTCCAGGGACTCTCACACATTCTGTAACTGACTTCTCAAAATGACTCACTTCCCAGATCCTACTGGTTCAGACACTTGAAGGTTAGGGAAGCCCGGACACAGATGGATTCAGAGCATTTTATGCTTTGGGAGGAGGGGCAGGTGGTCAGGATGTGTGTCATTGGTCGTCTGTCTCAGATTTTCATTACTTTGTTGTGGTAATAATTTTCTTGTTTTCCTAAGAGTTTTTTTGACTTCGAGGGATACTTTGACTAGGGTATTTGGATTTTTCATACATTTTCAGGTACGCGGGCTGGGGTGATGTTTGTATGCATTTATCAGTCAGCCAGGACCATGTCGCAGCAGCCTTGACATGGAATGGTAATGGGAAAGTCATAAACAACACAGCTAGATGTCTGTGTCCAAAAAAGGCTCTGAACAGAATGAACCTTACAAAAATCAAATTACTCAGGCTCTGGCAGGAGAGGAAAACCTCTTGAAGTCAGAATAAGATTTCTTGGCAGAAAAACATAGGTAGGACTGCCAGGAGGTTGGTGGCACCCAGCGTGCCGTGTAGCCAGGCTGGTGCTGCGATGGGAGCCAGGACTTAGCAGCCACCCCTCCACCCTCTAACAGGCTGCCTTCCCCCAGAGACAGGTTCTTACGACTGGACCGGCATCAGAGGCCCCACACCTATCTCTGTTTAGATCCCCAACACTTTGCTGTGGCTTCTAGCACGCAGACCTGCTAAGATCACACAGAGGACCTGCGGGGCTGGGTGTGCAGTTTTGATGGGGCATTTCAAGTGCCTGTCTGTTTTTGAGGTTGGCCATCCATTCCAGCTAGAAATTAATGGCACTCCCATATCAGATCCTTGTAGGCAGAGCCCAGAGCGTTTGAAAGCATCACGTCTCTACGTCCCCAATAATTAGAAAATACCATTGACCACCTGGCAGGTGCCACTGGGAGGTAAACGACTCTTGGTGATGAATGATCCTGCCACAATTATGGTGCATCTCGGGCGAAGGGTCATTGCATGTACAGAAGCGACAGGCAGACTTTTCTCTGCTGTTGGGTCGGCAGTGACCAGCTATTGGGAGGTGACACACCACTCCCAGGATCCCCCCAGTGACCTATTTTGTCAGCCGTAGGTAGAATTATTAAGTCTAGTGAGGAATAGTTAGCAAATGTCATAATTGTATTATAAAGTCAAAGGAGTTACAGTTTCATTTCTGAACTGATGTTTGAAAGGAAATCTTAGGGATTTGCCTTAAATTTAATTTTTATTTTATCTTGGAGTATAGTTGATTTATAATAGCTAGCTTCAGGTGTACAGCAAAGTGATTCACTTATATACACATATCCACTCCTTTTCAGATTTTTTTCCTGTGAGGGTAATTACAGAGTTATGAGCAGTTGCCTGTGCTATATAGTAGGCCCTTGTTAATTATCCATTTTAAGGAAATCTTAGTTTTAGAGCTCAATTCCCTAGGTTTGATAAAAGAGATTCCATATAGAAAAGGTCATGAGAAACCACACATGGAGCCTTGCCTGATCGGAGCCAACTGATGAAATCTCAGGTGCTTCAGGACGGGTCCTCAGACAACATGGCAGTATTTGATTGACGGCTACCACCTTGGACTTGACCGAGCTGTGCTAAGTGCTGTTATGCCTGAAGCAACCTTGAATCCAGCAACGGCAGCCCAGGCCTCAGAATTAGGAGCCATGAGGTTGGATATTTCTGTTCTTCTATTAGAGACAGTACAGGGCAGGGTGGGGACAGGGGCTCTGGAGGGTTCTGGCCTGTTAAAACTGTCTTCCTGGCAGGAAGGATCAAGGGTCCATGCCAGGAGGTGGGTCGCTTTAGTCAAACCACAGAGAAGGGTTGTCCTGGGGTGGAATGCCAACAAACATCTTCCAGAACAAACACAGAGTGAAGTTTGAAAAGGGGCAGCCTAGGAAACCTGCCACAGAGTCTGTTTCCATGGATGCCAGGGGGGCCCAGCCATACTTCTAAGGCGAGGGGTTCTGGGAGGTAGCCTTGCTGATATGGAAGCAGGTGACACCCATTGAAGGTGAAGCAGGGGGCCAGGAGGGGGCTCTGCTCTGGTTCTGCTCCTGTTTGTGTGACCTTCAAGCTACGGAACTTCTCAACCTCCCTGTTCCTAAGGAGTTTTCCTATGTGCATTGAGAGGAATGAGTTAAATAATGCACATAAAGTACATATAAAGGATGAGATGTTTAAATGGTCAACTCTCTGTGACCCCATGGACTGTAGCCCACCAGGCTCCTCTGTCCATGGGATTCTCCAGGCAAGAATACTGGAGTGGGTTGCCATTTCCTTCTCCAGGGGATCTTCCCCACACAGGGATCGAACCCACATCTCCTGTGTCTCCTGCACTGGCAGGTGGATTCTTTACCACTAGCACCACCTGGGAAGCCCAAGGATTTGATAGCCATATTTAAACAACCCAGTATAATTGGGATGCTCTAAGGACCAAGGCAACCCACTCCAGTATTCTTGCCTCGAGAATCCCATGGACAGAGGAGCCTGGTGGGCTACAGCCCATAGGGTTGCAAAGAGTCAGACACGTCTGAGTGACACAAGGACCTAACTAGTAAACTTCAGAAGGGAGCCTCATGTGTTTAGGGAGACTCTAGGGGCAAGATCAGGGGCACTACTTGTTTGTCCATATTCCCCTGTTCCCTCTGTATGCTTAGTCATGTCCAACTGTTTTGTGACTCCATGGACTGTAGCCTGCCAGGCTCCTCTGGTCATGGAATTTTCCAGGCAAGAATACTGGAGTGTGTTGCCATTTCCTTTTCCAGGGGATCTTCCCAACTCAGGGATTGAACCCAGGGATTCCTTACCACTGAGCCACCAGGGAAGCCCAGCAAGCTCTTAATAAATGTTAGCTATTCTTCTGATCACTGCAGCAATGGAAATATGAGGTGTCTGATTCTGGAATAAATAGAACCATCTAAGCAGGCTGTGTGGACAGAGGACTTAGAGTAGAAAAAGGCCAGAAGGAGTCGAGACACCTGGGTTCAGGGCAGACAGGGGCTGAAGTTCTGCAGGTGTCTGTTTGTGATCATGGAATGGGGGAACTGGGACTTTTCCAAATCCATGAGAAAGAGGCCATCACAGGATATCTATGGTGTGCCAAGGGATGGGGAAAGGTGCCCTGTGCGAAGACATTTGCAGAATTTAAACGTTTTCTTTAATAAAGTCCTTAGTGGAGTTGAGGAGGAGCTCAGAAAGTGGGTTTCCAAGATGGGGTCTTAGTGTGCAGCCTGTCGTGGCTTGGTTTCTTTGGAGTGGCACTGACAGCCTCTTAAGAAAAGATCCAACTTGGGTCAGAGTTGGGGTTCTCTCAGGTGAATTCTGTGGTTTATCTAAGTTCATTTCCCCCATATTTGCTGGTACTTATTATTCTCAATAACAGTTGTCTATCTTCTAACTTGTTTGCTCATGTAACATTCAAGATGTTCCCATATATAGTATTTTCAGTGGCTCAGGGTTTAGGCAGAGAGGGCATGGCTGTAGCAGCCACATTGTGTAAAGCGGCAAACAAGACACCTTACCGATGGTCTCCATTGTGTCTCTCTCTTCAATCAAGAGCTGAGCCCTGGGTATGTCAATATGCATCCTCAGGGTTTGCTGCTGCTTGCTCAAGGTGTCTGAAGTCCGAGTATTTTTACTGGGAATAAAATAAGGGGGATACATTAATGAATTTGTTCAGTGTTACACTAGGCACACCAACTAGACTTATTATCTAATTATGTGAATGTTGGTGGGGAGGGGAGGGAAAGGAGCACATGATAGTTTTTTCTCCTTCATGCAAATGATATTTATTAATATTAAGTTTCAGCAGTTAGTTGTGAGGTTCAGAAAATATCAACTGTCAGTAAAGGTTGGTTCTACAACTATCAGTAGAAACTTACTTTGGAATTTCCCATTTCTTGTGTAAAAACCAAACAAAATATACATACAGAAACATTCTTAAATCAACAACATTTTCATTGGTTAGACATGAAATATTCTAAAGATGGCAAGGGAGAAAACATGTGTACTGGTTATTCCCTGGATGGGGTTTTACTGGTAAATTAGTTTTCTACCTGGAGTCACTTTTTTTTGTTCTAGTAACAAATCATAAACCTTGTTAGCTTTCCTGACAATAGTTTAGTTTTCTGAATCCAATTACATTTTAGAAGAGAAAAAAAAAGCAATTACTATAAGAATTTATCTCAAAATTTGTGTACCAGAAAATTGCTCTTAGAGTGAGCTGTCTTCTAAAAGTAAATGAAAATAGGTAGTAAAGCTGCATGGTATAATCAAGTTCAGTTACAGCTCATAGTAAAAAAAAAAAAAAAAAAAATCTGCATGTTGGACAAAAATACAAGAAAGTCAATAAAAGCTTTAATTAGCTATCCACATTAGAAAAATGGTTGTTCAATATTTACAGAATTATAAGAATCAAGTAGATTTAAAAATATATTCTGAAATACCCTCCAGAAAGCAGCAACCAGTCAGATAATTAAATCAATGTGATAATCTATGGTGTCCCTAAATCTAGCTCATTTACTGCCAAATTCTGTTTTGAGAGAGATTTGTGGTGCTTGGCACAGTCCTGATGGTTTACCTGCTGTTAATTACACGTAATAGGGGACAATAAAGGTGCATCTGTACTGAAATCTCAAATGCTTTTAGCTTCAACCAACCATTCACCAGGAGTCCCAGATTCCTCCTCGACCATGAGGACTCATCCACTCTTGAACCATGTGGTTGATGAATGTTAATAATCCAAAGGTCAAATTCACTCAAGAAGCCCTTTCCATGTTTGCATTCAGAGGTCCATGTTAATATTCTGAATATTTTACAATGGCTCTTTCTTCCTTTGGGTGTAAATAAAACAGCGCATGAAAACAGCCGCTTTGAAAGGTGCAGCAGCCCTCCTAGGACTTGATCTTGAACCAGATTTTTTTTCTCTTCAGATGAGTAACTGGGTTATGTAGCTAGACCCTGCTAATTACGCAGAGCTCAGATTCAAACGTTTTGGCCTGAATTTTTTGCATGGTCTATAAACGGTTTTAAATTATTTACTCAACCAAGTTCTCACTTTATTTGTGTGTGTATTTAAAGCAAAGATTCAGATCCTTGTACAAAATGAAGAACATTGGTGACTCGGGGGTCTCTGGTTACGTCAGATAAGCTCTATTTCCACAAAAACATATGGGGAACTCCTCCTCTGAATATCTGAGATCTGTTTTGAAACTTCACGAGGGACCAGAGCTTGTCCTTGCACCAAAAATAGAAGTGTGAGCTAGTTCCTTCTGCTCCTCATGAATAGTGATGAGGCAGTCTGCGGCTGCTCAATGAACAGCTAGGAATCCGCATAGCTATACTTAACAATGAGGGGTCTGCTTGACACAGGAAGCCAGTGACATCACTGCTGTGGTCCACTGCAATTGGCACAAGGACTTAAAATATGACTGAACTTTGTGAACATGGACAATCAAAGCTGGAGGTGAATGCCCCTTCACCGCAAGACTAAGCTGCCAAGCCTTGCAGCAGGAAGATGGGAAAATGACCCCATAAACCTTAAGATTCAAAGTCTAATTGTCCCTCCTCCCTTGGCGCTTGCTGTTTCCTTTGCTGGGACACACTCCCCTGGCCCAAAGGCGTGTAGTGCCCCCCTCTATCCGTCTTTTCAGAGGAGCCAGCTGGCCCCGCTGTGGGAACTCCCCATTCTCCACTTAATTTTGTCTCCTCAGCACTTACAACTTCCTAGCAGGTGTTTGAATGAGTTATTTATAAGGTGTCTCTGCCAATGGACTATAAGCTTCCTAAAGGGTATTTTTATCTCTTCTGTCCCCTGTATAGCCCTGAAACTTGGGACAGTATGTGACTGAAGTAGGTGCTCAATTAATATTTGTTGAAGGTTGTTGAATGAATAATGCTTGGACACAATGGGAGCTGAGTCACACCTCCAGAAGCCTGTACTTTAGAGCCAGTAACATCCTCCTCAATCTAAAAAGGTTATTAGATCTCAAGCAAGTTGCTTCTTTATCTTAATCTGTGCTGCCATATCCTATGATCTATTGTTACATGAAAGTTGATTTCCCTAAGCTATAACAATTGGTCATTAGAATAGCAGCAAACCTTTTTTTTAAAAAAAGCTAATTAAAGAAACTTCATTTGTAATCTGAAAAAAGATCTGAATGTTTTTACAGTGGAAACAAAATTGCCTCTTTTATATGATATGGGATCATGCTAAATATATTAGCTAGTTATTATTGAAATATAATCATCTGCCATCCATTTGCCATCTGGCTGTCTGATTAAAGTGACAGAGGGCTGAAGCTCGGTTCCTGGAGGATGGTATTTCTGGGCTCAGCCAATAAATTATGTGCAATTGTTACAACTTCATAAAGTCAATATTTTATTAAGCTTTGGGGGAAAAAAAAACTAATGACAATGTTTGCATAGCAACTCCCTTCCTCCCAAAAATCTGATATGGAGTGTTCCATAAGTATAAAGTAACTGTAAAGATATCAGGATATATCTCATTGTAATAGCTGGGTGAGCATTTTCACTGTTGCTGAAGCTGAAGCTCCAATACTTTGGCAACCTGATGTGAAGAGCCAACTCATTGGAAAAGACCCTGAGGCTGGGAAAGATTGAGAGCAGGAGGAGAAGGGGTCAGCAGAGGATAAGACGGTTACATTGCATCACCAGCTCAATGGATATGAGTTTGAGCAAACTTCAGGAGACAGTGAAGGACATGGGAGCCTAGCGTGCTATAGTTTATGGGGTTGCAAAGAGTCAGACATGACTTAGTGACTGAACAACAACAAATAAACATACAAACATGAAAAAACTAAACTAACTTGAACTCTCAATCTGAAACCTTCACTGCTCAGAAGTAGCTTTCTTATTAATACTGGTCTCAGGACACTAACTACGTGTTACTTAGTGCCTTAGGGCAACCCAGTCTCACCTTTGAGAAGGCTGGTATGCTTGAAAAACATTTTTATTGCCTTGTCCTAGAAAAGGAAAACCCTTTCTATCTTCTCTCTCCTCTACCAGGTGACTTGCTGGGGTGACATGGAGGAAGGTCCAGAGGCATGCGAACCAGCAATAGCAGGTGGCAGCATGTGGGGGCTGGGGTTCCCCCAGAGTGGGGTCCAGGTTGTCTGTGTTTGTCGTGCAGTTGCACCTGCCTGGCTCTGGGACAGCCAATGTCACTGAAATCTGTAGATCCTTCCTTAAGGAGTGTGAATGGACGGTAAATGTGCATTCACCTGGATCACAGGATGATACAGCTAGGAACTGATTCCAACAGTTGTTTTTAGATGAGAAAAGCAGGGCACAAAACCAGCCAGTGGTGGCATCTAGAACTTAGGTCTGTGATTCTATGTCCCAGGCTGCTCAGTCCTCACCTTCTGAGAGAAAGAAGTGAGGACAGGGGACAGCGATTCTGCAGGCTTGTCTGTGGCAATGGATCTGACCTTCCTAGACTTCCAGGGCCACATTTGGAACGTGGTTGGCCCTAACCTGACCAGGCAGGGGACAAGGTCTTTTGTTGCTTGACCTGGTAACCTGCCAACCTTAGGTTAAATTGACCCTTCAAGAATAAAAGCATTGCTTTTTTTGATTTATCAACCAATTTATTATTTCCATTTAATTCATAAACATGTGTCTCAATAACTATTGTCCGAGAAAAATCAGATAGGCTGTGATACATCTATGTAAAATATAAATAAGTTCTGGGTACAGGCACTTGGCCTAGAATGATTGATTGTTTCTTTTTCCCCCAAGATGAGCCACGATGAAATATATTCTGGTCCTCTGGTTCAATCATTTATTATTGAACATTTCTTTTTTAATTTTTTTAATTGGGTGATAATTGCTTTAGTTGTTTTGGTTTCTGCTGTGCGACTACACAAATCAGTCATAATTATATATATATATCCCCTCCCTCATTGCTTTTACTTCTAAATTAATCCCATAAAAATCCACCTATGTGAGGAGCTTGGAAATTGTCCTCCTTTTCAATCACTTTCATCCTTTGGGAGAAAACTACCTTAAATATCTTAAGTGGGAGTAATTACTAATTTTAATGTTCCTAATTTCATGTTGGCAACTGTCACCTGCTAATATCATTACTGATTCCTGTTCTTATCAACACGTGGTCTTTCTTTCATGGTAACTGCCCCTATTAACAAAGAAGGAAGAAGACGTTTTCTGACGTCTTACCTGGAATTCATGAGGGAGAGAACACAGCAGAGAAGCTAACACCACATCACGCTAATGGAACAAATGTTGCCCTTGTCAGGAAATGCAGACCTCCCCCTAGGGACATGGGCTTTGGGCAAGGTTGATGGTCTAGGAGATGACGAGGGAAGTGGCCAGAAGCTATCTGGGAGGACACACAGCTGCAAGCACCAGACTAGGGCACAGATCAGTGAGGTGGACTGGGCTGGAGACGGACGGGCCCCTGGGTTGAGCAGATCACACCCACTCTAAAGGGGCATCAAAGGCAGGTGCAGACAGCCGTGGTCATTGAGGCTGTGTCTAGTGTGGTCAGAGCACTTCCAAGAGAAGCCAGAAAGCCATAGTTTTGTGTGAAATGTCTTGATTTTTAAATGCCATCAACAATTTCATATTTGTAAGACTGCATTATAACTTACTGTATTAGATAATTATTATAAACCAAATGACTCTGGCTTGTTCTCCAGAAGTTTTGTCAGATCTGTTCAGCACAAGTGCACATGTGTCTGGCAGCCTTCCCTGTGACCACTAGCCAACAAGGATGGGCTTGCACAAAAGCTTGGGCCCAAGACACTTCATACAGCTTTTCATAATCTTCTCATGCAAGTTTGATCTAGTGTGATGGGATTAGACAGATGAAGGAGATATTTTACAGGCCATTTGAATCTCTGAGCTCCACTCCAAGCTCCAGATTGGTGCTAGCAGCTTTACTGGAAGCTTAAAAAGCATCCTCAGTTCAACATGACCCATGCAAGTCCTTTCATTCTGACCAATATCCCCTTCCTTTGCCCTATATTAAAAAGGTCCATACACAAATCTACCACCCTAATCTCGGCATATGGCACCAATGTTTATCTAACTGCTCACACCAAAGATTCCAGAGTCATCCTTGAGTCTTTCATTATCTGTTACTAACAATTCATATTGTTTTAAAACACAGCATAGGCAAACAAAGGTGTCTGTGAGAAATGTAATCCATGGGCCAATGGTAATCAACCTCTGTCTTAGGTCTTCAGGATACTGCTATGGACACGTCTCTTTGTGAATGATAAAAAAGTACTACTTTGATACGGAAGGGTAAGGAAGGAAGTTAAAGCCAACTGTGGTGGAGTAGGGTCTGGGAAGAGACCTTATATCCCATTGTTTTTATCTTCTACATTAGTCATCCTAGAATGACAATATCAAAGTCACCATCGGGGCCCTGATGTTTTTCTTTCCTTTTTTCATTTTGGTTGTTCCTTGCAGGATCTTAGTCTCTTCATCAGGGATCAAACCCAGGCCCCAGGCAGTGAAAGTGCTGACTCCTAACCACCAGACTGTCAGAGAATTCCCCTGACATTCTTCTTACCTGGTTCCTAGACACTGATTATCCTCCTGTTACTTTTGGTTTAAATTTTTATTATAGACAGTGCAAATATTGGATTGGCTTGTACAGTTATGAACATGCTCTTATTCAGTTATGCCTAGTTGTTCATCTATTCAACAGCAAGAGTGGAACAATTATATTGCTGATTTCTCCTAACTCAGTGATGAGACAGGTTGTGGCCTCTGAGGCCAGACTAAACAGACATTTGCAGCAGAAGTTGGTGGGTGCTCTGCTGGAGGGGTTGCTGAAGAAGCCATGGGAGGTGAGGGCAAAGAGAGTTTTTATTGATCAGCCCATCAATTTGAACCTTTCCTTTTGTGGATTCCTTCTCACCTGGCTAACGTTAGGAAGAAGGCTTGACCTCAAGGTGCCATATTTCGTGGAAGCAAAACCAAAGCTTCTTATTGATACTTATAATGTGTCTCCTTATTCTCAGGTTAATGGGAAATATGCTATTGGTTGAGTCTAGCCAATAAGACGACTACCTACAGGTGCATAACTGTGCATTACTTGGTATCTACTCCAACTAGGCATTACATGGATATTTAGTTTCCTAGAATGAAAACTATATGTCAGATAGAAAATGGATTATCAAGACTGTCATTAAACAAAAAGAAATCATCAAAACAAGTTGGAAATTGCTCTTTTAAACATGACATTTAGGGTACTAGGTCTTTTTCTTACCTCATGAGCATTTCAGCTAAACTCTTTGCATCTGGGGAAAGAAAGCAAACATTAGTACAAGATAAACAACTCACTAACATTCACGTAAGCATTTCTGACAAATATTCTACAGAATCAGATAACAATAGCCATTTTTAAATGTAATTGTATATTGAGATCACTACTAATAACTGAAACTTTTATGGATTCCTTATTTCTTCTAAATGAGGCACATATAAATAGCCACAAAAATTCTCAGATATGTGATAAAGGCAATGGCAACCCACTCCGGTTACTCTTGCCTGGAAAAGGCCATGGATGGAGGAGCCTGGTAGGCTGCAGTCCATGGGGTTGCTAAGAGTCGGGCATGACTGAATGACTTCACACTATTCATTTGTCACTTTTCAAAAACTAACTTTATTTCCAGAAGTCAGAAAATGAACATCTTAAAAGTAATTCATTATATAGTACAAATTCCATTCTTTTTGTTATTAAAATGAAAAAGCTTATGATCTCTTAAGTCATTATTAGAGAGCTATGCATCTGTTTGGTTGATCAAAGAATTATATACATTGCATATCACTATGTCTGGAAACCTAGATGTTTATTTCAAACTCAGAAATAAAACTTTTAAAAATTTCTTTCCGCTGAGGATACTGTTTACCAAGACCTGGTTACTGTTAGGTAAAGATGACCAGGACACCAAAAGAGTGTCTAATAGGCTTTTAATGGGGAAGTGCTCCCGGGCGGGGTTCCTGGACCCGAATGAGGCAGGTTGAGGAAGTCCGCGCCCATATCGTGTTGGAGGTGGCTTATATACGATCGTTGCGAGGGATGGTCAGGTTAATGGATGGGGGTTCGGATAGGTCACCAGGCCCAGGTGTCACGGGCTGATAGGTCCTTCTACATGGCTGGGGTGGGGCGGCTTTAGCTGGCGAAGTGTGCTGTCATTGGTCCCCGGGATCTGGGATGCTCCTTCTGTTAGGGATTTCCCTCACCAGCAGGAGGGAGAGGAGGGGCAGCCCATCATGGCCCCCGGGGTCCGGCCTTACAGTTACCACTCCCAATAAAAGAAATCCTGCCTAAAAATGATGTAAATTTTATAAAAACTTTTTGGATGGCATCATTTTAAAATTCTAATTTCCCTTAAAATATAATTTGTTCCTTTTACACATTTTTGTCCTGGCAAAAAAATGAATGCTTCCTTTCTAAGAACACAAGGGCCTTCATATTTTTCTTTCAATTTTCTTTAAAAAGCTTTGATGTTAAATGTTCAATGAATGGAACTTTCTGGGAATGGATTCAGCTGACTCTGAGTGTGAGTGAAGCAATGCATTTGTGGGAACTTTTTGGTGTTTGGGGGCTGACCCTTGAATGCAGTCGCTTTTGTGTCAGGTAGCAGGATGCTGTAACTGGGAGGTATGGACGGACAGTCACAGGCATAGCCACACACAGGCAGTCATCCCGTGTACCAAAGCACTGCTCTTCAAGTCAGCGGTGCCAGGTCCCACCTACGAGGAGGCCCCGGGCTTGTGCACAGATGGGTTCAGTCTGGGAAGTGAAATAGCTCCCTTCACCCCATCCATATGGCAAAGCAAAGAAGGCAAAGCAGCACTGAATTTCCCATCTTGTGGCTTTACATTTATCTGCAAAGACAAGATAAGCTTCTTCTCTTCCGGAATGATTTAACACTTGCAAAGTAGATATACATATACACACATATAAGGTGCCAGAAGCTTGGGATTAATTAGCTCGATGGAACAACCAGCACTGGCTAGTTCAATGCTCTGAAAAGAGGCTGGAATTCCAAAGAGTAAAATGCTGCAAGTCAGCTCACCATGTGAAGGGAACTCAGACTCAGACATCTTCAGGATGGATCTGCGGTCCTTGTTCTGACACCATCATTATTCTTTTTCTATTCCTGAAGCGAATCACCACAGCTTTCTCTCCTGTGATTTTTTTTTTCCCTATCAATGTGCCAAGGAAAGATAGCTTCCAACCAGTGGGGATAGAAGTCCCTCTGGTACTGACAAGCTCCAAAGCAAAATTTCTGTGTCTACAATTAATAGGCAGCTTCATCCACAGGCTTTGGTACCCAAAGTCTCTTTGGTCTACCCTTCCCTATGCTCATCACCTTATAGTGGATCCCTTTCTCTGTCTATCTTGACTACTATTTCCTCCTTCTGATTCATCTGAAACTGTGAGCAACATTATATTCATGGAAACTCACTTTTTCTCTGAGTCCCCCATGAGGAAGCTGAGAGCTGGTGGAGTGTGAAGCTGGCAGAGAGTCTGGATGATACAGCTGGCATCAGGGACCAGGCATGAATGTCTCCTGGGGTTGGGACCAAGTGGACTAGGGTCACGTGCTAGGAACCCGGATTACTTAGGACTGCCAGCCCATGTCCCCTTTATACCCATCTGCCTGGGAATTTCTGAGCCCTCCTTCAGAAATCAGGAAACTGGGATCCAGATACATTCAATCATTTGCTGCAGCTGAGTAGGAAATCATAACTAGTATCTGTTGATACAAACTCTTTTAAAATCATTATCCTCAAAGCTTTATATACTGGAGTGGGTAGCCATTCCCTTCTCCAGGGGATGTTTCCAACCCAGGGATTGAACCCGGGTCTCCTGCATGGCAGGTGGATTCTTTACCATCTGAGCCACCAGGGAAGCCCTTTATCCATAGAGGGGGACACATGTCATATCCTTAGGGCCACACAGAGGAGTGCATTCCTCATGACAGCTGACCAAGGGACACACCCTGGAGGGCACTCTCAGGCTGGGTCAGTTGGAGAGCAAGTAAGACTGATATCACCTTAAAGAGAGCACACACTAACAGGAAGAATGCTCCAGGGCGCAGAAGGAGCCAGTGGTGGATTCTGAGCTCCTTCAGGAAGCAAGGAAACAGCAATTTGGGTGTAGGCTGAGATGCCTGGCTTCAAACATATCGAGTCCTTTAATGTATTAAAGTAAATTGTGTGTGTGGGGGGGTGCTGATTTGGAAGTCAGTTGGGAGAGATGTTAAGGATATGATGGGTTCTGGGTCTTCTGTTCATACAGGGGGTGGGGAGAAGAAAAGGAAGAACTCTGGACACTCTCCTCTTTAGGGGCAAGAAGGGGATGTGGGACAAATTAAGAGAATATTTTAAAAATCATGGAGTCGTGGTATCTTAAGAGCATCACAGACTTTTCAAATCCTCCTCTAATAAATGTCTGAATCCCTTCCACAGTGCCCTAGACAGATGCTACAATGAGCTGGGGCCAACAGCAGCCCCAGGGAAGACAATACCTTTGCTGACCAGACGGTGCCGACATCTCCTCCATCACTGACCTGGCTTCCATGTCTGTTGAGGGCTCCCCACTCAACACATCAGTCTCCCTAGGACTTTGGCTTTTTTCTCTCTCCCCAGTTCAATTCTCATTTCCTCATCAGCATCTCCCTCTTTGGTCTGCCCAGCTCCAGACTCTCAGCCCTCTAAGCAGTTTGCCCACAGCAGAAAGGGCAGAACTGGCTCTGAGTCACACTGCTCACTTGATCACATCTGTACTCTGAAATTCTCAAAGAAGACTCCTTGCCAATAGGACTCCTCAGCTCAGGGTACCAGCCTCCTGTGCGGGACCTAGTTGTCTTTCTAGCTTGGTTCCCTCTCACTTTGAACCGCCAACCCTCTCTGAGTTTTCTGCTCTTGCATTCTCTGCCGAGAGCCCCCATGGTTTTGTTCTTCCAAGCCCTTGCCCCACCCTCCCCTCAGACGTGACTTGCTCTGTACACCCTCCCGACCCAGCAGGTGACGCTGGCCTTCTGGTTCCCTGGGCTTCTGAGGACCTTTGCACCTGTCTAGCATCTCCACATCTGTTCAGCTCAGTCTTGGCACTTTGCATCAAGACTTCCTGGTTTCACACTGTCTCTCTAATGGCCCTTTTGTCTTTATCTCCAGCCTCTGGTATAGTAAAGTCACACAGTCTTTTCCTGAAGATACAATTCGTTATGAAAAACACCCTCCTATTCTTGTGTTGAAATCCCTTGATGTAATTTCTCCTTGGCTATAAGAAAGGCACCTTCTGGAACCACTGAGAAGCCATTTGAATATTTCCAGGTAGCTGGCATGTCTGAGTTAGCTTGGCTTCAGTGTTCTCTTTTTTGGGCTGAATTCTCTAATTTTCTCAATCACTCCTCAGATGGCAGAATTTCTAGGCAATTTTCCACTTGAGACTCTCTTCTATGGAAGACCTGTGATTTCTTGTTGTCCTTTGAGGCTGAGCCCAGAAACTGGTAATTTTTTTGCTAGTCTCTTACCCACTGTTGGGAACACAATCCTCATTATATGTTATGTAAATGAATTTTCACAACTTATATTGGAGACTTTCCAATTATCCCTATTAAATTTTATCTCCTTGGTTTTAGCCTTTCATCCTTTACTACATTAGCTCCCACCTGGATTTATGCCATCTCAGAAATCAGCTTAGCTTGCCTGTATTTCAGCCCAGTGCTGTAACCTGGTCCTCTCTTCTCCATCAACCGTGTCAAAGTGCAAATAGGATTGTCCAGGCTGTGGCTGATCCCTATCATATCCTCTGATGCTCACAAACTATCCTATAACCTAAACCAATTTACTTCAATCTACAGTTTCTAGAACTTACTGTTTTTCGAAAATGGGTATGGAGTATACTTCCTAATACCTCTAATCTGATTGTTCAAAGATGATGTACAAAGGTCCTTGGGAGCATGTCTGAAATCATTTTGTTCAGAATCTTAAAAAAAATTTTTGGGGGGGATTTTGCAATACTTTGGCCACCTGATGCAAACAGCCGACTCATTGGAAAAGACCCTGAAGATGGGAAAGATTGAGGACAGGAGGAGAAGACGGCAACAGAGGATGAAATGGTTAGAAACGGCATCACCGACTCAATAGACATGAGCTTGAACAGATTCTGGGAGAGAGTGGAGGACAGGAAGCCTGACGTGCTGCAGTCTATGGGGTCACAGAGTCAGACACGACTGAGTCAGTGGACAACAACAACGGAGGGGAACCACACAACACCTTTGCTAATCTTTCCAGTGAGAGAAAACGTCCCTCTTGGGGATTATCACTGCATCAACTGGTGCCCACACTTTGGTTTTCATCATCTGGGGTCCTGTGTAACAGTTTGTTGTAAGCCTGGCTTGCCTGATCTACTAGCAAGGAGTTAGGAAGATGACTTTAGGCAGCATCCTCTCCAGTCCTCCCAAAATCACTAGCACACAGTAGGTTTTGAAACAGTAAATCAATTTAAATAATCAGGGGCTTTGATGATTTTCTCAAACAACCCGATTTATCCTTTTTCCTTTTCCTTCCTTCCATCTCTCCCTCTCTTCCTTTCTCAAAATCCCCCTCATCCTTCCTTCTTTTTCTATAATTCTTGTTTCACATTTTCTGGTCTGAATAGCACTTCTCTTGGTTCACACCAAAGTAAAACAGATGCTGAGTCCGTTTTCTTCTACCTGCCATCTGTTAAGATGAGAACATCATCTCAAGTCTTCTTTTGCTTCTTTCCCAACACAGCTCCACGCTCTTTTGTGTTGTCTGCCACTTTTTTCCCCCACAAATTTCAGCTCAGTCTGAGAGACTTTTTGACACCTTTCTAAAGCCCTGGCTGTTTCTCTATACCTGTCATTGGCTCTGTGCTCTTCCCTTCATCTTTCAGTCTAGGAGATGATGGAGACAGATTACCAGGCTTTCCCAGTGATGCTCAATGATGGAAAAAAAGTGTTTCAAAAAATTACATGTGGTAACACTCTGGATGTGCAAAGAGGGCTGGAAGATGATAGCTGAAAGGAGAATTTGGGGATCTTAAGGTAAGTGACCCCCTGCCATTAGGAGAGCATTTTCATTTGAGGGGTTGGGGGAGCAGTGAGACAGGATTCAGAGGAGCTTGTGAGACATGATGTAGTTGACTGTCAAAGAGTCTTTCAAGAATTCAGAGGAGAAAAGAAGTGGAGAGAAGGGCAGTAGGATAAGGATAGGCAAGCCAAAAAAGGAATCCTTTTTCTTTAAATATAGGGGGGCCTGGGTAGTAATGAATATAGAGATAAGAAATGAACAAACCAAATATCTTTCATGGGGAAAAATAAAATGATAAAGTCATTATTGATTCTGTGTTAATACACTGATTCTATGTTTAATTCCATGTTTCTTTGACGTATCTCTTTAAGCTAGCTTAATAAGGGTGCGACAGACTATTTCTTTCCTGAATGTTCCAAAACTGAAGAAGTATCGTGGAGAAAGGATTGGGTAGAAAAAAGTGATCTCAGCTCTCCTGCTAGTACCTACCTAACTGATGGGTGGTTTTCAAGTTCCCTTCAGTTTTCATGTCAGCAAAATAGAGCACAATAGCGTCAAGATGTCAAGTTTATTCACACCTATTTGCACAGCTATTAAGAGACTAAAGCAGGACAGTATAAAGACACGGAAAAAGGAAGAAGAAAGCATGGAAAATGCTAGCATTTTGTCAATTAATTGTGATTCAGTCAGTTTTCAGGAAGAGGCATCCCAGCTGGGTAAAAGCATCACAGGGTGGTTCCTCCGTTCCCTATTCTTTGAGAACCATCTCTCCCAAGGGGTCTGCACTTGAGTTAGGCGTTCTTATCAACAAGGCAGAACAGGCCTCCAGCACTGCGGCTGTGCTAGTCCTGAGCACATGCTCTAATGTTTATTTTATTTTTTAAAGACTTTTTTTGATGTGGACCATTTTTAAAGACTTTATTGAATTTGTTATTAATAAAATATTGCTTCTTTTTTTATGTTTTGGTTTCTTGGCCACAAGACATGTGGGGTCTTAGTTCCCTGATCAGGAATGGAACCTGCCTCCCCTGCACTGAAAGTCAAAGTCTTTAAGCACAGGACTGCCAGGGAAGTCCCTTATGTTTCTTTTAAAAAGAGGATTCTCATTCATAGGCACATCATCACACTTTCATCTCCAAAGTCCTAGTTACGAGAATGGAATTTGTTTTGCTTCATACCTCTCCGGGGCAATCACATGCACAGGCCTCCCAAACACAAAACCAACTTGAGAGCAGCGGATTTGCCCCTGCTTTGCGAGCCTGCTAAATTGCTTCAGTCGTGTCCAAATCTGTGCAACCCTATGGACGGTAGTCCACCAGGCTCCTCTGTCCCTGGGATTCTCCAGGCAAGAACACTGGAGTGGGTTGCCCTGCCCTCCTCCAGGGCATCTTCCCGACCCAGAGATTGAACCACATCACTTACATCTCGGCAGGTGTGTTCTTTACCTAGTGGGTGCCACCTGGGAAGCCCCTTCTCCTGCTTTAGCACCTCTCAAAAGCTCTTACTTGCAAGCTCCCTCACAACAACCCCTGCTTTTCTGGGGAATTGAAAGGGAGCTCATAAAGCAGTTATTTTCCCAAGGGCTCTAAAACCTTCATTTACATTTTTATAGGCTCACAAAAAGGACCCCCAATCATCTAGTCAAATGAAAGCTGATTCCAAAGCCATGACAAAATACATAACCCAGAAAAGAAGACCATATATTCTTGCCATCTCAGAAAACTGGAATACAAAAATGGACAAAATAGAACCCACAGGCAGGGCAAAGCCCTGGGTTGAGACCACCTGGCTCCCTCCTGCTCCTGCCTGCACCCCGCCCACCCCTGTGCCCCCATCCCTCGCTCCGTGGCTGCCATTGGCCTGGCTCTGTTACCTTCCCGCTATTCCTGTGCTTTCCCACTGTAGGATAAAGAAACCCATTTTAAAAATTTAGTTCTGCCATAACACACTTGAAGCTTTGAAAGGATGATTTTTAAGAAATGAAGGTCAAAAGGCCAAAGAGAAAGAAAACAAAAAGGAACGAAGAAGGAAGAAAATGCAAAGCTGAGAACTACAGTTTCAGAATTCTGATCCCATCTCAGCCCTCTGATCCCATCTCAGCCCCAACTGGGACATTTATCAGTTCGGCAGTGACGTCTCTGGGGGGCCCACCCACCACTCTGTTTGCATGCATATGACTCAGTGCCATCATGGCCACCTTTATACCCGTCTACCTTGACTCCAAGTGCCTCTGAGTTCCCAGATGCACACCTTTCTTCCTTTAGATTATCAGAGTTCAAGCTAAGTGTTGGTTTTACAGAGGAGGAGAGATTTAGCTCAGATATTTGCAGAGCAGATAAATGGAATATTAGAACAGTCATGGCCCACCCCTTCAGCCGTGCCTGTGGATGACCAAAGGCCACATTCTCTTTAGGAATGGTCTTCCGGAACTAATCGGCTTTAAACTATTAATCCATTTGAAACCATGTTTCAAATAATAAATATGCTTCTGTTCAAGGGAAGAAGGTCAGATTTTACGTCATCCACTGATTTTTATCTTTAGCTTATTTGAAACGTTGGAAGCAGCTTTTTGGCTTGGCACTGCCAGTTGACCCATGCTGGTTGGGTACTTTGCATCCTCTTGGGTAAACTCATACTAAGAGGGGAAGCTTTTAGTGACCCTGGCCTTGATTACTTGACATTGGAATCAAATTTTTATAATTTGGCACTGCTGGGATCATGGGCCCAGCCAGTGATTTATTCTATAACCTTGTACTTCAAAGGAGCTAGTAATAGGAAAAAATCAGGGCATCATTTAAAGCAAAATGTGGCTTCTGAACTTGTGGATAAGGTTATAGATTTTTTAAAAAAGGTAGCACTTGAAGACAATTTAGACTTTAGGAGGTCGTTAAGCTCTAAAATTAGTAATTCACTCAGGAAGGAAGAATATAGGTTGGCTAAACTGCTTGAGTCCCATTTTCTTTCTTTCTTTTTTAAAAAAAATTTACATAAAGCACGTTATGGTGCGTTATCTAACTAGGTTGCTTGTTGATACAGTGAAACAAACCTACTTATAAACACTGAGTAGCATATAGCAATCGAACAAGGTCAATGGCATGGAGTTGATCTTACAGTGTTCATTAGGAACCCCTGCAGTATTTTCCTATAATTCAAATTTTCCTATTTCCAGTTTTGATCCTGAAGAGTAGTTGCTCAGGAAATACTGACCTATTACTAGAAATGTCCTTATTTTACACAATAAAATATTGTATGAAGCCATTCAATCTGTAAATATATTTGAACTCATTCTAACCCAGGGACATGATCTGTGCCTTATGTGGGTCAGGTAGTAACTGAGTGATTCTACTAATGGACTCTGTTTAATAGATGGGCACCTACTACCTTAAACTCTGTGGCTCTAGTTTCCTCCCACGAGTGAATGAGAAACATGTTGTATTATTAATTAACATACCAGTTCAAGGGCCCTTCAAACCTAAAAGACAGATGTTTGAGGGGCAGGGTCTGGCCTTTTGGGCTTCCCATGTGACTCAGTTGGTGAAGAATCTGACTGCAATGCAGGAGACCTGGGTTTCATCCCTGAGTCAGGAAAATACCCTTGGGGAGGGCATGGCAACCCACTTCAGTATTCTTGCCTGGAGAATCCCATGGACCAAGGAGCCTGGTGGGCTATAGTCCACAGGGTTGCAAAGAGTTGGACATGACTGAGCAACTAACACTTTCACTTTCTTTTCTGGCCTTTCATTGATTCTCCCAATAGCCCTAGTCACTCACTCTGCCCTTTTATGGCACATTTTTTAATGTTATAGAAAGATGAGCATATCCCACATTAGCCTTTGCTGACTGCCGCTAGGGTATCAGCTTCCATTATCCTAGGACAGAATCTTAGTAACCTTTCTTTTCTCTCCAGGACCTGGCCAAATTCTTGTGATCAAATAGAAATGGTTAATAAGAAAATTTTACAGTTTTAAAAAATTTTGCATCTGGTCCATGGAAGATAATCAGCGAGAATGTGTTGAACTGAATATTTTAGTGTATCCAAAGTAAAACCTGCCGTTTGGAAGGCTATGGAATGAGGTATCTGATCATTTTCCCTTCTTCCTGCCCTCTCCTCAAACTCTTGACTTGGAAGCTTTTATTAGGCAAGTAAAATGCAAAACTGCAGATACCTTTGTGCCCTGCCAGCTACTTCTCTGGGATTCTTTGCTCCTCAGCATCTCCCATGAATACATCTTTGCCACAGCACTTATTTTCTGCCCCTGCTGAAACCTTTGTGTTAGCTCTCTCTCTCTGCTCCGGCACAAAGAAAACAAACTCGTTTCCGGGGAATGAAAGGCTGGACTTGAGGATGTGATGAGGCGCTCTCTGTACCGAGACCAGTGACAAAACAGTGGTGTTGGATGGCGGAGGCGCCAACAATAAAAATGCCAGCCCAGGATATTTTCTAGACAGAGTCCTTGCAAGGCAATAACGAAATTACAAGGGACTGTGAAGAACAAAAAAAAGGGACATCCCACCTGCCACCGGTCTGACTCAAAGGCACCAGGAAGAATACGCAACAGCTTTAGCATCTTTTTCTTGCTCTTGGCAGAGAAGAGCGAGGTTGGGGTGTTCAAGTTGTTAAATAGAAGAGGAAAATCAGACAAGAGCTGGGGAGGTGAAAGGAAGCAACGGGGGCCCGGGCAAAAAGAAAAGGTGAATTTAGCAGAGGCAGGGGGCAGATGCTGAGAAGGATTTAGTCTTTAACACATTTGTAGGTAAACCCTTGTGATCAAACAGGAATGATGGATGAGAAAGTGTTACTATTGGTTTTTAAGAATGTTATATGGACAATTTCTAGTCTTCTAAATGCAGCCAGTTCAATCTGTCTAGGTGCAACAAGAACAGACAGCCTTGGTACCTCAATAACAATGCCCCTAAGGCCAGGCTATGGGTTTCTGTTTTTGGTTAAAAAAAAGGGTGGAGGGTTTTTAAAAAGTCCTTTTGGAGGCTTTCCTAGTGGTCAGTGGTAAAGAATCCACCTGCTGATACAGGAGATACAAGTTTGATCCCTGGTCTGGGAAGATCCCACATGTTGTGGAACAGCTAAGCCCTTGCGCCACGGCTACTGAGCCTGTGCTGTAGAACCTGGGAGCTGCAACTATTGAGCCCATGTGCCTAGGGCCTGTGTTCCATAACAAGAGAAGCCACTGCAATGAGAAACCCTTGTACCACAACCAGAGAGTAGCCTCTACTCACCACAACTAGAAAAAAGCCCATGCAACAATGAACACCCAGCACAGCCAAAACTAAATAACTAAAAACTTATTTTTTAAAAAAGTCCTTTTCGTATTTTAATGATGAACACTTGTGAGCAGAATCCCATACAGCACGCCTGATACTGAATTTCTCAATAGATTAGGCAATACAATGTTTTTGTGATGCTGTTCTCATAAATGGCACCCCCTTTCTTCCCCAGTTGCAATTAATTGCTTCCTGTTTTGTGCTTACTGTCCGGTGAGTGTATGCTCCTCGGGTCTGTCTCATCACAACAAAGATTTGGAGTGACCCACATTAAAGCCCTCGGCACGTCCCAGCTCTCGGGTCTTGGACAGACCATGTTATAGCTCTTAGATAAATCAGTGTTACAGCTCTATTTTATTTAGAAAATAGCAAGAGAATCCATCCTTGAGGCCTGAGGGCATGCTGACCCAAAGACGCGAAGAGAAGAGAGTGGGGGAGCATGGCAGCGTGCAGGAGAGAGACAGAGAGAGAGACCGCGCTTTGGGTCCTCTTTTTATATGCTTTTTCCCTCCCCCTGGGCCTGCCCTATGTAAATTGGGCTAGCCAGGAGTGCTCTTTGTTCTACCTGAGGTCCTCACTCAGGTCCTCGGAGTCCTTTGACATTCCTTTGTTCTATTTTCTCAGGCTTTTCCCTTCCTTGTCTTTTAGCCACCTCTATTTTGGACTCCTGTTTCCTATACTACCTACCTAACAGAGCTATATCAAGAGGATGCCCTGGCTATGAGAAGACAGGTGGAAATATCCCCCTGTCCCACTGATCTAACTGGTCTCTGGTTAATTAAGAGGTCAACGTCCAGATCTACCAGCAGGGCTTGGGGATATCCCCAGACATCTTAAGGACAGAGCTTCCAGGCTTGTCTTTCAAATGCAAATTTGAAGAACATAGGGGATGCTGCATTCCCCTCACTGCACTGACACTAAAGTGCAAACAGCCTGTATATGCATTCTACCGAAGCTTGGATTTACTCAATATCCTGACAGGTAAAGAGGAGGGACACAGAGAACTCTGCCCTGTCCAGGGCTTTGTATTGGAAAGAACTCATTGTCCTCACACCCCAGAGCCAGGGCCAGCAGGGCTGTTGCACAGGACCTGGAAATAGCTCCTGTGCTCAGAATCTACAGAGCTGGGCATTGTAATAATGGTGCTGCTGACAATGGCTCTCATTTGGCCCAAGTTATTATCATCTATTATTTTATTTTCTATTAGTTAAAGCGAAACTCTTACACCAGAATTCTGCTCCAATTTCTAATTCAGGAAAGCGTGCGTTTTCTGCCTCACAATGCTTTCCCGGGACCATAAACCCTCAATTTCCTCTTCCCAGCAATAAAACCGTTCTCATTTCCAGAGTCCATCAGACAGGTCTTTTTAAAGGAGGCCGTAATTGGTGGCATTGCTGCAGAGACTGAAAATTAAAGAGTGGTTGTTGGCAAACCCACGGGAAAGTCATTCTCTTGGTCTGCCCTACTGACAAGTTAGGATTTAGGACACTTGAAAGAGGTTGGCTTTCACCCAGTTTCTGAGTAGTAACTTTTGTATGACTTGCCCACGAGGCCCTGACACTCTGCTCAAGGAATATCAAGGGTCACAGAACCAGGCAGCCTGGGGTTCTAGCCCAGAGAGGGAAAGGCATTCGTGGGGTCAGATCCCCTCAGCTAGCTGTTGGTCCCGCTGTGCGGGGGGACGGCCGAGCCTCCGCTCACCTCTCAGCCGCTTCAGCCTCTGCTCACGCCTCCTCCTCCGAACCACCAGCAGGAGCACAAACAGCATCAGGACCCCCACCAGGATACAGGAGATGGTCACCAGCATCTTGAGCCCCTCGTTGGTTGTCAGCCCTTCATCGCTTTGGACAACTGACTTAATGAGTGGGGGGATTGTACCTGAAAACAGGGTCATGATGTTAGGTGGCTGTTAATGACGACAGTATGGCGGAGTTTTTAGGGATGATGGGTTATAAGAACCGCGCGAGTGATCCGAGGGCGTCCACGGAGATGAAGATGGAAGGAACTCTTCATCTAGGTCCTTGCTAATTTCTTTACTCACTCACTTCCCTCCTATGCTTACTCTACAGAAATGGAACTAGAGTCTGCGCAAAGGACAAAGCCCATTTCTTTGAAAGGGCCTTCACTGGTAACATGCTGGGTGCAGACACTTGAAAGCATAATATCCAGGCTGGGTGCTTTAAAAAGTCACATGCATTTACCTGGAGTTGAATGTCACCCAGAACACAATTGCGAGTGGCTGTTTGAAAAACTGCACATCAAAGAAGGAACAATGGGCTTGGCAAGTGGACAGAAGGCAGGCTTTGGGGAGACTGTACCAGATAGACCTGCTTAAAGGAGCTGAAAATCTCTTTTCTTTGGTTATTTCATTGCTTTTTATCATGGATGTAAGACCAAATCTACTTTTAAAAGTCTCATTTCGGGACATTAGAGCAAAATCAACTTTTCAAAGAGAAGCCATCCAGGTCTCTAAAGCAAGCTATTTATTGACCCTTATAATGCCCTGAAATTCAGATTATTTAGAATTACAAGGAAACACTTAAGCAGTCTGAACTCTGAGCTGCTTTAAGCTGCCTTCTGCTGAGAGGCTGAACAAAATGGGTCCAGAGATTCAAACACAGGCATCCCCTTTTATGGAGCTTGCATTTTGGCATCCACCACTATGAAAAGATGCTCCAGTCTTCTGTATTTTCCATGTAAAACAAGGGCCAGGAAGTCAGTAATTTAGGAAAAATAATGCAAAAATAATATAATTTCCCTTTGAACAAAAAGTGTCTTTGTCCTGCATTTAGTGAGTAGAGCAGGGATACAGAACACCAGGCCCCTCTGCTGTCTGCTAAGGCCAATAATATCATTCTTCCAACTTATAAACTCCAGTTTTGGCTGGAGCCCCAGGTCTGCAAATGCTCAGAACTCAGGTAAGAGGCACAAAAGGGGAGGCAGGTGGGGATGTGTCTGCAAAACCAAGATGACACAGGACCAGTACAAACACCTGGCTGAGGGAATGGCAGAAGAAAGAGTCCAAAAAAAAAAAAAACAGAAGAATCTGAAATCTGACTAGTACAGCCAGAAAGCTAATCATCAATGTTTGTTTTCTCCCAAATGAAAAAAAAATTCTTCAGGCCAAAGTGACACAAGAGATATTAAACCTATATATCCACAAGCTTGGTTCAAAGAAATATGTAACCTTTTTCAAGGAAAATAGACATACGCATTTTTCTTTCTAGTGTAATAAAATCATCTCAGATTTCAGAACATTTTACATGTAGGACGTTTTTCATGATTCTAATCTGAAATCTTGGATAAAGTGAGGATATTTCGTCTAGAAAATAACCATTTAAAGTCTGCAGAGCACTTTGTAAGTAAGAATGACAGTTTCAAATGCTGCATGTGAGAGGTTGCTAATTAAATGATTAGCTGTAAGCCTATCAACAACGTGCACCTTGAAGCTATGCACGCTGGACCGCACAGATTACAGTGAGGCTGGGTGTCAGAGTGGGATGATCGAAAGGCAATTAGTGGACGTCCATCATCTAAAGCAAGAAATATACTTTCTGCTCAAATGTGTACCCTGCTAGCAAAGGACTTTGGGGAGCCTTTAAACGCTAGAGAAAACGTCTGGTCAGCATCAAAGCCCTTTAGTTTGTCAGATCAAAGAATGAAACAGAGTTGGAGGAGAAAGCAGGTCAGATGTGCTGCTCTATGGGCTGATGCTCTGTGATGGAACCTCCTGAAGTGAAGTCATTGCTGATTGAGGCCAGGAGATTAGAGTGATGTGGCCCAGGAGGAGCAGGGCTTCTGAGGAGATGCCTCATATCTGGGAGCTGGATCAGGGGCCTTGACGGTGGGGGCCCAGGCTGGTATCACCAGCCCCAGGACTCCCACATAGGCACCTTCTTGCCTTCACCCCACCCAGGCCTGCAATGCTGGGGGCAAGCCTGTGCTGTGGCTGAGGAGGAGTTTGTGCAGGAAATTCCAGGGTGGGTTTACAGTGTGCCAGGGTCAAGACTGACCAGGACAAAATGCCTAAGGGAGGAGCTGAGTCCACATCACCTTCAGAGCATCCTTTGGTCATGTCCCAGGCTCCTTGGGTTTATGGACTCTCTTTTCTTAGGACAGGATAACCAGTACTCCAAGGAAGTTCCTGCCAGGGCTATAATTAAGGCAAGATCCTGAATGCACACAAGCAGAGGAGAGGACACCCCTTAGCCTTTCCAGTGAAGAATACAGTAGGGGCTGTTTGCTCAGGCACAGACTTTCTGGGTAAGTCACCCAGCACCATTGTCTGGCCTGGTGGGTAGATGCTGGACAGGGGCTCCGAGGGAGCTGAGCCCACAGCTCCAAATTATCTAACCAGAGGAGACTGTTTTTACAAATGAGCACAGCACCTAATTCAGCCACTGCCTTTCCCAGAGTGGACCACCACTGCAAAGCTACAAAAATCAGCTCAACTTGCTTCTAGTTAGGACTCTCTGAAATTCCCTGACTGCAGAACCATCAATGTCAGACTGTCTTTAGCTTCACTGGGCTTGACTTTGTTCAACATCAATAAATGGCCCACAATACTAGTTGTAGGAAAAAAAGGAGAAAAATGTCTCCCTCTTATTTTTGGTCAACTAATCATCATGAGACACCTTGCCTGGTTTTCAGAAACCCCTTGCCAATTGCATGTTTGTGTGTGTGTGAGCCTACGAATGTGTGCGTGTATGTACATGTGTGTGCATGCCCAGTTCCATCCTATGACATTATTCTATTTCTATCTGTGCCCCTGTTTCTTCTCAGAGACTAACATAAGCGCCTTCACTTATGGAAAACTGCTTTTGAACATGCAATTTAAGGGCTAAATGAGAGAAAAAAGAAAGCTGTTATGTGGTTTGGGATGGGGTGGGCGGAGGGGAGGAAGACAACAAAAGCAGTGTTAGCTCACAGTCATGACCAAGCACCAACCACTTGCAGAGAAGCCTTCAGCCCGAAGAGAAGTCACTCCTGCACCCTGACTGCCTAGTGAGGGTCCCCGGGCCTCAGTCCCTCCTTCCTGGAACTCAGCCATGGGCACATGGGTACCTGGTCTAGGGAGCCCTGCGGGGAGCAGACTGGACAGCCCCCAAGCCTAAGGGGATCTGTGGGCACAGGTCACATTGCGCCGAGGATGGATGTCGAATGGGAGAGGGACAGCAAGCTTGTGCACGTGTCCCGAGATGCAGGCGGGAGGCCAGGGCCAGCTTACTGCCATCGTAGTTGAGCGTGGCGAAGTTGGTCTGCTTCTCTGCGCAGCCCGCGCTGTTGCACACCCTCATCTGGAGCTCGTACCACGTGGCCTCCTGCAGGTCATACAGGATGTAGGACTTGGAGAGGGAGGTTCGCTGGGCCGTGGTCCAGACCGTGGTCCCGAAGGGTCTGTACTCGAGTGTGAAGGAGGTGATGGGGCAGCCGCCGTCATTCCAGCCGATGAGGTTGAGCCGCACGCGTGTGGTATTGATGCTAGCGAAGAGCTCCTGCTCCTTCGAGAACTGGGGCTCTGCGGAAAAGGCACAGGGGCCAGGCCACGGGGTATGTGAGTGAAGGTCACCAAGGTCGTCCTGCACTGCCCTTGGACTGATTCCCCACAGGCGAGGGGCTCAGTCCAAGTCTGGGTCACAGGCTACTTGCTACCTGTCCACTCTTTACCAGGATCTTATGAACCAACAGGCTGTCCCAGCCAAGATAATCTAGGAATGAAAGGGAACATTGGGCGGGTAGCGGTTATCTTCGTGAATCTTAGATTTCCCTGAAGAACAATTCTGTTCTCAGGTATGTGTTTCCTTGAGTGGTTTTTTTGTTTTTCAAGTTTGTTTTATTTGGTGGACAAAACTTAGGATGTCAGCCAAGGACACAGCCTCTCAGGTAGCTTTGAGGGATTCCTCCTCCTTGAGTAGTTTTGAAGGAACCACTGTGATGTGCTGGGCTGACGTGTCCATTCATGGACCTGACCCAAGAGAAGGCAGACTTGGACGTGGGAAGTACCCACAGCACCCTTATTGTCCAAGCGCCTCATACTGGAACCCAGGGACCTGACGGGTATATTTCTGCAGAAGTCAGCACTTCATCATCTGAGCCCTGGTGTTTGTTATCCAAAACTCAGCACTGCATCCAAATGACACCCTTGCCTGCTGATGTCTGGCGTGCCTGTCATGTGGTCCATGCCACTAGATGAGAGTCAGCGGGAGGAAACCTGCAGAGACTCTCTCTTTACCTCCTCACCTACGCTCACGTGCAGCTCCGTCCCTCCCTCCCGCTGCTGTTTTCGGGCTGCACATTTCACCTCTGAACATCACTGCCCTCGGGTTCGCCTCCCTGAAGGTCCACCTTTCAAAGGAAAAACCAACTCACGCTGAAGGTTAACAGTCAACCTCAGCGACTTCTCACCTGGAAAGCAGAGTCTATGAGGCAATGTGATAGTTATAAATAGAAAGGAGGAGGTGACAAGGGAGGAGGTCACCTTAGGAGAAGGTAAGAGGGCAAAGGTCACACTTCATGGCTACTCAGCCTGGGAACGGAGTAGCACTGTTGGCACCAAAGCCCTTGATTTTCAAATGACATTTTTTAAAAAATACATTTTTACTGAAGTATAGTTAATGTACAATGTTGTATTGGTTTCAAGTATAGAGCAAAGTGATTCAGTTATACATATGTGTGTGTCTGTGTGTGTGTGTGTGTGTATATATATATATATATATATATATATTCTTTAAAGATTCTTTTCCCTTTTAGGTCATTACAAAATAGTGAGTACAGTTCTGTGTGCTATACAGTAGGTCCTTGTTGATGATCTATTTTATACACAGTAGTGTGTATCTGTTAAATCCAAACTCCCAATTTAGTCCTCCTCTCCACCTTTCCCCTTTGGTGACCACAAGCTTGTTTTTTATGTCTGTGGACACTGATGTCTGCGGACACTCTTCTTTTAAACTACCAATGAAATAATTAAAAAAGAGAATCAGACTATTTTGTAAAGACCAGCCATCTCTTTCAGTATGCTGAAACACTGCCAGACCCATCCGGGGGTAACAACATTCAAGCTCACAGATCCATGATGCGTCTTTTGTGACTCCAATCTGCTGCCCGCCCCCCCGCCCCCCCCGCCCGCCAACTTTGATCTGAAAGACAGAGGATCTCTAGAAACAACAGAAGTCTTAAGTACCTTTGCCCAGTGTTTTCGCTTCTATGATCTCACTTATGCGCCCGGGTCCCACTCCGTTCTGTGCAGTGAGAGTGAACTTGTACCAAGTCCCACATTTCAGGTTTTCCAGGCGGTAGGAGCGTTCACTGGGGCTGATGGGAAAACTCCCCCACTGCTCACTGTTGTCCTCGGAGTACTGCAGTATGTATCCTTCGGAAAACAAGAGGCAGTCGTGGGAACGTTACTTGCTTTCCCGCGAATGTTTGGATTGCGTGCACGGTGAGTTCTCAGAACTGTATATCTTCAGAAGAGAATAACTGAGCTCCAGGACACTGCATCCCAGCTGGGAGAAGTGCTGTGATGACTTACTGATTATGAGATGTTTAGGCCACACCAGATGCTGCAATGCTGGGAGTGCTGGGCAGTGTAATGAAGTTGAAACCACGTTCTGCCCGTTCTCTTTAAAAGGTGTAGCCGGACACCCGATCTCTAAGTGGCTGACCTTCAGAGCACATGTGCCCAATCCTTGGGAACAGCTGTAGTCTGAAGCCGGGCTATTTATATATAGAATATATATTACGTGCTTGAATGCTAAGCCGCTTCAGTTGTGATTCTCTCTGACTGATTCTCTCTGACCCCGTGGACTATAGCTCATCAGGCTCCTCTGTCCATGGGGTTCTCCAGGCAAGAATACTGGAGTGGGGTGCCATGCCCTCCTCCAGGGGATCTTCCAACCCAGGGATTGAACCCGGGTCTCCTCCTGCATTATAGGCAGATTCTTTATGGTCTGAGCCACCAGTGAAGCCCTCATATATAAATTATGTTCTATATTCAATATATATTAATATATATTATACATATTAATATATAATATATATTATATACCAATATATATTATATTATTTGTTAAATATATTAATATATATAAAATATATTTTAAAACATCCCCCTGGTGGTTCAATGGAGAAGGCAATGGCAACCCACTCCAGTACTCTTGCCTGGCAAATCCCATGGACGGAGGAGCCTAGGGGGCTGCAGTTCATGGGGTCGCGAAGAGTCCGGCACAACTGAGCGACTTCACTTTCACTTTTCACTTTCAGGCATTGGAGAAGGAAATGGCAACGCACTCCAGTGTTCTTGCCTGGAGAATCCCAGGGACAGAAGGGCCTGGTGGGCTGCCGTCTATGGGGTCACACAGAGTCAGACATGACTGAAGTGACTTAGCAGCCTGGTGTTTCAAATGGTGAAGAAATCACCTTCAATGCAGCAGACCTAGGTTCAATTCTCAGGTCAGGAAGATCCCCTGGAAAAAGTGAATGGTAACCCACTCCAGTGGAGAAGGCAATGGCACCCCACTCCAGTACTCTGGCCTAGAAAATCCCATGATGGAGGAGCCTGGTAGGCTGCAGTCCATGGGGTCTTGAAGAGTCTGACATGACTGAGTGACTTCGCTTTCACTTTTCACTTTCATGCATTGGAGAAGGAAGTGGCAACCCACTCCAGTGTTCTTGCCTGGAGAATCCCAAGGGGTGGAGGAGCCTGGTGGGCTGCCATCTATGGGGTCACACAGAGTCGGACACGACTGAAGCGACTTAGCAGCAGCAGCAACCCGCTCCAGTGTTCTTGCCTGGAGAATCCCAAGGACGGAGGAGCCTGGTGGGCTACAGTCCTGAAGACTCAGAGAGCCAGACAAGACTGAGCTACTAACACTGTCACACTTTCACATTATATATAATATATATTTGGTTTTATAGAGAACCAGAGTTTTGGAGAAGGGGTAAGCTATCAAAAGGGGTAGGACTCTCCTCAGCCAACTCTGCTCAGTCCACAATCACTGTGTTGGGCATTATCCACAGCCTGTTACTCAACCACCTCACATAACCCTGCACATTACTAATTAACATCTCCAGAGCACTGACCAAGACACTGAGGTCCAGAGAGGTTAGGTGACCACACTTGGGTCTTACCAGCAGGATTCACATCCCACTGTCAGACTCTGAAGCCTGTGCTCCTGGGCCCCTGTGACCATGGAGACAACCCCCAACCCTGTTACAGCCTTCATCCCTGCCACGCCATCCACCTTCCTGGGGCAAATATGTCCTGTCTGCTCTGCCCTTGTCTCCTAAGCCTTCACACCCAGACAGCCCAGGACCAGCCTGCTTGATGTGTGGTGTCCTTATAGCAGCATGCTGGCATCTTCTCTCCTGCCCACGGAACTCCATTTTAACACCAGTAAGAAAGCACTTCTCACCTCCGCACCACAGAGCCTGCGAACCCCAGGCTGACAGCAGTCAGTGTTTTCCATGCGTCTCACATGAGGTCACCTGTCTTTAACTCCTTCTGCGGCCATCGTCAGTACCATCTCTACTGCTTCCTCCTTCCCTGCCCTCTGGCCCCTGCAGCCTTGGGGCCCTTCCTCTTTCCTGAGCTCTGTTTTCCCCTCCCTGTTCCTGACCTGCACTCAGCACTGGACAGGTGAGTGATGGATCTGGGTCTAGCTTCCACCGTCATATCCTAACTTCACCACTCCTTGGTGCCCCACGCATCATGGGGCTTGTGCTTTCCTTCTCATGTCCTCCATCTAAACCACTTCTAGGAAGTCTTTGCTAACCACTGGCCATGGGAACCCCCATGTCAATGGCTTTGGCCCCCACTGTATTTCAAGGATTTCTGGTCATCTTTGCTTGGAAACTCTTCTTTACTGAAATTGGCTCCATCTTTAGGACCTTCCACTCCATGCCCTTCCTGTAATTCTTCTCCCATGAATTCACACTTCCTCTGTCCATGCGATTCTCCAGGCAAGCATACTGGAGTGGGTAGCCATCCTCTTCTCCAGGGGATCTTCCCAACCCAGGGATTGAACCTGGGTCCTCTGCATTGCAGGCAGATTCTTTACCATCTGAGCCACCAGAGAAGCCCCTCCAGACCCAAGACTTTGTATCATTTGAGCCTTGAGTCCTAGGGTTCCTCAGACTCCTCCACTGGTGCCCCATTTTTTAAAGGTTCTCCACCCAGCTTAGAACCTCTGGTAGACCATCCTAACCAGAAGCCTGGTTTCACTCACTCTGGTGAGTCCTGGCCACACTTACCCTGCCGGTCACCAGCTTTGGTAACCTTGCTTCTCCTCTCTGTGCAGCTGGTCCAGCACCTTTTGAGCAAGTCATTAACCTGTGATGACTGTGACCACTGCAATCTGTGCCGTTTCCCTGCAGCTGGGGCCTTGTTCCTCTTGGCAATGGTTTTGCTTCCCCATTAATGACTCCCTGTGCATTTCCTATGGCATCTGTTACAGATTTTACCCATGCTCCTCAAACCCACAAACACATCCTCTCCCCTAATCATCCAACTATTTTTTAAAAATAATATCACCTTTTTCTTCCCTACAACAGGGAAAGATCCTCCCCTTCGCCCAGTAGAACACTAGTCAATATTTAACAATTGGCTCTTAAAAAAAGAAAAGCCCCTATGGGTAGCATTTTTGATTCTGGTGGTGTGCAAATATCCCTTTCCTGGCCTTGATTACTGAGGGCAAAGCTGGGAAGAGGAGCGGCAACTTGCTATCACGTGCTGAAACGAGCTGGCTCCGGACGCCACTGGCCTTGCTCTAAAATGGCTCTGTTTGTCTAGTTGTCTCTTCACCTTCCTCCTCTCTCAGAAGAAGGATGTCCTCTGCCTGCAGAAATCTATCCTCCAGCCTCTCCCAGCTGCTCTAGGACCCCTTTTGTCACTTGCTCCTTAATCTCATGCATTTGCAGTTGCTTCTCTGGGTTCTTTCTCTCTGCTTGGTCCATGTATTGCTCAGAATGTTCTCCCAATCCTATTGAGGCTGGAATCATCAGGCTAGCTCATTCCTTCAGTTTGTGAAAGTGGACATGTTAGTCACTCATTCATGTCTGACTCTTTGCGACCCCATGGACTGTAACCTGCCAGGCACCACTGTCCATGGGATTCTCCAGGCAAAAATAATGACGTGGGTTGCCATTTCCTTCTCCAGTGGATCATCCCAACCCAGGGATTGAACCCAGGTCTCCCACATTGCAGGCAGATTATTTACCCTCTGAGCCACCAGGGAAGCCCCTTCCTTCCATTTAAATACCCTTATTCTTTTCTACTCCTGATTGCAGAAGATTTGTGGAACTAGGGCACTCCCATCTTTTAGTCCATTCTAAATCAGAACAGTCACTGTGGTTACTCAACTGAAGGAATGAGTATCTGAACAGAAGAAGCAGTGTTGACAACAAGGGGAAGAAACGCAATGTAGCCTCTTAGGGGAGAGGCACCACATTTGTTTTTCCTTTATTTATTGCTGTTGTTCAATTGCTAAGTCATGTCCAACTCTCTGTGACCCTATAGACGGAAGCATGCCAGGCTTCCCTGTCCTTCACTCTCTCCTGGAGTTTGCTTAGACTCATGTTCTTTATTGGCATGTGTTAATATTTCACTCAGATTAGATGCATGGTACTGATTCTGTGAATGGATTTCCTTGGATGAATGAGTGAGTGACAACAAATACTATAAAAATAGATGTGTGTTTTTTGGGGTGTGTGTGTAGGTAACGGAAGAATTCATTATATGATGAGTTTGGGGGAGAAATAAACTAACACATGATAATTACTTGATAAAAACGCGTCACTTATCAACTTGTGGATAATGTCAATTAATCAACCATTGTGGGCAACCTCTTTCTTCTTACCTCTTATAGAACTGCCTCCATTGTCCCCAGGGAGCCACGAGAGGGTGATGGAAGAAGAGGTGGTTTTTGAAACTGTGAGCCGAGGCTGATCTGGTGGAACTAGAGAGGAAGCAGTTTTTAGAAAACAAGAATTAGTTGTTCACATCTTCAGTCTTCCTTAACAGTCATTTACCAAATGATTTTTAACAGCCATTTATTAAATAAATGTTTCAGGTTGACAAAATATGCAATTCATGTCTGTCAAAATGTCTATTTAGTTGATATCCTGGGCTAAAGAGATAGAACAGAATGATTCTATTCTTTAAAGAAATTCAACCCCATTTCTACTTGGATTTATTTCTTCATTCCCTCGCCAATTCCTTGAGTATCTGAGTTGCTTATTACTCATTAAAACCTTCTGTGAACTTACTAAAAATACATGCATTATTTTACTCTGAATTTCAGCCATGATTCAAATGACGAAGACAAATGGCACCCACTTAGCTTTTCTGTTCTCAGCTATATGAAAGGGGGAAGGTAAGTGTAGCTAGTGAGAAAAAAACTGCAAAAATTTCCAGTATTTGACCCACCCATCCAAGAGGCAACACACACACACACACACACACACACACATTCTCCACTGAAATCATAGGTGTACCATTGAGTGGCAGTACACACACTTGAATTGTCACATAAGGTTCGAAGAATACATACTTCTTATCAACGAGCCTTAGTAATATCTTGGATTAGCTCTCTGGACAGAAATACTGAAGAAATTTGGAGTAAGGTTATCAAAATTATATAGAAAGCTTCTCATAAAATGTCCTTCTCTTTTCCTCTGAGAAAAGCCTAGTATTAACCCAAAGCAATGAAAAATAGATTCATCTCTTTAGAGTTATAACACAGTGTCTATCTCTGAAAAATGCGCTGAAATTATTCCAACTTCAAGTTACTTGAAATTCCAGGTCAATTTTACATTATTTAAAAAAATAGTTCTCCTTCCCTTCCCTCCCACTGAGGGCAACATTTATTTTATTTTTTATCAAGCCTTCTGTGATTTATTAATATGATAGCACAAATTAGTGTGATTAATTTAATGTGACAATATTGTTAACACTATATTAATTATTAATGTAATAACACTTACATCTGGAAACGTATACACTTTGATTTTTCTACTAATAAAATATCACTGTGCATCCAAATTTGAACCCAATCAGCAGCCATTTGGGATTTTATGCATGCTTTTAATTGAACAGTCTTAAATTTGTCATGTACTTTTGGAGTATGAAGTCAAGAAAAATTAAATACACTGTATTAAATACATAATTAAACATGAGTGCCCTATAGAGTTTCAGCTAGTGTCCTTTTAATATACATTGCATATGACTAGTGAGCTAATTAACATTCATAAAGCATCTCAATTTGGAATTATTTTCTTGCTGGTATTTTTTGGGTGATGCTTATATACATGTGGAATAAATCGTGTAATTAGCATGTTATTAGGAAGGGCTTTTTCAGCGATGCACACATAAAGACAGATGAGACTAGGTTCTCATATGAAAATATGGAAACAGTGTTAGCTCTCAGGTTATGAATGCTTTTTTTTTTTTACTTTGTTTAAATCTAATCTCCAAAATGAACATCTATGCTTTTGTTATATGAAAGTAGCAATTAGTTCTTTACAAAGGCTGATTTTTAAATTTGCTCACTTTCATTCTTTGCACATAGGCATACATACAAAAAGTAGCATTAAGAAGAACCCCCAGATGTGGTACCTTGTACTTGTAAATTTAAGATAATTTCATCCGACCCCCAGTTGTTATTGGCGATACAGCTGTAGTAGCCAGAGTCCTCTGCCTTCACAGTGCGGATGACAAAGCTGCCATTGCTGAAGACGCTTCTCCGCCCATCAATCGTTACCAGGCTGGGAGTCCCGTTACTACCTCACAGGAAGAAAAAGGCGCAGATTAAAGAAATTACAATCTAAGTCAGCTGAGGTTGGGGAAAAGCATAAACACCCTCCGACGCAGACAACCCATTCGGAGTATTATATTAAGTAAGAACTAAACCATGATCCAACCAGTCCATTCTGAAGGAGATCAGCCTTGGGATTTCTTTGGAAGGAAGGATGCTGAAGCTGAAGCTCCAGTACTTTGGCCACCTCATGCGAAGAGTTGACTCATTGGAAAAGACTCTGATGCTGGGAGGGATTGGGGGCAGGAGGAAAAGGGGACGACAGAGGATGAGATGGCTGGATGGCATCACGGACTTGATGGATGTGAGTTTGAGTGAACTCCAGGAGTTGGTGATGGACAGGGAGGCCTGGTGTGCTGCAATTCATGGCGTCGCAAAGAGTCGGACACGACTGAGCGACTGAACTGAACTGAACTGACTGAAACTGTGATTATATGATGAAAATAGCCACACAGCTGATCTTGATTATTTGTACAAAATGCTGTGTTGAAGTGAAGTCTGTGTGGAGGTATGTGTAGCTTCTGGTTCCTGACATAGGTCAATGCTTGTCATATCCCAAATGAGATTGGTTCTGTGGACAGATATACCATTTTGACCAGATCATATCAAGACCATTAAGTTTCGGGGTGGCTTGTAGATTCATGGAAAATTGCAGTTGTTAATGATTGTGGTATCAGAAATGAACTGCAGTGTGCCAAGAGGATGATGAGCCAACCCTCATATAAAGAGAGATCCCTTGGCGATTTCTTAGCCTTGGCCATAGGGAGAGGGGATTGTCCAGTCATCTAGGGCCATCCCCACATCTGGTGGATGCCACTTAACTTGGGAGCCGGCTTATTTCCTTAACTGACATTAAAAGAGATGAGAAAGTAGTCACTGAGGAGGGCATGGCAACCCACTCCAGTGTTCTTGCCTGGAGAATCCCATGGACTGAGGAGCCTGGTGGGTTATAGTCCATGGGGCTGCAAAGAGTCAGACATGACTCAGTGACATAGCACACACATACCAAGACTATCATTTCAATAGTTTATGTCTTTGTAGTGCCTTTGTTTGAAAATAGGGACTCTTCTCAATCTCAAATCTCAAATCTCTAGGTTCATCAGTGAATGCTCAGCCCTTTATTTATATCTTAATTTCTTTCTCTGAATAAAGTACTTTAAAAAGTTACATGAATGGAACCTATTTCGTCCACTTTCTCCCTTCCATCTCAGCTGTTATTATTTCAATAATTCCTACCGAGCATGGAAAACCAGGTTTTACATTAGCAAAGTCCTAATGTATTCCATAAAGAAATCAAAAGGACTGTAAAGAAGGATGAGTGCTGAAGAACTGATGCTTTTGAACTGTGGTGTTGGAGAAGACCCTTGAGAGTCCCTTGGACAGCAAGGAGATCAAACCAGTCAATCCTAAAGGAAATCAGCCTGAATATTCATTGGAAAGACTGATGCTGAAGCTGAAATTCCAGTACTTTGGCCACCTGATGTGAAGAACTGACTCATTTGAAAAGACCCTGATGCTGGGAAAGATTGAAGGTGGGAGAAGGGGGCAACAGAGGATGGGATGGTTGGATGGCATCACCAATTCAATGGACATGAGTTTGAGCAAACTCTGGGAGATAGTGAAGGACAGGAAAGAGTGGCATGTTGCAGTCTGTGAGGTCACAGAGTCTGACATGACTTAGGAACTGAACAACAATAACAGCAATGTATTCCATTTCTTAAAGCTATTTCTCAGAGCATTTCAATTAGGGTTGGTTGGCCCATTGTCTTGGAAGGAGAAGAGATAAGTGTAAGTCTCCAGTCTCCTTGGATATGTTCATCTCAGATATATAGGGGATTTTCATGATAAGGTACAGAAAACTTACACAGAAATTATTCAGTTGTCTAAACTATTTTCCTCAGGAGCATTGTCATGAACTTAAAGCTAAGAGTTTTAAGAGAATTGGCATGATAGATCAGATCCTTTTAGTACTAAAGCTGAGATTCCTCCCCCATCACCCTCAACCAGCTTCCTCTCTATTGCAGAAGATTGGGTAGTTTTCCTGGAGCTTTCACGAGTGTAAATCTACAACGTTATACCATGAGACCCAACACAGTGTGTCCAAAGCACTCTCCTAGAGTTTTGTTGAGGGCATACATTGGGTTACTGGTTACCTGTCTTTCATCCACTTTACGGCAGGAGAGGGGTCCCCAACAGCTTTACAAGGCAAGGCAATGTCTTTCATCCAGGGAGTAGTCACCGTGCCACTGAAGGTCAGGATTCGTGCGGGAGCTGGACCACCAAACAGAGCAGAAGCTCAGTGACTCTACGGATTCGTCTACAGAGGCCAAAATGACCTTCCCTAAACCAGTGACACCCCCCAAAGGTGAGCGCAGCCCTGCCAATCAATGTCACACTTCTCAGCACTATTCCTTGTATCAGAGTGTGTCTAAGGGATTTTCATTGTACGAACATATGAACTGCTGAACATCCCTACTGTAGTATTTCCTCCCCTTGTATCAATTAGACACGGTGATCCCAAATTAAATACGTGGGACTTCATAAGCCTAGCAGCTCCAAGCTGTGCTTTCTGTGAGCCCAATTATTTTTTGAAGCACTTTATTAAGCAATTTATCTCACCACCCCAAACTGCACATTAAAATATACTTTTAATATCTGAGAGAAGAGACAAAACAAAACATAAAGCCCCAAGACAGGAAGAGGTAAAACTGAAACGACTTCTATTTATCAGTTTTGTGGTACTTTCCCAGCTTTTTTATATCAGCTTGATCTTCAGCACGAACGTTAAGGGAAATAAACGTTAAGGGAAAAATTCCAGAGTGACCTCTCTCGAAGTATCACTGTTTGTTTGGGACAGTGATTCAGATGCTGGAACAAAAGCTTCTCCTGGGGACATCAGGCACTGGGACAGTCCCAAAGCAGCCAAAGAACATGGGGGTGGGGGGAAGGAAAAGCCCAGGGCAGCCCTATTTGCAGGGACTTCCTTGGATGCTGGAGGGGCCCTGTTCTGACAGGTTCCTAGCATCATCTTCTTGGGTGAGACACAAAAGCTGGCAGAGGCACCAAGAGATAGATGAGTCCTCCAGAGGCAAAATGATCTGCTTGGCCTCTGCTATACCCTGGGACCCTGGTTTCCAGGATGCTCCCTCCAGAAGCTCAGTGCATCTAGATGCACAGACAAGAAGCCTGCAGGCAGAAGCTGTTCCAATCTGATTCTGGGCTCGAAAAGATGGGACCAGTGTTGGGATCCTTGCACCATTTTGGACTTGAGAGTTGAGATTGACCAATGGACATGGGGGACAAGCTCCTCAGGAAAGTACTGGAATTCGAGGAAAGGTGAAGTTCCTGGAGCCAATTCAACAAGAGTCACCATGGTCTAGAACACAAGTCATTATGAACTAGCAGACAACTCTGACTTTTGAGCAACAACTTTTGTTGTTTTGAGCACTGGAGGCCAGAGCAGAGAGCAAGGAAGTGCCAGTGGGCTCAGAGGCAGAGTCTATTTTATGCAGCAAATATTACAGCAAATCCCATCCACATGCTTAAAACAACATGCCCTGCCTGCAAAGGAAGCTGTGGCTCTTCCTCCTGAGGGGAGTGTTTTCAGAGGTGGCCCAGCGAGGAGACCTTGTCACTGCGGAATGCTCTTTCAGTAACTGACATTTCTGATTTTCCATCATGGTAACAAAAATATCCTGGGCAGGTGGCATTGGACTTCTGATATTGGAAGGCTGGCCCCTTTCATACTTTTCAGACCATCCTTTTATATGAGGAGGAATGTTCATGCAGCAAAATGGGGGTTGATTAGGGAAACTCAGCTAGAGGTGGGGCTTTTAAGCTTTCCAATAGCCCCCTCCCCCTGTAAAAATATATATTTCACATTGAATTCCAGAAACTGCACATATGTTATGTGTGTGTGAAGGAAAATAAGGTTCTGTACATGATGCTCACTGTGTCATGCATTCTGATATTTTCTACATTCTTTTCGAGCCTAGTCTAGATTCTTTGACTCTATTCCATTCTGTTCATTTCAGTTCTTTAATATGTTGACTCTAACTCCTAAAATTCATTCCAGGATTTAGGAGTGCTTTTCCACCAGCATTTTGTGAAAGCACTGGCTAAAACCACTTCATCTTCAAGCCCAGCACCTCCGGTTTCTAGAATTAATGCCTGTTGGTGGCAGTTGGCATGTATAGGATCCCACAGTGAAACTCTAAGACTAAGCAAACTGGAGCAGGCAAGAGAATCACATAGAATCTTCGGTGAAAAAATGCAGATTCCTCCTCTGGCTCTGTGATTCAGCAGATCTCAGGGGGGCTCTCCAGGAGGCTGGCTTTGAATGAGGACCTCAGGTGATTCTAATCAGACACTGTGCCTCCCCAGCAACCTGGATGTCCTTCCCAGTTCTTGTGGTGATCTAGCTGCATGGCCTTGAGCTCTGTGCTGCCCCCTGATCCTGGGCTCCCTCCCAGGACACCATTCCTCCAGGACTGGGTCTGTGGTTGCATTCTGCTCCTCCTTGTACCAAAGCCTCAGCCCTCTTCCTGAACCTAACCCTGGATTTTAGAGCGTATCTGCCAGCCTGCCCTGACCTCCCAACAATTACAACATAAGCCATACCTGTCTCTTTCGCCTTTGGGCAGCCCCATCTGTCCAGCTTGGACCTTTTGACCATTATGGTTTACAGTTTGCCAGGGTCTGGGGCTCCTGGGTAGTGCCAGCCCTCTGGATGCCTGCACCACCCTAGAGGCATTCCCTAGCTCAGCTCCTTTCTGGAAAGCCCATCTTGATCATCATCTCCAACTCTGGGTGAACCCTAGCTAAGAGTGAGAAGCTGGAGTCTTGGAAGGTTTGTTTTCTCTTTCCGGCACCTGGAAGCCTTATGAGTACTAAATTTCCAAAGTGGTATATTCTAGAGTCAGGAGAATCTCTGGTTGGCTTGGAATTGTGAGGTAAATACATCTGTTCATTGATGAGGGCTAATTTATGAGGACTCTGAACACTGTGCAGCAGCAATTACCAGAAGTCAAATAAGAATGTTCTGTGTTTATATGTACTTTTTAGGGCCAGTATAACATCTTAATATGAAGATATTACATCCACTTTGTGGAACTTTTTGTTCCTAAAACAGACTTCATTTTGTTACCTAAGGTCTTTACAGCATTCTGTCAATAGCTTCCCTGGTGGCTCAGGTGGTAAAGAATCTGTCTGCAATGCAGGAAACCCAGGTTCAATCTCTGGATCTAGGAGATCCCCTGGAGAAGGAAATGGTAATCCACTCCAGTATACTGGCCTGGAAAATTCCATGGAAAGAAGATGTTGACAGTCCATGGGGTCACAAAGAGTTGGACACGACTGAGCAACTTTCACTTTAACATCAATTTAAGAAGAAATAATGATTTTCTTACAGTTGTCAGGTTTCAAATTTCATAGACCAAAAAATAGACATTTCTCTTGAAGAAGCATGATACCTGATTTTGAAGATGGTAGAACTTGCTTGGGAAGCAGTAATGTAGTGATTTTCACTCTAAGAGATGGATGGGGGCTCCTTTTCCATTTCTCCTGAGATACTGGCAGTTGTAAACCTGCTCATCCATAGGAGGTGGTTTCCCGTTTGGCACAAAAGCCCAGTGCCAGCTAGCAGTGACCCATTTCTTGGGCTGAAATGGGTAACACGTGGTATTCTGGTTTACTTGATTTGTAGGGCATTATCAGCTTTATTTCAAAGAGAATAGAGGTGTAAAGCCAGTATGACTGCAGTGGGAAATAAGGTCCTTCCTGCAGCATGCCACCCACCTTTAGCAACAGGCTCCACAGTAATGATTTCACTGCTGTTGCCTCTGCCGGCTGAGGTCACGGCCACCACCCAGACGCTATACTGACGATTCCGACTCAGGTTAGGAATTCTGTAGGAAAATGAGTCAGGAGAGGCTTCAAACTCGCTGATCACCTGTGAGAGGAGACATAAATGTTCCCACATTCAAGGAGGCAATGGTACAAGTGAATCTCCTAAAGGAACGGTTATCAACATGTTATCTGTTAGGAGAAACAAAAGCCACCCTCGTCCTTCTCCAAAAGCTGGGGCTTACAATTTCTACATAGTCTGCATGTCTCAATGCTGCAGCTTTGACAGCCATCAAGAGTTAAAAAGTGGAAGCAGTGACAGATTTTATTTTCCTGGGCTCCAAAATCACTCAAATGGTGAATGCAGCCACGAAATTCAAAGACCCTTGCTCTTTGGAAGGACAGCTATGACAAACCTAGACAGCATATTAGAAAGCAAAGATATCACTTTGTCAAGAAAGGTCCATGTAGTCAAAGCTATGGTTTTTCCAGTAGGTGTGTACAGATGTGAGTTGGACCATAAAGAAGGCTGAACACCAAAGAATTAATGCTTTCAAACTGTGGTGCTGGAGAAGCCTCTTGAGAGTCCCTTGGACAGAAAGGAGCTCAAGCCTGTCAATCTTAAAGGAAATCAACCCTGAATATTCATTGGAAAGACTGATGCTAAAGCTGGAACTCCAACACTTTGGCCATCTGATGTGAAGAGTTGACTTATTGGAAAGGATTCTGATGCTGGGAAGGATTGAAGGCAAAAGGAAATCGGGGCAACAGAAGATGAGAGGATTAGATAGCATCATCAACTCAATGGACATGAGTCGCAGCAAAATCCAGGAGATGGTGAAGGACAGAGAAACCTGGCATGTTGTAGTCCATGGGGTCGCAAAGAGTCAGACATGACTTAGCAACTGAACAACAACAAGGGATAATTTAACCCTTTAAACATGGGTCATGACACATCTGTTTTCAGCTGGGATGGAATACCAAGAACAAGACGGATCACCCTACCTGAGACAACCAAAGAACACACAGAATATGTGAAACAACAGTTTCAAAGGCATTGCACATCAGGTGATGAAGGACAGTGATTCCTTCCCTGAAATATGGGAAATAAATGGGGTGAAGCCTACAGCTGCAGGGTTGTTACAGTTTTGTGAGAGTTTCCAGGCCATGGCATTGAGAAGGGGACCAAGGAGAAGACCAGCAGCTTCCCTGAGTCGAGGAGGCAGAGCTGAGAGCCTGGGAGTGGACTGGAGTACACAGGAAGGAGTACTATGAAGAAAACTTCATGGGGAAGTTTGAGAGGGTCGCTCTAGGATTTTAGCTGAGCCGATATATGCATATGGGAAAGCTCTCTGAGGCCAAGGAAAGAACCACTGGAAAGGATTGGAGGTTCTAGTGCTCAGCTTTCACACAAGGCTAAAAATAGTGCCTGTTCCCACCAGCCAGACAGGAAGCCCTCAGGATTGATGGGCCATTGGATATTGTGCATAGGGTCTTGATGGTGGGGGATAATTAGCCCTGGATCGAAGTGTTCTTGTGTTGCCTACCGGCATGCATGGTAAGTCACTTCAGTCGTGTCCAACTCTGTGACCCTATGGACTGTGGCCTGCCAGGCTCCTCTGTCCATGGGATTCTCCAGGCAAGAATACTGGAGTGGGTTGCCATGCCCTCCTCCAGGGGATCTTCCAATCCAGGGGTGGAATCCGTGTCTCTTATGTCTCCTGCATTGGGAGATGGGTTCTTTACCACTAGGCACCACCTGGGAAGCTATTGCTTAACAATTATTAAACTCAAGATTCATAAAGATCAAACCATCACCAAATAACTGCATCCATGGACAAAAGTCAAAAAGGCCTATATTTTTTATAGGAATAAAAAATCCAATAAGGTAAAAGACATAATATTTGGCATCCAATACAAGTTTTCTAGATATGAATAACCCAACTATGTAGCAACTAATGAACAGATAAAGAAAATGTATTGCACCATAAAATGGAGGATTATTCAACAATAGAAAGAAATGAAGCACTGATACAGCTTAACTTCCATAAATCATGAAAACACTGTACTAAGTGAAAGAAGCCAATCACAACAATTTACCAGATCGTTATGCTTAGATTATCATATTAGTCTATGTCATATTAGATTAATATGATTGTCACATGAAATTAATGTGATTACCTTATATGAAATGTTCAGAATAGGCAAATCCATAGTAACAGAAAGTAGATTAATGGTTTCCCAGGGCAGGATAGAAGAGGGGAAGAACGGGGATAGATTAATATTGGGCGTGGGTTATTTGGGGGATGATGAATGTTCTAAAATTAGATAGAAATAGGGGCTTACAACCCTTTAAATATTCTAAAAGTTACTGAATTGTATACTATAAAAGCATGGATTTCATGGTATGTGAACTATCACTAAAACAGAAAAACCTGTTTTTCTGGATGGACCTAGAGATGATCATACTAAGTCAGAAAGTGAAAGACAAATATGATATCAGAATCACAGACATAGAGAACAGACTTGGGGTTACCAGGGGACAGAGGGTAGGGGAGGGTGGATTGGGAGTTTGGGATTAGTAGAGGCAAGCTGGTGTACACAGCATGGGAAAGCAACATGGCGCTACTGTATAACACGGGGACTGTATTCAACACCCTGTGAAGATAACACGGGGACCATATTCGATACCCTGTGAAGATAACACGGGGACTGTATTCAATACCCCATGATGAGTCGCAATGGAAAGACATGAAAAAAAAATGCATGATTGAATCGATGCTGTGCAGCAGAAATTAACACACCATTATACTTCGATAAAATAAACTATAAAAAAACTTATAAAAAATTCCAAAAATGCAAAGAAACAACAAAAAGCAAGACTCGTACAGACAATATAATTTAACCAATCAAAACTGACCTATAATTGACAAAGATTTTACAGACCAAGGGCATTAAAACTGTTATAATTGTATTATAGTTGCATTATAACTATAGATATTAAAAGCCTAAACATATACATGAATGATATAAAAAGACCAAAATCAAACTTGAGATGAAATTATAATATGTGACAAGAATTATATACTGGATTAGATTAATAGTAGATTAGATCTTGCAGGAAAAAAAGGGTTAGCAAACTTGAAGTTATATTACTAGATGAAGCACAGAGATAAAAGAGAATACAAAATTTAACACAGCATTAATGAGCCATGGAGTAACATCAAGCAGCTTAACATATATGTCGTTGGAACCACTAAAGGATGTAGGACAGAAAAAAAGTGTTTTAAGAAATACTGGTTAAAATTTTTTGCAATTTGATGAAAACTATAAGCCCAGAAAGCCAAAAATCTAAATAAAATCTAGCTACAAAATATGAATAAAACCATGCCAAGGCACATCATAATCTAATTAAGAAGACAGTCTTAAAAGGAGCTAGAGAAAAAAACATTAGATAGGTTAAGAACAAAGACAAGGATATCAGATCTCTTATATGTGGAATCTGAAGAGGAATGATACAAATAAAGTTTTGTCTCTCTTTCATCTATTAATATATCTTATTTATAGAACAGAAACACACTCACAGACTTAGAGAATGACCTTATGGCTGCTGGGGGCAGGGAGAATGGCGAGGCTAGTTAGGGAATTTGGGATCCACATGTACAAACTGCTGTATTTAAAATGGACAGCCAACAAGGACCTACTGCATAGCACAGGGAACTCTGCGTGATGCTATGTGGCAGCTTGGATGGGGGGCAGTTGGAGGAGAATGGATACTGTACATGTGTGGCTGAGCTGCTCTGCTGTGCACCTGAAACTACCACAGCATTGTTAATTGGCTATGAAAGTGAAAGTGACGCCACTCAGTCATATCCGACTCCTTGCAACCCCACGGACTGTAGCCTACCACTCTTCTCCATCCATTGGATTTTCCAGGCAAGAGTACTGGAGTGGGTTGCCATTTCCTTCTTCAGAGGATCTTCCCGACCCAGGGACTGAACCCGGGTCTTCCGAATTGTACGTAGACACTTTACTGTCTAAGCTACCAGGGAAGTAATTGGCTATAGTCCAATATAAAATAAAAAGCTGAAAAAAGGAAGGATGTCAGTGAGTCTTGTCAAAAACAATTTTAGTCTGAATATCTTCCCTTAAGTCATATATTGAAAGCACACTCTTCCAGGACATGGAAGCAACCTTAATGTCTAACAACAGAGGAATGGATAAAAAAATGTGGTACATATATATATCATGGAATACTACTCGGCCAAAAAAAGGCAGAAAATAATGCCATTTACAGCAATATGGATGGACCTAATGACTGTCATGTTGAGTGAAGTCAGTCAGATACAGAAAGACAAGTTCATATGGTATTGCTTATATGTAGAATCTTATAAAAGAGTAAAAATGAATTTATTTACAGAACAGAAGTACAGTCACAAATGTAGAAAAAAGAAACTTATGATTACAGGGGGAAATAAATTGAGAGATTGGGACTGACATATACACACTATTATACATAAAATAGATAACTAATAAGAACCTGCTGTAGAACACAGGGAATTCTACTTAATACTCTGTGCTGGACTATCGCACAGAGTCAGACATGACTGAAGTGACTTAGCAGTAGCAGCAGGACTATCTGGGGAAAATCTAAAGAATGAATGGATATATGTGTTGATATATGTATAACTGATTCACTTTTCTGATTTATACACCTGAAACCAGCACATTATAAACCAGATATACTCCAATAAATTTTTTTAAGAAGATAAACAAGTACTAGGGATGTAATATACAGCATGATAAGTAAAATTAACACTGCTGTGTGTTATATTATGAAAATTAAGAGAGTAAATCCTAAGAATTCTCATCACAAGGAAGATCTTTTTCTATTTCTTTAATTTTATGTCTATATGAGATGATAGAGGTTCACTAGCCTTACTGTAGCTCATGATGTGTGTAAGTCAAATCAGTATGCTGTACACCTTAAACTTACACAGTGTGGTATGTCCATGATATTTCAAGAAAATTGGAAGAAAAAAATGAAAAAGATAACAATGTAGTGTGGGGTTCATAAAACATATAAAAGTGAAATCTATGCACAAATATTAGGAAGGGAGAAAAATGGAAGCATACTACTGTAAGGTTTCAAACTATCAGTGAAGTGCTTAATATCACTTGAAAGTAGAATGTAGAAAGTTAAAGGAACGTGAAAGTCTCTCAGTCATGTCCAGCTCTTTGCTATTCCATGGACTATATAGTCCATGGACTTCTCCAGGCCAGAATACTGGAGTGGGTAGCCATTCCCCTTCTACAGGGGATCTCCTCAACCCAGGGATTGAACCCAGGTTTCCTGCATTGCAAGAGGATTCTTTATCTTCTGAGCCACCAGGAAAGTCCTGGTGGGTCACCAGCTAAAGTTAAAGGAGTATGTATTAATTCCAAAGAAGGCACTGAAGCTACAAAATAAGAGTACAGTGAAAGCAATGAGTCAACAAAAAATAAAATGGAATTATAAAAAATATTCAGTTGCTCTAAAGAAGGCCAAAAAAGAATAAAAGGGAAACAAATAGGAAACTAAAAATGTAGCAAGATTGTAGGTTGAAACCTATGTCCATGTAACTATACTTATATTAAGTGTTAATGCTCTAAAATCCTAATTAAAGGGAAAGATTTTGAGACTGGATATGAAAGCAATATCTAACTACATGCCGCCAAGAAGAAATGTTCTTCAAACATAAAAATACAATTAGGTTAAAAATAAAAGGACAGAAAAGCTATCCCAGGCTTTTTTTTTTTTTTTTTTTTGCTGTTTAGTTGCTAAGTCACGTCTGACTTTTTGAGACCCTATGGACTGTAGCTCACAAGGCTCCTCTGTCCATGGGATTACCCAGGCAAGAAAGCTAGAGTAGGTTGCCATTTCCTTCTCTATCTCAGGCTAACACCAATCAAAAGAAAGTTGGAGTGTGTTTTTTTTTTAACATCAAATGAAGTAGATTTATGAGCAGAGAATATTACCAGTGATAAAGAAAGTAACTTTATAGTGATAAAAGGATCAATTCATCAAAAGAACATAGAAATCTTAAGCATCTATGAATTTAATGACAAAGCAGCAGTCCAGACATAAGACCAATACAGAACTTAGCACTGAGAAATGAGGTGCTGCTGTGACAAACACCTGAACATGTGAAGGTGGCTTTGAGCTGGGTAGAGTCTGGAAGAGTTTTGAGGGTGATGCTAGAACAAGTTGAGATTGCCATGAAGCAAGTGGTAAGGCTGATTCTGACGAAAGTTCAGAAAGAAAAGAGGAAACCTGGGGGGAAAGCCTCAGTCTTCTCAGAGAATACATAAATAATCACGAACAGGAGGCTGGTAGAAATGGGGATGTTAAAGGCCATTTCAGTGGATAGATATCAGGAACATGCTGGACAATGGAGAAAAGGTAATCCTTGTTGCAAAGTGGCAAAGAAGCTGGCTGAACTGTGGTCTGCGAATGATGAAACTGAATGTCTAGCCAAAGATATTTCTAAACGAAGTATTAGTTCCTACTGACAGTGGTAGGAAAACTGAGAAAACAGACATAAATTGAAGAAGGAATTGTGAAGCAAAAAGGAACTAGGACTTAACAATTTGGAAAATTCTTTTTTTTTTTTTAATTTATTTTTAATTTTTACTTTACAATTCTGTATTGGTTTTGGCATAGATTGACATGAATCCACCACAGGTGTACATGGAAAATTCTTAGCCTAACCATATTGCAAGGAAACTGAGGTACAGAGGAAGCGACTCACTGAGGTCACAATGCCAGACAGCGGTGAGCAGAGGCTCAAGTTCAGTACTTCCGATCCAAGTGCAGCGCTGTTTTTCCCACTCCATGCTGTCGATTACAAGCAAGCCACCACAGGAAGGGTTGACTTTTACCCTTGTGAGCTGTTAAATAAACCTTATGTAGGTCAGGAGGCTGCATAAGCTGCAATCCCAGCTCTGCAGTCACACAGGGGACATGGATGTTTGCTATTTTGGTTTTGTTGTTTAGTCGCTAAGTTGTGTCTGACACTTTTGTGATCCCATGGACTATAGCCCACAGGGCTCCTCTGTCCATGGGATTCACCAGGAAAGAATACTGGAGTGGGTGTCATTTACTTCTCCAGGTGGTTCTTCCCAACCCAGGGATCCAACCCAATTCTCCTGTGTTGCAGGCAGAATCTTTACTGCTGAGCCAACAGTATACCTCCTAATTGTCATCAAAGCCATGCTCCTTCATAAAAAGTAGTGTCAGAGAATTTGCCCTTGTCCACTATTTGACATACAGGTACCTCATGTCAGAGGGGTAAAGGAGACCATACGTCTCTTGCACAGTGCTCAGAGGTGCCTGCACACGAGGGTGCATGTGCGCATCTGTGCTCCACTTGTCCCTTTATCCACCCACCCCCCCGCCACACACCAGCCTGATTCCTCTTTAGAAAATCATGGGAAAAAAATGAATCCCTCTAGAAGTTCGGAGGGAATTTGGCTTGTTTCCTGGAAAACCAAAGAGACGATCCCCAAACTGTGTGTACGCTTGTGTTCTGCAATGTTTGAAGGTTATGCTGTTGCCAAATTAATTATATGAAGCTTATGATGTGCAAATTATAACAATTGTTTCTACTGAACACTCAGCATCAACAGAGCATTAGAATATATTTACAAAATCTTCTGTGAAGAGTACATAGTCTTCAGTTAAAACTCAAATCACTCCCCTGTCTATAACATACAATTGGTCTTTATTCATTGAATTTTTACCTGAAACATGAGCTATAGCTAAACATGAGGCTAAAATCAACGATAAAAATATGACTTCTTATGTAGCAATATTTGTTGTACCATTTACATAGATGATTAACTAAAAGTTGAAATGAAGGTTTATGCATAAAAACTTCCCCCCAGTTGGAATGATTTTTCTCTATAGATTAGGATGGAAAACAAGAGTCAAGTTACTTTGGGGTTCCTGCTGGTTATTTGGGAAAATTGGTTACATAGATGCTGCCGCTATTCTGCCCTAATGACTTCCATAATTGGGCACAATTTTTTGGTCTCAGTAGAAGGGCAAGCAGAAAATTGACTGAACAATTTAAACAATTAAAGAGGCAATTCATTTTCTTTGTACACACACACACACACACACACAAATATATATATGTAACTGGATATTAAATGTAACTTTTCTTGTTTTCATGAAGTTTTAGCAACATCCTTAAGAGGTGAGAATAGTTCCAAAGACACCAGTACTTTCTTGCCTTACAAAAATGTGAGACCACCTACCCAGGGCTTTCTGATTGTAACGTTTTGATGGTCATTTACCTCTGAGTCTCATAAGAGGCTGAGTCAAGAATAGGATATTTTTGCTGACGGATGTCTGTGTGCATTCCCACCTATGGACTGTAGAGGCCTGTGAGCTCACCTTAGAGACTGGTGAGTCACACCTGAGAAGATTAAATGCTAGCTCACCTCACAGAGGAGAGAAGGCTGTGCTGGAACTAGCTGTCATTTGCAGGTTGTTGGTTAAGGATGCTCACATATGGTCCCATAGAGGGGAGCAAGGCGGACATCTCCAGAGAGATGCTCATAGGTGTGAGATGTCTCCAGGAAAGAGGTTTACTGAAAATTACATGATGTTTGTCTTAAACAGCATTATTTATCCATTGTTGTTGTCTTTTTGTCTCTCAGTCATGTCTGACTCTTTGCAACTCCATGGACTGTGGCCCTCCAGGCTCTCCTGTCCATGGGGATTTCTAGGCAAGAGTACTGGAATGGATTGCATTTTCCTTCTCCAGGGGATCTTCCCAACCCAGGGATTGAAACTGCATCTCCTGCAAGTCTGCTGCATTGCAGGCAGATTCTTTACTGCTGAGCCACTGGGTAAACCCTTTATTTATCCATCTTGTTCTTGTTAGTCTTTCAATCATATCCAACCCTTTGTGACCCCATGGACTATAGCCCACCAGGCTCCTCTGTACATGGATTCTTTAGGCAAAAATACTGGAGTGGGTTGTCATTTCCTTCTCCAGGGTTACTTGTCCATGAATGTGAAAGTTGCTCAGCTGTGTCCAACTCTTTGTGACCCCATGAACTGTAGTCCTTGGAATTCTCCAGACCAGAGTACTGGAGTGGGTGGCCTTTCCCTTCTCCAGAGGATCTTCCCAACCTAGGGTTCGAACATGGGTCTCCTGCATTGCAGGTGGATTCTTTACCAGCTGAACCACAAGGGAAGCCCAAGAATACGGGAGTGGGTAGCCTATCCCTTCCCCAGCGGATCTTCCTGACTAGATGGTGCATAATTCAACCATTGCTAACATGTTCAAGAGGTGGCAACAGGTAAGAGAAAAAGAGCTACATGGGAAAAAGATTAATTAGAAACTCATTCACCGTAGTGAAGTTAATCTAGTTGTTTAAATCCTTTCCCTTAATGCTCAGCCAAAAATGATTGTTCTGAGAAAAAAGGGAAGATGACTATTAATTCCTTATGAAAAGTTTTCCTTCACAGTCTACATAGTGTATACTAATATTGATTCTATTAATATTTCCTTAATTTTGTTTTTATTGGATGCCAGATTTTCCAACATGAGGATTAAATCATGTTTAAGCTGATTTGCTAATTTCTACCTTCATTCCGTTATCTGATTCTACCTCCTAAATGCTGGGAATGTTCAGTGAGAAGGATTTATTTTATTTCCATATTTTTCCTGATACTTCAACCAGGCTAATCTTTCACAAATTTTGAAGCATTAAATGAACACAGAGGGATAGAATAGAAAAATAGAATAAAAAAGACCATAGTAGAGCTTCACTCTGCTGTGGGCAACAGGACAGGAAATTGTACCATAAGGAAACACAGACTCCCGGTGTAGTTTCTTAGGGATGAATGAATCAAATCTGGCAAAAGGAGAAATTGTGGGGAGGGTAGAAAGACACTTTTCTCTATATTTAAATATCTAACCATTTAATTTTCTCTCTGGTAAATCTTTAACTTTCTAATGTCATCATTTTCAGTCAGGACAGAGATATTAGCCATTCCAGAAGATATGGTTATCCCCCAGAATAAAACATGAATTAATCCTGAGTGGATGACTGTAATTGGGCTAAACATTTGTTTTAAGGGAAGAGTAGTGTTACATTATGACCTGTAGACATACAAAACCAATCAACATTCAGAAAGCTCTGATGCCACCAGGTATGTGACTTGTATAGGCTTGGCTCTTCACAGGAAGTTTTGTTCCACAGCTCATTTTTGTTTTTAAACTTTTTTATTTTGTATTGGGATATAACCTATTAACAGTGTTGTGATGGTTTTAGGTAAACAGCAAAGGGACTCAGCCAAATGTATACATGCATCCATTCTCCCCAAACTCCCTCCCATCCAGGCTGCCATGTTACACTGAGAAGAGATCCATGTGCTAGACAGCAGGTTCTTGTTGGTTATACACTGTAAATATAGAAGCCTGCAACTCATTTTTAACTGTGGTCTATGCCAGCATGATGGAGCAGACAGAGCATCTGTAGATTGGGCCGGCCAATTATTCCAAGCCCATCATAAATTCCTATTAGCTACTGAGAAAAAAAAATCTGTTTCTCATCTAAAAACTATTTAAACATGCTGATTATATCAGAAACCATTTAACCTGATGTTGATTACTAGGTAATCACTCTCCATTGAAATCCTTGAAGTGACAGTGAAGTTATATATTTCTTAGTCCATGAGAGATGGTTAAATAAGAAGAGCAGGGTTCTTCTCTTTAGCTGGTGTCATGTAGCAAGGGCAATCTATAGCTTTCTTGAGGGAAGACTTTGATATTATTTTGGGACCCACACTTAAATTATAACATGTGCAAGTATTTTATCTTTTGAGCTGTTGCAGATATAGTGCTTGTAAATGGAATGTTCATGGGTTTTTGCTGTGGGAGGTAGGCTGTTATGCCAACACTACTGCATTGCAAGTATGGAGGCTGTTGTTGGTGTTGTTTAGTCGTTAAGCAGATGGTGACTGCAGCCATGAAATTAAAAGACACTTACTCCTTGGAAGAAAAGTTATGACCAACCTAGATAGCATATTCAAAAGCAGAGACATTACTTTGCTGACTAAGGTCCATCTAGTCAAGGCTATGGTTTTTCCAGTAGTCATGCATGGATGTAAGAGTTGGACTGTGAAGAAGGCTGAGCATCGAAGAATTGATGCTTTTGAACTGTGGTGTTGGAGAAGACTCTTGAGAGTCCCTTGGACTGCAAGGAGATCCAACCAATCCATTCTGAAGGAGATCAGCCCTGGGATTTCTTTGGAAGGAATGATGCTAAAGCTGAAACTCCAGTACCTCATGTGAAGAATTGACTCATTGGAAAAGACTCTGATGCTGGGAGGGATTGGGGGCAGGAGGAAAAGGGGACGACAGAGGATGAGATGGCTGGATGGCATCACTGACGCGATGGACGTGAGTCTGAGTGAACTCCGGGAGTTGGTGATGGACAGGGAGGCCTGTAGTGCTGTGATTCATGGGGTCGCAAAGAGTCGGACACGACTGAGCGACTGAACTGAACTGAATATTCAACTCTTTTGTGATTCCACGGACTGTAGCCCACCAGGCTCCTCTGTCCATGGGATTTCTCTGGCAAGAATATTGGCATGGGTTGGTGTTTTCTTCTCTAGTGGATCTGCCCGACCCAGGGATCGAATCTGTGTCTCCTGCATTGTAGGTGGACTCTTTACCTCTGAGCCACCAGAGAAGACCATATAGAGGCTGATATGTATGGAAATCTATGATGAGGCTTGACAATAGGTATAGGACACCTGGGGTCAGTCATATAAGCTTGCTGGACTACAGATCTCTTCTTTGGGCTGTGCAAATGCTCTTAATATCATGCCTAGTGATAATAAAAGCTCATAAATAGCTGTTGAGCTTGAATTCATAGACATCTATGGCGTTTTATTCCTTCGTATAAGGGGGGCTTTCTAGGTGGCGCTAGCAGTAAAGAACTCACCTGCCAAAATAGACATAAGAGACGCAGGTTCGATCCCTGGGTTGGGAAGATCCCCTGGAGGATGGCATTGCAACCCACTCCTGTATTCTTGCTTGGAGAATCCCATGGACAGAGAAGCCTGGCGGCTGTAGTCCATAGGGCCACAAAGAGTTGGAAACAACTGAAGCAACTTAGCACACACCCACACAAGATAAGTTTGCTCCTCAAGGGACAAGATATAATCATGGTTTGGCAAATTGGAGGGTTGATTAAAATAAGGGATCTGACACACTCCTACTAAAACCTAGAAGTAAAATCATTTGAATTCCCTTCCAAAAATCATCCCAGTCAGAGTCAAGGGCATGGGTTCATATTTATAAAATGCCCTGGAAAATAAATGTAAATTTCATGCATTTGATTCAAAAATATATTTATAGCAAGTTTTTCGCAAGGCTTCTGACATATTTGCATCTCTAAAATTGTACCCAGAGTGGAAAATGCAGTGACAATGTACCCAGAGTGGAAAATGCAGCTAATTCACTTTTTGACACCCAAGTCAGGCAGCTCATATTTCCATTGTTCAGGCTTTTTGTGTTATGGTTTTAGGTCTGGTGGGTAGAGTCATGCATTTCTGAGGAACCTGACAGTATCCTCCTCAGAAGAATGGGAAGCTTGGAAGGTTGGTCTTATCCTGGTGCTTCAATGTCACCCCATGAAAAGCCTAGGAACAGTGTCTTCCAGACCTATTTTCACTCCCAAATTATTCTTGTCTTGGGATGTGCTAAGTCACTTACTCATGTTCAATTCTTTGCATCCCCATGAACTGTAGCCTGCCAGGCTCCTCTGTCCATGGGATTTCACAGGCAAGAAAACTCGAATGAGATGCTACTTCCTTCTCCATGTGAAAGTAAAAGTGAAAGTCGCTCAGTCATGTTCGACTCTTTGCGACCCAAGGACTGTATAGTCCAGGGAATTCTCCAGGCCAGAATGCTGGAGTGGGTAGCCTTTCCCTTCTCCAGTGGATCTTCTAAACCCAGGGATTGAACCCAGGTCTCCCACATTGCAGGCGGATTCTTTACCAGCTGAGCCACATGCTGGTATATTAATTTTCCTTTTGTGTCTAAGAAACTATTTAACTGGAAAATAAAATTAGCCATAATGAGCTACTTTAAATGCTCTTTAGTAATTTCTATAAAACTGGATGTTTACCCAATAATGGCTGAATCCATTTCCAAATCTCTTACACTATTTAGCTCAATGGATGAATTTGTAAAGTCTCAAAAGCCTTCTTTAATCTCCTCAATCAGGTGTCATATTCACTCTTTGTTTGGTGGTGGTGGCTTCGTCACTCAGTAGTGCCCAGCTCTTTGTGAGCCCATGGACTGTAGCCTGCCAGGGTCCTCTGTCCATGGGATTCCCCAGGCAAGAATACTAGAGTATATTTCCATTTCCTTCTCCAGGGCATCTGCCTGACCCAGGGATCAAACTCATATCTCCTGCATTGCAGGCAGATTCTTCACTGCTTAACCACCAGGGAAGCCCTGCACACATCCATTATGGTCCTTATCTTTATTGCCCTTTGAATTAGTCTCCATGTAATCATTTTTTTTCTCATTTCTTTTCTGTGGTTTATTTCTAGTTTCATGTAGGTGTGGTCAGAAAAGATGCTTGAAATAATTTCTATACTCTTAAATTTACTGAGGCTTGCTCTGTGCCCTAGCATGTGGCCAATCCTAGAGTACTCTTCGGATTATAGTCTTGCATGTTCTTAGTGTCACTCTGCCATGGATGCTCCAGGCACTCTGAGAAGGGCCTTGTCTTTCCTATCCCTCCACTTATCTCCCAGGGATCCTAGATCAGAGTACTGCAGTTTGGGGACCTTCTAAGCACTCATTGGAATCGACTGAGGAAGTTTCTGTTGTCTTAGTGACTTTAATAATGACCTAGAATTTATTTGAATACAACAGAAAAAAAATGTGTAGAGAATGCCTATAGAGTTTCAGACTGTTCAGATCAAATTAGTCAGCAATTCTGATGGATATAAAAAGAATTCCACTTTAAAAATTTTCAATTAACTTTTTACTGAAACACTAATTCCATCAAAGAAATATGGCGCTTTAAGAAGCTTTAACATCTAATTATTAACCTCCTATTTTAAAAAATTGAATGCTCTGATTTTGTAGATAGAATGTTCACAGAAGTGATTAAAAAAAATACCTCCCTCAAAGCAGAATAAACAAAATGATAGCTCTTTTAATTATAGGGCAATGACTCTTTCAGAGCATATAAATCTTTCTGTTTAGTGACAGAGAAATACCCTGGATTACATAAAGAATAAATAGTTAGTTGGATCAATTTAAGATTTGCCTCTTTTTAAAATTTCTATATATAATACATTTTGATCTGATTTCCATTTTATTTCACTATTTTCATCTCTAGAAGAAGATAATATTTCACAAAGATCTTCCTAAAGAAATAGACTAAGATGATCAGTTCTCATTGAAATAATAGCACATTAAAGCTACTTGTTCTACATCAGTCAGTTTTGGTGGTTTCCTGTGTACTTTACCAAGATCACTTGATTGGCTATTATGTAAATGGTTATGGACTGCTTTTAAAAAAGAGTTCCAAGCATAAACTATTTTAATTTTGGGTCTCCCATATATAAACATTATTGTTACAATGTTTTGGAAGTGAATTACAGTTGATACCCAGAAAAAGCAATAAAGAAAGTAGTCTCTCCATGTTATTGTTTAAAATCCAGGCATCATCTCAATAACCAGATAGATATTACAGGATTCTTGTATTCCTCATGCTCTTTTTAACAAAATCACCTCCATTTACTATAATTTTGGCTCATTCCTTTCCCATTGTCATACTATCTGCCATAAAAATTATCTCTCTGTAAAAGTGCTTTATTAACTTGATTGCTACCACCTATTCAACAAATTTTACACAAAAGAACTGGTTTAGGATTATATAACTTTTCACATATGAGAAAGAAATTGTGAGAAGTGCTTTTCTCAGTGATACACATAATAGAGGTATAAAATACAGTTTGGGAAAGGATAGCCATTCTTAATTGAAGAAGATTTAAAGCCATTTATTTCCTAAAATAGCAACCCATGTCTGTATCAGGCCAATTAAAAAAGATGATCTGTTTTCAAAGCTGGAATCTTTCAAAAGCTCCAAAAGCTAGTTGATCAAAAAGGCATTTTCATCTATGGCTACTCAGGTAGAGGTAAGAAGCAATGAGGAAGCTTACACCACTATCTACTCTGAATGAATTGCAGCTCAAAGCCAGTATGTGTATTGGCAATTTATCTGCAAAACTGGGCAAGCAATCTTGTGAGACTGGGCTTGAAAAGCAAATTTCAGGGCTTGTTTCTGTACAGAAATTCCATTTGAATATATGCTTCTATTTTCCTTTGTTCAAATTCAATAAAGTAAAAAATCAGGTTCAGGATTTTAAAGGTCAAGCTTTTGCCCAATTGTAACATATGTGTTGGGCTTCCCTCACAGCTCAGTTGGTAAAGAATCTGCCTGCAATGCAGGAGACCCAGGTTCAATTCCTGGGTTGGGAAGATCTGCTGGAGAAGGGATAGGCTACCCACTCTAGTATTCTTGGGCTTACCTGGTGGCTCAGCTGGTAAAGAATCTGCCTGCAATGTGGGAGACCTGGGAAGATCTTGCATTTTGATCAGTTAGAGAAACTGGACAACTTCACCTGATTGATGCCTGATATAACTGAAGGACAACTGACAGTGATTTTTTTTTAATTATATGGACTTAACAGAAATATTGAGCAGTTATTGGCTGGTTCATCGAGAATAGAAAGAACCAGATTATTGTTTATCTTTTTTAAAGAATCAGATTATAAAACATAACATATTCTTCCCCTCACTCTTCAAAGACTTGGAGTCCAATAAATATATGTAAATTGCAGCATAAAAAGTTTAAAGCACATTTAGAATGTATTTCATCAAAACTGGCCATGAAATACTGAACTGGCATCCCACCAGGCTCTGTCCACGGGATTCTCCAGGCAAGAGTCCTGGAGTGGGCTGCCATGCCCTTCTCCAGGGGATCTACCCGACCCAGGGATCGAACCTGCATCTCTTATGTCTTTTGCATTGGCAGGTGGTTTCTTTACCACTAGCACCACCTGGGAAGCCCTGTGTTTCACAAATACATATGCAGTTAATCACGTGCCAGCAGGTCTTTCTCGCACTTCTGTGTGGCAGGCATGGATTAGACTCTATGCTGAAGCTGAAACTCCAAGACTTTGGCTGCCTGATGTGAAGAACTAACTCATTGGAAAAGACCCTGATGCTGTGAAAGATTGAAGGCAGGAGGAGAAGGGGACGACAGAGGATAAGATGGTTGGATGGCATCATCGACTCAATGGAACATGAGTTTGAGCAAGTTCCAGGAGGTGTGCCGCAGTCCATGGGGTCACAAAGAATCAGACATGACTGAGCAACTGAACTGAACTGATGCTCTTGTGATTAACCAAATTTTACTCTAGCAATCAGTACCATAAGTACAATAATATGCCCGGGGGAAAAAACTAGAAAAGGTTTCCTTAAGACAGACCAACATCTAAGCATTTGAAAATCAGATCTTTTTTATAAAATTTATAAAAATTTTATAAAAATTTTATAAAAATTTGGGGAAGTATATTCTTGAGCTTCCTTAGAAACACTTAGGTGTTTCATGCACTTAGCGTGTACACACAAACGAAGAACACGACTGTGTACTCTTTGGGTGACTTCTGTGTGTGCTAAGTCACTTCAGTCCTGTCTGACTCTTTGTGATCCCGGGGATTATAGCCCGCCAGGCTCCTCCATCCATGGGATTCTCCAGGCAAGAATACTTATATGTGGGTTGCATTTCCTACTCCAGGGGTTCTTCCCAACCCAGGGATCGAACCCACATCTCCCATATCTCCTGCATTGGCAGATGAGTTCTTTACCACCAGTGCCACCAGGAAGTATCTCCATAATTTTCAGTTTTGCTATTATAGAAAAAAAAAAGATGTCCAGCAGCAGGTCATGTACCTGAAACTCTGGAAGAATCATTTCCATGTCAGTGATTCAAAAGTGCAGGTGTTCTGTCTAAATCCTTCTGGGATGGAAAGAATCCCAAAGTATTTAACACACTTTCCCTGCCTTATTAAGCAGAAACTTCATTATTCAATTTAACCTCTATTGGATGACTCATAGCCATCATCCAGAAGATTTAATTCAACATAGCATTTGCTGAATACCCACTATTTCAGCATAATACTGGGATTTCCAGGGTATAACAGTGGTCCCTGTACTTAAGAAACTGACACTACTATGGGAGCCCAGGTATGCCCATCTAACAATGATGTAAGAAATTACGATTATGCCAAAGAGGAGCTAAAAATCAGTGCTGGGGATGCTGAAGAGAAATGGAGCCTACTTCTTTGAGGAAGGCAGTAAGTTGTCAGGGTGGAGAATCTGGGTCCTGCTCCCTCGGGCTGCAGCCCCTGTCTTAACCTTGCTAAGCTGTGCCCTGCGCAGTCTGCATGTCAGTACCAGTACGAAGAAGAGAGTAATAACATCCCCTCTTGCATAAGGTCATCATAGGAATGAACTGATGAAAAGCAGTATTTTTAAAAATGTGGGCCATAGAAGCAATTTAGCAGATCTAGCAACTGTTTTAAAAATAAGAGAAAAAACCCCATAGAACAGAAAATACCAGAGAATATCACAGTGCACTGTGTGTAGTAAGCGAAGTGTTGTTTACAAGGCTTTGGTTTTGCGTGTGTGTCTGTGTGTGTACTGGAGTGTGATCATAAAATGTGTTTCTGACTGTGAGTCATGAGGAAACAAGTTAGAAAACTTCAGCCAGAGAGCATTTGACACAATGAGTTTTCCAGGTGGCTTAGGGGTAAAGAATCTGCTTGCCTATGCAGGAGACGTAAGAGATGTGGATTTGATCCCTGGGTTGGGACGATCCCCCTGGAGGAGGGAATAGCAACCTACTCCGATATTTTTGCTTGGAGAATCCCATTGACAGAGGAGCCTGGTGGGCTATAGCCCAGGGATTCACAAAAGAGTCGGACATGACTGAGCAACTAAGCACACATTTAGCACATAGCTCACGACCCGGATAATCACGATGGTGTGATCACTCACCTAGAGCCAGACGTCCTGGAGTGTGAAGTCAAGTGGGCCTTAGGAAGCATCACTACGAACAAAGCTAGTGGAGGTGACGGAATTCCAGTAGAGCTATTTCAAATCCTGAAAGATGATGCTGTGAAAGTGCTGTACTCAATATGCCAGCAAATTTGGAAAACTCAGCAGTGGCCACAGGACTGAAAAAGGTCAGTTTTCATTCCAATTCCAAAGAAAGGCAACATCAAAGAATGCTCAAACTACCACACAATTGCACTCATCTCACATGCTAGTAAAGTAATGCTTAAAATTCTCCAAGCCAGGCTTCAGCAATACATGAACCGTGAACACCCTGATGTTCAAGCTGGTTTTAGAAAAGGCAGAGGAACCAGAGATCAAATTACCAGCATCCTCTGGATCATCAAAAAAGCAAGAGAGTTCCAGAAAAGCATCTATTTCTGCTTTATTGACTATGCCAAAGCCTTTGACTCTGTGGATCACAAGAAACTGTGGAACATTCTTCAAGAGATGGGAATACCAGACCACCTGATTTGCCTCTTGAGAAACCTGTATGCAGGTCAGGAAGCAACAGTTAGAACTGGACATGGAACAACAGACTGGTTCCAAATTGGGAAAGGAGTATGTCAAGGCTGTATATTGTCACTCTGCTTATTTAACTTATATGCAGAGTACATCATAAGAAACGCTGGGCTGGAAGAAGCACAAGCTGGAATCAAGATTGCCAGGAGAAGTATCAATAACCTCAGATATGCAGATGACACCAGCCTTATGGCAGAAAATGAAGAAGAACTAAAGAGCCTCTTGATGCAAGTGAAAGAGGAGAGTGAAAAAGTTGGCTTAAAGCTTAACATTCAGAAAACTAAGATCATGGCATCCAGTCCCATCACTTCATGGCAAATAGATGGGGAAACAGTGGAAACAGTAGCTGACTTTATTTTTGGGGGCTCCAAAATCACTGCAGATGGTGACTGCAGCCATGAAATTAAAAGATGCTTACTCCTTGGAAGGAAAGTTATGACCAACCTAGACAGCATATTAATAAGCAGAGGCATTACTTTGACAACAAAGGTCTGTCTAGTCAAGGCTATGGTTTTTCCAGTGGTCACGTATGGATGTGAGTGTTGGACTATAAAAAACGCTGAGTGCCGAAGAATTGATGCTTTTCTTTTTCTTTTTGATATAGTGGTGTTGGAGAAGACTCTTGAGAGTCCTTTGGTTGCAAGGAGATCCAACCAGTCCATCCTAAAGGAGATCAGTCCTAACTATTCATTGGAAGGACTGATGTTGAAGCTGAAACCCACACACCTGCTACCTTGATTTGAATGTTGTCTGGACCTGCTGGAAGTTATGTTCTTGCTTCCCAGAAGATTTGCTTAATTCTGAGGTGTGGGGTACACAGAGGAGAGTCAGCTGCTACAAGTCTCACTGGCTCATCCAGAAACATCTACTGAGCCTTCTGACATGCAGGAACTGGCTAGCAACATTATCTGAAACTGGAATAACTGAGGTGGATCACAGCTCACTGATATAATGTTTAGGCTTTCTGATTTTTATTTTTCATTAATGAGAAGTTTCCTCTGCAGGAGGAAATGGCAACCCACTTCAATATTCTTGCCTGAAAAATACCATGGACAGAGGAGCCAGGCAGACTACAGCCCATGGGGATGCAAAGAGTCAGATGCAACTGAGCAACAAAAAGTTCGGGCTATCTAATTTCACATTTCTACATCCATCAGCTTAGCACTGCAAAATAGACAATTTCTACATACTCGTGCTTCTGTAATATATAACCCTTCTCGCAGTCTGCTTTTAAATGGGAAGGGTTATTAGAGAGGAAGCCCAGGTTAGCTCCTTTCTACCTGGGACCTTACAAGGCTAGTTCACGTCTTCAGATTTCCATTACTCCTCATAGAGCATGAATTGGTCATCCAAACCATTATATACTAAAATAATAACCACAGTCCCAAAATGATATGGATGAATTCCTGAATCAAACGGACTTTGAGATTTTGCTCTGACTGGGGAGGTGGATGTCTCATGGCATCAACTAGCCCCCTACAATGAGATTAATGTTTACCAAGCACCACTTTTAGGCAATCAGTCTTGAAACAAATTTACAGTGTCTTGTCTGGCAACACACAGAGTTTCATATTATTATGCTTTTTTACTAAGCTGACCTGAGAGAACACCATGAAACAAATGCCTATAATCAGACAAGGCATTTGACATATTAGGGGAAAGAGCCTGTGTCTTTCAACAAAGCCCTTCCACAAGGAAGGGGGATGAATCGAGGACCTTCAGAGAAAATCTACATCTGTTAAGGAGGTTAGCCGAGGGACTTTTATAAAGAAGATTAAATTACAGAGTATGCTGTGTCCTAATTTATCCTCCCATGTTCTACATTTGACTATGAAGTCATTTCAAAGAAAAAAAAAAATCAGATACATGAGCAGGGAAAATATACAGAACTAAGACTGCCCTCTTGTGTTTCTTTGGCTACATAGGCAGAAACGCAAAAGCCTCAGAAAATTGAAAGCATCCAGTTTTCTGACTTAAAATTAAATTGCAGAAACTAAAGACAGGGAAAAAAAAAAAACCCTTCTAGTAATTTATAGTTTCTTATTCACTCTATGGGAAAGCACAGACTAGTAGAGGGAATTTTTCAGTTCTTCACTTCTGAAGAGACTTACATTAGTTCTCTCTGATCTTTCCTTGTAATGGTATTATTTTAAAAATAGGTCTCATATGAGAAATCTCTGCATCTCACACTCAATTTTGCTGTCAACCTAAAACTGCTCTAAAAAATAAAGTCTATTAAAAATAGACCTCATGGTCTTAAACGGTGTTTGAAATAAACGAGTAGCAGTGAGGCTCTAGAGATGGAAGAAAACTATTCTGATTGCTTTTCATTATTGAGGACAGCTCTGGGGTTCTGGGCTTTCCCAGAAGCTTAATAAGTGGCACTTCCCAGGAGACCATAGGCACCTCGATGATAATTGTACTTCTAGATCAACAGTGTTTGTTTGTTTGTTTGTTTTTTAATATGGTCCATTCTTGCCTAGAGAAGCTCATGGACAGAGGAGCCTGGTGGGCTACAGTCCATGGGGTCATAAAGAGTTGGACATGACTGAAATGACTTAGTGAAAGTCACTCAGTCGTGTCTGACTCTTTGTGACCGCCTGGACTATACAATCCATGGAATTCTCCAGGCCAGAATACTAGAGTGGGTAGCCTTTCCCTTTTCCAGGAAATCTTCCCAACCCAGGGATCGAACCCAGACCTCCCACATTGCAGGCAGATTCTTTACCACCTGAGCCACAGGGAAGCCCCAATGACTTACCATGCATGCAAAGATAGCACAGGCTTCCTAGGTGGCACAAGTGGTAAAGAACTGGCCTACCAGTGCAAGAGATGCAAGAGGTGTGGGCTCCATCCCTGGGGAGTTTCCCTGGAGGAGGAAATGGCGACCCACCCCAGTATTCTTGCCTGGAGAATCCCATGGATAGAGGAGACTGGTGGGCTACAGTCCATGAGGTCGCAAAGAGTCAGATACGACTGAGTACATAGCAGAGCAAAAGACAGCACAGAGACGCCCGATAGTGGTTGGAAGACATCAGCAGGGTGAGAAGTTAATTGCATTTCCCACCTTTGATGATTGGCTCGATCTCACTACTGTAAGTTTTGGAAGGCTCTTGTTGAGAAGGTTCTGGGAGGTTGAATCCCATTATTCCATGCAGGGAGAGACTGGAAATCCCTGAGCAAATCATTTATATTCCACCTTACACACTTTTCCATCATGAGATCAGGCTAGTAACTCCTCTTTTTATAGGATGAAATGTGTAGGCTGGGAGGATGAGGACTAACACGGCACCTCAGGTCCACAGATGTGAGCTTGCTCAGCAAAGCCTCAGTCACTCAGAACTAATTCCAAATAAGCCAGGTGGGGGCTTTTAGTTTAGATGTAAAGAGTCAATTGGGAAGACAGACGAGAGTGAGCTGCTGGTTGTCCCTATACCTTTCTGGTTTCTCTCTAGTTTGTTGGAGTCAAATAGTAATTGTGAGTCCTACGGCAAATAGACAAAGGAATGACTGAATAAAAATAAAGAAACCCCAAATTGAGAGAGTAGCTTTGACACATATATGCTACCTTGTGTAAAGAGATAGCCAGTGGGAAGCTGCTGTACAACACAGGGAGCCCAGCTCAGTGCTTTGTGATAACTTAGAGGGGTGGGATGGAGGGAGGCTCAAGAAGGAGGGAATATATGTATACATATGGCCAATTCATGTTGTTGTACAGCAGAAACTAACCCAATACTGTAAAGCAAGTATCCTCCAATAAAAAAATAAATGAAAATAAAAAAGCCCTTCGAATGCTAGTGAAATGTGGACACGCTTTCAGCAATAAGTTAGCATCTCTTTGATGAATGTGATGCTATGTCAGGGCTGATGATCAGCGGGTCAGAACCTGCACAGGGACCTCAGTGCTTGGCCTCTGAGCAGAGGAATGGGGCCACCCACTGTTGTCATCTACACTGCTCTGTATCTCCAGACTTTGATGGCAGGATCTGACGCAGGATTCAGCAGGTGAGAATTAATAGCATGTTTGCAACCAAATAAGGAAGTCACACAAGTTCTGAAACCCAACTGTGAACGTATTACTTCTACGTCTCCACTTTAACTCCAGAGGTGCTGCTGTTGATGTATAAACAGCAGAACGTACAATTGATACTTTTCAGTGAGAGATGAGCCCCTGTGAGCCTCAGCCCCGCTCTCCCCCTGGCTCCCCACTGTTAATCATCCTCACTTTTTAGGGGGCCACCAGGCCTCTGGACCCATTTAGACTCCAGACTTGGGAAAACATGCCATTTTAATTAAAAATTAATTACTAAATTAGTTCAGGAATGTTATGCAGTCTTTAAAAGGAAGGCAATTCTGACACATGTTACAGCATAGATTCACCTCGAACACACTCTGTGAGATAAGCCAGGCACAGAAAGAAACACTATCTGATTCTGCTGATATGTATGAGAGTCCTAGACTTTCCTGGGTTGGGAAGATCCCAAGAAGGAATGGCAACCAACTCTAGTATTCTTGCCTAGGAAATCCCATGGGCAGAGGAGCCTGCTGGGCTACAGTCCATGGGGTTGCAAAGAGTAGGACATGACTGAGCAACTAATACACACAGACTTGGGGTGGTTGCCAGGGCCCGGGGGAGGAGAAGTGGGGAGCTGGTGCTTAACGGAGACAGAGTTTCAGTGTGGGAAGATGAAAAGAATTCTGGAGATGGATGGTGGTGATGGTTGCCCAGCAATGTGAATGGACTTAATACCACTGAACCAAACACTGAAAAAAGGTACATTTTATGTTAAAATATTTTACCACAATGAAGTCAAACTTAATTTTCATATTCATTCCACAAGCACTTGAATGACTATGCAGGTCAAATTTTATGCCAGGAGCTGGGAGATAGAAGGATGGATTGGATATAGTGCCTACCTCAGGAAAGGCCATAAACATTTCTATGAAGACATCATCAATTTGATGAACCAATTTTTTGTTTTCTTTATGATGTCCTTCTTGGATATTCAATTTTTTATTGTTTGTTTAAGAAACAGTTTAACTCTGTAAGTATTATTCAGTGATGATATTAATGAAAATAAATACTGCACTTTGAAATATTAAGTACTCTAACAATTCTTCCACAATGAATGAAGCTAACTATTGTCCCTGGGGGCTTTCCAAGTGGCCCTTGTGGTAAAGAACCTGCCTGTCAATACAGGAGACTCAAGTGATAGAGGTTGGATCCCTGGGTTGGGAAAGGGCATGACAGCTCACTCCAGCATTCTTGCCTGGAGAATTCCATGGACAGAGGAGTCTGGTGGGCTGCAGTCCATGGGGTCACAGAGAGTTGGACATGATTTAGCAACTGAGCATGTGTGTGTGTGCACACACACACACAAACACACTGTACTTGGGAGGGTCACAGATTGTTGATAAAGTCCCTCATTTCTAGGACAACAGGGGTTTGTCTGCTGCTAAGTCTCAGCAAGAAATGCGCAGGGAAGGAAGGCAAGGTGGGAAGTGGGAAGCAGGCGGGGGAGGCATTTGAAGACAAGCACAACAGTGAAATCAATAGGCGTTGTCCACTGGCTATCAATTAAGCCTTCTGGGTTTTGATTTTGATAAGCCAGCTGGCAGTTTTGTGGGAACTCACCCAATAAACAATAATTCCAAACAATTGTGTCCCTTGGAAAGATTCAGAAGTCTATTTTCAAATGAGGTGGTAATGAGAACCTTGCTTTGTATGTGGAGACAGCAGAGAGAAAAATAAAACCACTGGGAAGACCCAAGTAGGTGGAAACAAAAGGAGGATGACCCAGATGGGAGACCGAGGCTTGTTTCTGGAAGGTGCTTGAAAGGAACAGGGTGATTTACAAACTTACTGTGGGGTAGGGATGTGAGCAGAAGATCGTGTACTTTCGGATGACGCCGTTCAGCTTGAGGGGTGGCAGCCACGACACGAAGACCATGGAGGCAGAGGCTGCTGCCGCCTTGACCCCGGCAGGGGGGCCTGGAACTGGAAAAGGAGGATATTTAGTCACAAGATGAGGGTCCTTCCCCCTCCCCCAATGCTGCACCCAACTCTGTCCCCCTACCCCACAGGACCCCACTGGCCTGGCCACGCTCTCTGCTCTGCTCTTCAGGAGTCGATGTTGGAGTCTGAATTGTGTCCTCCCTAAACCTGTGCAAACTACAAACTGGTACTTGCCAATCCACCTCTACAAGGATTAAATCACAGCCACTGCAACTTCTGACTTTCAACACCCCTGGAAAGGAGTTCAGTGTGGAAGTCAGGAATGCGGCCCTCTGTGCTCTGGGAAGAACGGGCAGAACAAGTCTTCAGATAGAGCAGAAGATTTTATGAGCCCACTTCTTGCCTCTCCTCATATCTAGAAAAGCACTAAAATCTTTCATGGTGATCTGCTCCTTATGACCAGTAGTGGGTCTCTGCCAAAACATATGTTTGATTGTGAGTAACTCCTTCACAAAAATCACATATACACTGGCCATCCCCCTACTTATTTGGGGTGGTTTCTCAGAGCTATCTGAAAACCTGTCTCCCAAGATATAGTCCTGATTATGCCACAAATAAAACTTAATTCACAATTCTCACATTGTGCTTTTTTTTTTCCCCAGCTGATACCCACATGTTGAAGCTCTAACTCTACTACCCCAGAAAGTGACCTTATCTGGAGATGGTATCTTTACAGAGACAATGAAGTTAAAGTGGGGTCATTTGGGGGAGCCCTGACCCAGTGTCTTTGTGAAAGACACAAAGGCTGGTGTCTTAGTGAAAAAGGAGGTGTGGACATAGAGAGGCCGTGGCAGGGGGAAATGATGTAAAGACACAGGGAGAAGATGCCCTGCAAGCTGGAGAGCTGTGCTCCCTCACAGCCCTCGGGAGGAACAGACCCTGGCTACAACTTGACCTTGACCTTGACCTTCTGGCCTCTAGAACCGTGAGAGGACACATTCTTGCTGTTGGTCCCCCAGTCTGAGGGACATTGCTACAGCCACCCTGGGTGCTGACACAATGTCTCTCAGACCAGTGATCTGAGAACTGCATAAGCCCTATTCTTGGCCATGTCGCCTAAGAGCTCTCTTCAACAAGAATCCTGCTCAATCAGTTTAGCCAGTGTGCTCGGTCACTCAGTCATGTCTGACTCTTTGTGACCCCATGGACTGTGTGAAGCCTGCCAGGCTCCTGTGTCCATGGGGTTTCCCAGGCAAGAATCCTGGAATGGGTTGCCGTTTCCTCTCCCAGGGGATTTTCCTGACTCGGGGATTGAATCCGTGTCTCCATCTCCTGCATTGCAGACAGATTCTTTACTGCTGCTCCACCTGGGAAGCTGCCATACTACACTTGAAATTCCCACAATGTCTGATCACCTTTGACATCTGATCTAAGTCTCCATTCTCTGTCACCCTTAGGTAATATCTGATCATCCTCATTTGCCTTCTGCAAAATTCCAGTGAGGTCAACTTAGCCTGAATGCCCTTCCTCCCTGGTGTTTCCTTTCAGTCAGTTAAACATTTTATTTATTTATTTATTTTGGCTCTGCTGGATCTTTGTTGCTGTGTGTGGGCTTTCTCTACTTGTGGTGCACGGGTTTCTCATTGCTGTAGTTTCTCTTGTTGCAGAGCAAGCGCCTGGACCTCCTCTCTGCAGCAAGGTGCTCTTAGAGCTCACACATCTAACAAACATCCGATCACCCCGGCATTTCCACTCTAGACTCACAAACCTTAGAACTATCCTTTTCCAAACAGGACTCACCACCTTCTCTCTGATGCCTCCCTCCTCCCCTAGTGCAGGGAAAGGCACAGCCATCTTCTTGGTTGCAAGAGCCAAAACTAGAATTTCTCTTCCCTCCTCACTGCCTGTCAGTGGACATGTAAAGTTGCCCTTTAAACCTCCATGTGGACAAATCCAGTCAGATACTGGGCTTTCTTCCTGGCTCTATGTCATTCCTTAGAACTGGACCCTATTTTAGGTCCCCAGATGTGGGGTGCATCTCCCACGTCAGGTCACTGACACATGATGACCGACAGCCTTAGGCTCCTCTTGCCTGGGGTCACTTCCCACCCTCCACCTCGTCCTTGACAACACTTACTCATCACTCATCTTCTGCTAACTCCCATTTTCTCAAGAAAACCTTCTCTGTCACCAGCTTTGATGAGGTTAGGGCTCCAGGGTTCTCTGAAGACTCTTCTTCATGAGACTTGGGGCTGTAACCCACTCAGGAGTGACTGGTAAATATCTGACTCCCCCACCAGCCTGCAAGCCTCACCAGGTCACCCTGTTGTCTACCCTGTCCCCAGGGCCCTGGCCAGTATCTGGAACATATGAGGTCCTCCAAGCAGACTTTCTAAATGAGCTCAGTGTGGCAGGCAGGGTTCTAAGACAGTACCCAAGATTCTCACCCCCTGATGTACACACCTGCGTAATTACTTCCCCCTCCATGTGGGTGGTACCTGTCACTGTGATGGATGGATCATTCTCAAAATCAGGTTACATACTGTGCAAAGGTGAAGGGATTTTGCAGATATATTAAGGACACAATCAGCTGGCTTTAAGTTAATTGAAAGGGGAGTACCTTGGGTGGGCCAGACCTAATCAGATGAGCAGCTTAAAAGAGGGTCTAGAGGTCAGACAGGGGTTGGAACTGTAGAGACAAGGTCCTGTGGGTGATGAGGGGCAAGCTGCCTCACTGTGACCACATACCCATGAGACCCTGCTGGGCCACATGACGGGGGTAGGGGCATGGCCTCTCGGAGCCAAGAAGATGGTCTCAGCCCTGAGGTCACATGGAAATGGATTCTGCTCAACACCAGTGAGCTTGGGCTTCCTAGGTGGCTCAGCAGGTAAAGAACCTGCCTGCCAATGCAGGAGACATAAGAGATGTGGGTTTGATCCCTAGGCTGTGAAGATCCCCTGGAGGAGAGGATAGAAATCTACTCTAGGGTTCTTGTGTGGGGCTTCCCTCATAGCTCAGTTGGTAAAGAATCTGCCTGCAATGCAGGAGAGCCTGGTTTGATTCCTGGGTCAGGAAGATCCCCTGGAGAAAGGATAGGCTACTCACTTCAGTATTCTTGGCCTTCCCTTGTGGCTCAGCTGGTAAAGAATCCGCCTGCAATGTGGGAGACCTGGGGTCGATCTCTGGGTTGGGAAGATCCCCTGGAGAAGGGAAAGGCCACCCACTCCCGTATTCTGGCCTGGAGAATTCCATGGACTGTATAGTCTATGGGGTGGCAAAGAGCCGGATACAACTGAGTGACTTTCACTCTTTCTCATTTTTGCCTGGAGAATCCTGTGGATAGAGGAGCCTGGCAGGCTACGGGCCATAGTGTCACAAAGAGTTGGATACAAGTAAGCATGCATCCAGTGAACTTGGTGAGGACCTAACCTCAGGTGAGACTCTAGGCCAGTAACCATGGTGATTTCAGCCTGTGAGGTCCTGAGTTGGGAGTACTCAGACAACGGTACCTGGACTCCTGACCCCAGGAAATGGTCAGATAATGAATTTGTATTTTAAGGTTTTGAGGATTTGCTGTACAACATAGAACATGCATCCATATAGTCCAGCCATCTAATAGTGTATCTTCATATGAAACATCAGTGTTATTGCTCTGTAAAAATACTGCCTTGATTTGAAGTAAGACAGAAATCTAAGGATCTTACAGACACTTTGATCAACTTCATTTTTATCATTATCATCTTTCTGGCCTCAATGATCAGCCACAGGCAGGGTTGTGCATGTGTGTGTGTGTGTGGTTTATGGCTTGTCTGGTGTGTGTAGTATTTGTGTATGTGATGTGTGCTTTGTGATTTGTGTGATGTGTGAAATGTGTGTGTATAGTATGTCTGCATGCGTATTGTGAAAATGGTGTGTTTGTGTATATGTGGTGTACACGATACATGGTGTGTGTGCTGTATGTGTAACGTGTGTTTACAGTGTGTGTGCATATGTGTCATGCGTGTCTATATGGTGTGTGTGGTGCATATGGTATGTGTCGTGTGAGTGCATGCATGCATGTGTCTGGTATGTGTGGTGTTTGTGGGGTGTATGCACTGTTTATGTGTGCAAGTGTGTGGTGTGTGTGGTTTGTGGTGTGTGTGGTTTGTGTACATGTGCATGCTTGTCATGTATGTGTACATGATGTGTGTGGAGTGTGTGTGGTATGCATAGCGTAAGTGCACGTTTGTGGTGTGTGTGGTTTGTGCATATTGCATATTTGTGTGGTGTATGTGTATGTGGTATGTGTGGTGTGTGATGTATAGTCTAAGTATATGTGCCTCGTGCATGTGGTATGTGTGTGCTGTGTGTGCACCTGTGTGTGCATGTGACCCACCAGCACACCTGGGCCCACTGGAACCACGGCTCCACGTGGCTTCTCTGAGCCATGAGCAGGAGACGCGGGGCTGCAGGGACAGACCCATGATGGGAGTATCCTCACACCCATGCAGTCTCCACCACACTCCAGTACATCTGGCCTTTGCTCTCACAAGAGCTGTGGTTTCCAAACAGCCTTTAAAGTGGGAAAATCCTTCAAAGTATCATGTGGGAGACCCATGTGTAACATGATGGAAGTGGAGGGGCTCTTCCTGAAGCAGAGCAAGGAGTCCTCCAAGGGCTTCCCGATCACCACTGGATACCTCTGGGGGCCCCAGGAGCCCGTGTGAGGATCCCCATAGTGCAGGGGGTTTTGATGCCCACAGGGTGGAAGGCCTCCTGGGATGTCCTGGTCTACTGTGTGGCTGTGTGTGTGACTATGGCACAGAGCAAATCCCAACCCTGCCAGCTGCAGCAGGACTCTGGAGCGGGGCTGATACAAAGCCTTCTGTTTCCTGAAGGGCGGCACTGCTGGTGGCTAGACAAATACACACGTGCACGTGCGCGCACACACACACACACACACACACACACAGAGTCCATCACTTCTAAGGTAAACCAAAGTGAAGTTACTCTATCATCTGAGAACACACCATCCGTGCCATCCAGGGGATGCATGGCTCAAGATAGGAATGGCTAGAGGACTCAAAAATATCCTGATTCTGTTGCTTTCTCTCTTTCTCTTAGCTCCACTTTCAGATGTCCTAACAAGGAGATTGTTAACCACGGCAGGAGGGACCAAAGATCACATATCACAGTTCCTGTTGACCTTCCCACACGTCAGTTCACAGAGCTCTGTGCACTGCGATGCGTTCAGTAAATATTTGCACTTAAACCATCTCTATTTATACATGTGCAATGTTTACTTTGCAGAAAAGGATCAAGGCTGAAATTACCTTACGCATGCAGCATGAAAATAATTGGAAAATTATTAGATTGTGTTTGTGTGTGTTCTGTTTCTCTGTGGCTTTGCTCAGATTAAAATCTCAAGCAAATAAAATGGCATTAGGATTTCACAAACATTTTAGAATTCAGAATTAGTTGTCTTGTGTTCAGAACCAGAAAGCTAGATACACAAGTAATCTTTTGTGGTCTTGAAGCAATAATAAAAATGCAAGTTCTCATTGATTGAACAGTTCTCATGGAACATTGGGAAGAGAATCTGAAATGTAAGCAATTCTTCCAGACCTCAAGAATGTATCCATGGACCATGACTATGGTCCTGATGGATCTGAGACTTGTCTATGGGCCCAGTAATGTGTCCAGCAGTCTACATCACAGATGTATATGAAGGATCTCCATATTCTTGGAGAATATGACCAAGAATCTTTATGCTGCTGCTAAGTCGCCTCAGTCATGTCCGACTCTGTGCGACCCCATAGATGGCAGCCCACCAGGCTCCCCCATCCCTGGCATTCTCCAGACAAGACCACTGCAGTAGGTTGCCATTTCCTTCTCCAATGCATGAAAGTGAAAAGTGAAAGTGAAGTCGCTCAGTTGTGTCCGACTCTTAGCGACCCCATGGACTGCAGCCTACCAGGCTCCTCCACCCATGGGATCTTCCAGGCAAGAGTACTGGCGTGGGTCGCCATTGCCTTCTCCAAGAATCTTTATAGACACTGATAAACTACTTCAGTTCAGTTCAGTTCAGTTTAGTTGCTCAGTCATGTCTGACTCTTTGCAACCCCATGGACTGCAGTACACCATGCTTCCATGTCCATCACCAACTCCCAGAGCTTGCTCAAACTCATGTCCATTGAGTCAGTGATGCCATCCAACCATCTCATCCTCTGTCGTTCCCTTATCCTCCTGCTCTCAATCTTTCCCAGCATCAGGGTCTTTTTCAAGGAGTCAGTTCTTTGCATCTGGTGGCCAAAGTATTGGAGCTTCAGCTTCAGCTTCAGCATCGGTCCCTCCAATGACTATTCAGGGTTGATTTCCTTTAGGATTGGCTGGTTTGATCTCCTTGCTGTCCAAGGGACTCTCAAGAGTCTTCTTCAGCACCATAGTTCAAAAACATCAATTGTTCAGCACTCAGCCTTCTTTTTGCTCCAATTCACATCCATGGCTGACACAATTCTTCACCATTTCTAGATTGGTGAGTTTTTTTGTGTGATTCTGGGAGATAGGCTTATTGTTATACCAGTTTTTCTCTCCTTTTCCCCAATCTCTACTCTGCTTCTTTTTGAACATGCTAATGATTTATCTCAAGTAAATATTGACCCTTGGTTTTGCACTACTCTTTATCCACTCCCTACCACAAGTGGAATTCCTGACTCCTTCCTGGGGTAACTGATATACCTGAGGCAGGACCTTCCACAATCAATTGCATCTCCCCTTATTATTAACACTGGATATGAAAGAAGGGAATAATTGATTTAAAAATTAGACTTTGGGTCTCAGGCCAAGCTTTGAGATAGAACTCTATGATGATTTCTAAATTTGGAGGAGTAATGAAAAACTGATCCAAATGAGGGAGCAGTGGAGAGGCTTCCCCTTTCACTGGATTTCTGTACTTTCTTCTGAAAAATGCAGGTGTCAAAATTCATGTTGCCAATCAATTTGTTCTTTAAATACTAATTCCAGTGACATCTGTGTTATTGCTTAGCAATGCAAAAGACAGTTCCACCCTCGCTCTGAAGGAGTGGAGATCAAATAATCAAATGTCTAGTGTCAGGAACTGTCCCACTATGTGTCAAGCTAGGTGATGTTTGCACACATCAATTCACTTTTTAGATTTTAATTCTCTGCAGTTTGATTGACATGGAAATTTGGTACATCAAGATGGTTCAGTTCAGAGAAAGTGTGATAAGGTGCCAAAGTCCCCTGGGCAGCAAGTGGCATAGCAAACATCTTGATGAGACTCTTTGTTTACTGCATTTAAAAAATTAGGGACTTCCCTGCTAGTCCGGTGGCTGAGACCCCACACTTTCAATGAAGAGGGCCTGGGTTCGATCTCTGGTCAGGGAACTAAAGCCCACATGCTTCACCTAAAAGGTAGTGTGTGCTGCAACTGAAACCCAGCACAGCCAAATGAATAAATAAGTACAAATTTTAAAAATTATTTTAAATTTAAAGTTTATTTTTAATTTTAAAAATTTATTTATTGTGTTTTAAACTTTAAATTTAAATGTATTTAAAAATTAAATTATTTAAATAATAATTTAAAGAATTAAATTATTCACTCAGGACATAGCTTTGCAGACATCTCTTTGAACCTGTGACTTCCTAATGGCATGGTATTTTGACCTTCAGTTCAGTTCAGTCGCTCAGTCATGTCTGACTCTTTGCGACCCCATGAATTGCAGCACGCCAGGCCTCCCTGTCCACCACCAACTCCCGGAGTTTACCCAGACTCATGTGCATCGAGTCGGTGATGCCTCAGATTTCCCTAAAGAATCCAATAACTGAGCAAGATGACTGGGACCTGCCTATAATTGGGAATAATTACTCGTGTGTACTAGAAAGACTCGGGGGGGATGAGGCTTAATTCGTGTGCAGGAACTAGAATGCAAGAAGGGCTAGTGAAGATGATGGTGGAAGGGTGGATGGATAGGCTGCTTCAGGGGCAGGGCTGGGTTCCCTGAGGGGAGAGCAGAGAGAGGTGCTGTGAACATCAGGGGAGTGTCCTTAGGAGACAGACAAGCTGAAGGGGAGAGTGTCTCCAGGCCTCCAAGTGCATGTCCCTAGCCTGGTCCCACAGGACAGTCATGGGGAGAAGCAGCAGCATGCTTATATCCTAGGTAGCAAAGGACATCGGGCTTCCCAGGTGGCGCTAGTGGTCAAGAACCCACCTGCCAATGCAGGAGACACAAGAGATGCGGGTTCAGTCTTTGGGTTGGGAAGATCCCCTAGGGGAAGGCATGGCAACCCACTCCAGTATTCTTATCTGGAGAATCCCATGGGCAGAGGACCCTGGTGGGCTATAGTCCATAGGGCCACAGAAAGTTGGACATGATTGAGTGACTGAACACACACACACACTCACTCACACACTCACACACACACACACACACACAGTAAAGGACATCTACTCTGCCCATACACAGGCAGTCATGAGCAGTGAACAATAGCTCTCCCACCCCTGCCCTGACCAGCTTCCTAGGGAACTTAGGCTTGAAAGAAGTAAAAAAAAAAAAAAAAAAAAATTGTGGAGCCAAAACAGCACAAAATTTAGCTGTAGTGGTTGCATCTCAACCCTGGCTCTGGCGTAATTCTGAACTCCAATCTGGAAAGTTCCACACAGGTATCAAATTGACATCAGTTGCCCCTTCCTTTATTAAGGTAGAAACTGCTTTTTCACTATTGCTATAATATGTTTGCTCATGCTTCATCGCTCAGTAATGTCTGGCTCTTTGTGACCTCCATGGACTGTAGCCCGCCAGGCTCCTCTGTCCATGGGATTTCCTAGGGAAGCATACTAGAGTGGGTTGCTAGTTCCTTCTTCAGCTATAGTATGTATCAGAAGTCAAATTATTCTTCAGCACATCTTGGATAAGGCACCCCAGGCTTTACCTTAATATAAAATGTGATTTGCCTTACAGTTTTTGTAGGATTGGGAAACAGCCATATAACAAGTCCAAACTGCGTGGAATGGTAAGATTAGTGATCTGAGAAATGTGCTATAATTAAAATTTTACTAAATTATCATAAACCTTTGTAAAAGTGAAAGTCGCTCAGGTGTGTCCAGCTCTTTGTGACCCCATGGACTATACAGTCCATGGAATTCTCCAGCCAGAATATTGGAGTGGGTAGCCTTTCCCTTCTCTAGTGGATCTTCCCAGTCTAGGAATCAACCTGGGGTCTCCTGCATTGCAGGCGGATTCTTTACCAACTGAGCTATGAAGGAAGCCCCCAGAACCCTTGTAAGAAATTTTTTAAAATCAATATGAAATTCTCAATTGAGGGCTTATTCTAATGTTACTCCAAAGATGGCAGAGCATAGGATGATGTAGATTATCACATAATGTTTAAGTGGAGAGATGGAATTGGTCAGAGCTTACACTAATAGCTGCAGAGTCACTGAAATTGTTCTAATGGGCATCCCAGGTGGCTCTAGTGGTGGAGAATCTGCCTGGCAACACAGGAGATGCAAGCGACGTGGGTTTGATCCCTGGGTAGAGAAGATCTCCTGGAGCAGGGCATAGCAACCCTCTCCAGTATTCTTGCCTGGAGAATCTCACAGACAGCAGAGCCTGGTGGGTTACAGCCCACGGGGTTGCACAGAGTCGGACACAGCTGAAGCGACTTCCCACGTGGTTCCCCAAAACAGAATGAAAAATTATAGGGGAAGAGAGAAACAACGGATAATCAAACAAAGGTGACATAGGAAGAGTGGTCAGAATCGTGCTGGAATATTTTAGGAGGGCAGCAAAAAGCTTTCAAGGAGCCACGTCAGGAATCGGTGGGTGAATTAACCCTCTGACCCAGCCTTTCTGACAATGGCTCCTTCCTGGGGATGTTGCCACGTGGCATGAGCCTCCTGTGTGTCCCCTGGAGGTTCAGACGGGACCTGAGCCCCCCACGACCTGCCCCCGTGCTCACCATCCTCTTTGGTCCGGGTGAAGATCTGCTCGCTCCGGACGCCGTCTCCAGCCCGGGTAAAGGCCAGCACCTGGATGCTGTAGTTGGTGTATTTCTCCAGCCCATCCAGCTCTAGGGAGGGCTGTGTGGTGGTGACGTTTTTAATCTCACCCAGCTCTGGAGGACAAGAAAACACAAGCGTGTTACCATGGCTGTTGGCATGTTCTTACTGCTGCCCAGTTCTGGGCCCCCATCAATCACTCCCTGAAATCACTCAGGGGTGTGGGCACAGCCTTTGTGAGACACTGACCCTCTGCAGTCTCTTGAAAAACATCATTTGCACCAAATTGCCACAGAGTGCCAAGAAGAAGAGAAGTCTGGAAAACAGCAGTTCAGTCCAGTTAAGTGTTATAAACTCAATGCCAACAGGCCCCTCCAGAACTGTCCCCAAGCAGGAGTAACCCAGCAGATTCCCTGCACACTGGCCCCAAGAAGCCAGGACCACGTAGGCTCACTGCATACAGATACTTCTAACTGCTCATTAAGAAGCTTCTACAAGTCGAGCTTAGTTTTCTGGTTAACATAAGCAGACTCCTTTAAGGTACATGTGTTTTCTAGCACCTAACTTAAACTGTGGTGGCCCGGCACGCTCCTCCTATCACCTGGAGTGAACCCCTTGCCCACATGACAGGCTGATGTGTCAGAAACGCATCGTCAGCTAAAAATGCTTTGTGTTCTGCAGCGGGATCAGATAATGACATGCAAAGATGGAACTTTATGCTGGCCTGCCTGAAGCCCATGATGCATGGCAGCTTGAGAAAACTCATAGGGCCTTGGGAAATATCGGCAGGGATGCTCTGGATTTAGAAATGAGCCATTGGCAGAGGAGCTGGAGGAGGAGAGAGGGGCCAAAGGGCTGCCCACCTTTAGGGCAAGTGGTCATTTGTGGAATGTTTGGTGCAGCCTGACCCCTGTGCCTGGTGGGCTGGTTTACTAAGAACGGGGGTGGGAGATGGGCCAGGAAGGAGACCTCCTTGATGTCTGGTCATCTCTGCACACAGCGCACGCAACACTCACAACAAGCTGTCCCGCAGTGTCTCTCGCCTTCTCTGGCCTCAGGAAACACAGCTGACACGCCACGTTGCTCCTAAGGTGCCCTTTGCTGGGTTCCCATGCTAACTCACTCACTCAACACGAATATCCTTTTGTTTCCACTGGCTGTTCCTTTTACAGGAGGGGAAACTGAGGCAGAGAGAGGCTCAATGTCTTCGCCAGGTCACGGATCTGAACACAAAGGCTGAGAGCGGTGGCTGTGGCACCGCATATGGTGTGGCGGTATGCGCACGGTCCACCCTCTCAGCTACCCCCCGAGGACACTGGGTGGATGCGTGCTGGCCGGAGGAACGGGATTTCTACCAGCCTGGTTTTCCCTTCTTGCTCTTTGTTCTTCTCTCTTGTCCTCCTAGCATGTTGTGTGGACGTTTGGAGATTAGTGGTCAGTTATTTTGTGGTTATGGTGACTATGAATGTCTGTGTTTACCTTTTGTCATTAAAAGGTGATATCAGGGCTGAATTGGACACAGTAAGAAAGCTGAATTTCAAATAAAGCAGGCGGTAGTCGAGGTTTGTCACTCCCATGCCAGGGACCCCTGTGTTTGATGACAGTTGGGACAGGAGGGGAGAAACAATGGGTCTCAGGCATGGCCCTGGACCCAGTAGGAGCCCAAGGCCTGTTTCCATCATGAGCAGCTCATGGGCAAGTTCTGGAGGCAGGATGCTTTGCTGGGGGGAGAGCAGGGCCAGGGTGTAGCCCCCCAAAGATGCCTGAGGTCCAGTGTCTCCTGGGGGCTATCAGCCAGAGGCAGACTTTCAAGGGCCACAATTGAGAAGTCGCAGCAGATGGCTTGTGAAAATGAGAAGAATGTTTGCTCCTGTGTGGTCCCTGTGCACTTGGAAAGTTGACAATCATCACTCTCAGATGGGTTAGAAATGCTTTCCTGTGAAAGAACAGTCTTTCCTGGGTGGCCATCTGACCTCTTTCCATTACACTATTCATTTATAATTTTCATTTTCCTGAACATAGATAATGTAGGTCAGTGGGAGTAGCATAACTCAAATGCTTATGAAAAAAATGCAAGTATAGTTCTCCTCAAGATCTTTCCAGATTTAGGAACTTTTACATTGTGACAAAGATTATGCCAAAGAAGGGCAATGCCAAAGAATGTTCAAACTACTGCACAATTGCACTCATTTCACATGCTACCAAAGTAATGTTCAAAATTTTCCAACCCAGTCTTCAATAGTATATGAGCCAAGAACTTCCAGATGTTCAAGCTGGGTTGAGAAAAGGCAGAGGAACCAGAGATCAAATTGCCAACATCCGCTGGATGGTAGAAAAAGCAAGAGAATTCCAGAAAAACATCTACATCTGCTTCACTGACTATGCTAAATAAAGCCTTTGACTTTGTGGATCACAACAAACTGTAGAAAATTCTTAAAGAGATGGGAATACCAGACCACCTAAACTGCAACCTGAGAAACCAGTATGCAGGTCAAGAAGCAACAGTTAGAACCAGACATGGAAAAACAGACTGGCTCCAAATTGGGAAAGGAGTACATCAAGGCTGTATATTGTCACCCTGCTTATTCAACTTATACGCAGAGTACATCATGAGAAATGGCAGGCTGGGTGAAGGACAAGTTGGGATCAAGATTGCCAGGAGAAACATCAGTAATCTCAGATATGCAGATGACACCACCCTTATGGCAGAAAGTGAAGGGGAACTAAAGAACCTCTTGATGAAGGTGAAAGAGGAGAGTGAAAAACTTGGCTTAAAACTCAGTATTCAAAAAGCGAAAGTCATGGCATCAAGTCCCACCACTTCATGGCAAATGAATGGGGAAACAATGGAAACAGTGATGGACTTCATTTTCCTGGGCTCCAAAATCACTGCAGATGGTGACTGCAGTCACAAAATTAAAAGACCCTTGCTCCTTGGAAGAAAAGCTATAATAAATCTAAAGGCTATGGTTTTTCCAGTGGTCATGTATGGATGTGAGAGTTGGAATGTGAAGAAAGCTGAGCGCTGAAGAATTGATGCTTTTGAACCATGGTGTTGGAGAAGACTCTTGCTCCTTGGAAGAAAAACTATGATAAACCTAAAGGCTATGGTTTTTCCAGTGGTCATATATGGATGTGAGAGTTGGACTGTGAAGAAAGCTGAGCACCAAAGAATTGATGCTTTTGAACTGTGGTGTTGGAGAAGAGTTGAGAGTTCCTTGGACTGCAAGGAGATCTAATCAGTCCATCCTAAAGGAGATCAGTCCTGGGTGTTCATTGGAAGGACTAATGTTGAAGCTGAAACTCCAATCCTTTGGCCACCTGATGTGAAGAGCTAACTCACTGGAAAACACCCTGATGCTGGGAAAGATTGAGGGCAGGAGAAGAAGGGGACAACAGAGGATAAGATGGTTGGATGGCATCACCAACTCAATGGACATGGGTTTGGGTGGACTCTGGGAGTTGGTGATGGACAGGGAGGCCTGGTGTGCTGTGGTTCATGGGGTTGCAAAGAGTGGGACATGACTGAGCAACTGAACTGAACTGAAAGTGAGTGAAGTCTCTCAGTCGTGTCCGACTTTTGCGACCCCATGGACTGCAGCCTACCAGGCTCCTCTGTCCATGGGATTTTCCAAGCAGTAGTACTGGAGTGGGTTGCCATTTCCTTCTCCAATGACAAACCTAGGCAGCATATTAAGACAGAGACGTTACTTTGCTGACAAAGGTCTGTATAGCCAAAGCTATGGTTTCTCCAGTGGTCATTATGGATGTGAGAGTTGGACCATAAGGAAGGCTGAGTGCCAAAGAATTGATGCTTTTGAACTGTGGTGTTGAGAGTCCTTTGGATTGCAAGGAGATCAAACCAGTCAATCCTAAAGGAAATCAACTCTGAATATTCATTGTAAGTACTGATGCTGAAACTGAAGCTCCAATACTTTGACCACCCGATGAGAAGAGCCGACTCACTGGAAAAGACCCGGCTGCTAGGAAAGGTTGAAGGCAGGAGGAGGAGGACATGAGATGGTTGGATGGCATCACCAACTCGATGGACATGAGTTTGAGCAAGCTCCAAGAGATGGTGAAGGACAGAAAAGCCTGGCGTGCTATAGTCCATGGGTTTGCAAAGAGTTGGATATGACTGAGTGACTGAACAACAACTCACACACACACTCACACAATCAGGGAAAATATGATGCAACTCAGGAAAGGGGCTCCTGGGGGCTGTGTGCCGGGCTAGTTATGAAAACTATGCTACATCATATGAGCTCTGGTTTTAAGGTTTTCGCTTTTATCTTTATGAAAGGCCCAGGGTCTCTATGTTACAGGGGAAATACGACCTCTAATTATAGCCCAGGGAAGGCATGCCGAAGGGGCTGGCTGTTTCTGGGTGAGATACAGTGATGCAGAAGAGAAGAGTTGAGAGGAGAAGGGCAAAGTGGGGTACCCTGATCTTTTTAATACACCGGATCATGAATTACCACACTAATTGGAATTAGTATTTGGATGTTGACTCATACTGAGGTCCACATTATTTGGGTGACTCAATTTATCACGAACCATGAATAGGCCTGGAGTCCAAACCCCTATTTAAAATTACCCCCAAGCATTTTTAAAAATCCCCAGAGCCCCTGAATCAACCGCAGAAACACCTCATTCCCTCTGTTTCAGGGGTATTTTCCTGACCAGCCCATGTGGAAGAAGTAAAAGGGTGAATTATGAAAAAAGCCAGAAGCAAACAGCGTGCTTCATTTGTTGTTCGTTTAAGCTCCCGGTCTTCTTTATGGCTTAAACATCAATTTCTATCAATTACTTTTTCAAAGTGCCAGTGGAGTAATTTAAAAATATGTATATGGGACTGTACAATGGAGATTAACAACATTGTACATCAACTATACTTCAATAAAATAAATTTTTAAAATATATGGCAAGAATAGTGTTCGGTTGAAGTCATGAGTAAAACAACATAAAACAGAAAAGAAATTCAGAAACCATACTATTTATAGTACAAAAGTTTTTTTAAACTTTATGTTTTAAAGCAAAATACTTTTTATGTATTTATTTATACCCTCCCTCATTCTCAAAGGGTTTTCAGGAAGAAATCAAAATGGGGTGGAAATGACTCCCCCCGCCCATCTCCTTGACTTGCCAGCATCACACCAAAAGCCCAGTTTGGCACCTAAGTGTTGCTTTGATTCAGAATCTGTCTTTTTTGTCTGGGAGAAAGAGAGAAGGGTTGAAAAGCCGTTGGATTCAGATGAAATGGGGCCAGCTTCCCAGTAATCTCAGAGAAGCTGCTTCTGTCTTTAAAATTCTTTGACTTTCAGATAATAAAATACTCAGAAATTTCATGGACATATTGTATATTTAACTATCCTAGCAAGTGAATTAACCATTTTTTGTTTTATCTGGTCATATTAGAAGAAGAAAATGCTTTTTTATGCATATTTTTGAAAGTATTTGGGGAAAATACTAACCACAGGGGTAGTAACAATGTCTTTCTCAGCCTGCCTGAGCATGTGAGTGCGTGTGTGGTGTGTTCGCAAGCTTAGCAGGTATAACCTTGACACAAACACTGTGTTCTGTGTCTGTGGGTACCTCGGAGCCACAGTCTGAGGAGTTTGTGCAGAAGAATCCATGAATTCCATGACATTCCCTGCTAATTTCCAAATGTTAGCTCTCAGGGGTATCAGATAAAATGTGGCTACTCATAGCAGGCCTACATTTCTGAGAGTTTTTTTCTTTTGGAGATTAAGTGTAGAACTCGTACATTAGGTACTAAATCACATCACCTTGGTCTTCACAGAGGGAGTAGAAGTATCTTTAGAAACTATATGCATTTCCAAGCATTCTTTATTCAAAGTCTTTAATTTTTAAATATTCAAGTTTTTGAAGCTTTAAAATATATTGCTGACTAGACCATATTAACCACATCATCCTTCATAGAACTAAGATGGTAATAGGCACAATGAGCAAATATGAGTGAAATGTAGGGTGTTTAATTTAATCTGACTCAACATGAGGATTAGAATCAGAACAAGAAATGATATATTACGGTACTATGTCAGTAAAATAGATAATTTGCAAATTTTTTTTAACTCTGTACTTTACATCTGGGGCCTCCCTGGAAGATCAGATGGTAAATAATTTGTCTGCTAATGCAGGAGACATGGGCTTGATCCATGGCAACCTACTCCAGGATTCTTGTCTGGAGAAGTCCACGGACAGAAGAGCTACAGTCCATGGTGTCATAATGAGCTGGACACAGCTGAGCAACTAACCAACGTACTCGACATCCATGGGATTGTTCAAGCTCTTTTTGGGGATGAAGTGAAGTGCATCATCTGTGTAACTCCGTCCCTCGGTGGGGCTGTCTGTGCGTTACTGGGCTTGTGGGTCTCTGCTCAGAGCATCCCCCCCCCGTCTCACTAGACGAGAGCATCCGAGAGGAGCTGCATTTTCAGCGTCTGGCAGGAGCTTCGCGCCGAGAAGATGCTCAGAAGGTGAATCAGTGTCTCCCCCTGCTGGCGCTGCGCAAAGGGCTACCCTGGACGCCGGCGCTGCGCAAAGGGCTACCCTGGACGCCAGGAGGAACTGGGGCTGATCCTCAGCTCCGAGATCCAAGTCCGGTTACAGACATAAACAGCTCAGTTGGCCTCGGACCCAGCTGAGTACTTAGCACATTTATTAAGCTGCCTTTGCCGAGGTGTCTTCCATCTTTTATTCTCGCACCATGGCAACCCGCTCCAGTATTCCTTCCTGGGAAATGCTACGAACAGAGGAGCCTGTGGGCTACAGTCCATGGGGTCACAAAGAGTTGGACACAACTGAGCTACTGAGCACAAGAGCAGATCTCTGCAGCCTCTGAGGCCCAGTGTGTTCTGTTTACCTGGGTCTTCAGAGCAGACCCAGGAGGGCCTGAGCAGGGGTGGCAGGTGCTCCGGGGACCTCGACTGGGACCATCAGAAGGGCTGAAAGAAGCCCCAGACAAGGGTGGGGAGGCACCCTGGGAGCTGGGGGCGTTGGAAGGAGGCTGGAAACAGGGCCTGGGGAAGGGTGCAGGCATGGGAGGCCCCAGCCTTGGTCCTCAAGCGAATAGCAGGGCCTTTCCTGTTAGAGGCTGTAGTTCAGGGTGAGCCTGTCCTGCTCCTGGAGTGGCGCTCAGCCTGGCTCAGGGGCACCTACCCTCTGCAAGCGGAGAAACAGAGCCGTGTTCTGCCTGAGATGCTTGGAGCCCCAGTCTTGCTATCCTCCGAGCTGACCCTCTCTTGTGCTACATCCTGCCCCTAAACAGGAGGATTTTGTCCTACAACTTGAAAGCAAAGAAAGAAAAGAAAGAAAGAAACAAGAAGAATGAAGAAAGAGAGGATAGAGGAGGGGAAAAAAAGAGAAAGGAGCCAAAAATGGAGGGTTGGGATAAAATGTCTTCTCGCGGAGATAATAATACCCTCTGGTTCCAGTATTCTTCCTGAACCCCTTCCAGTTCAACTACAGGAGCTCAAGGACTTTCCCTGCTGAGTCCTGTCAGGAACAGGAAGGGGTCAGTCTTTTAGGACACACGTCACGTAGAACTTTCTAGATACAGATCAAGGTTTTGGTGCTGCCTGCAGAGGCTTGACATAGATACTCATAATTAGGAAAACACTTCTATTCCTAGATATCCCAAGTGCCAGCCACCCCCTCCTATCCTTCAAATTTGGAAAGTATATAATGTTTTAAAAGGGCTTCCTGGGTGGCTCAGCAGTAAAGAATCCGCCTGCAACGCTGGAGACACAGGCTTGATCCCTGGGTCGAGGAGATCATTTGCAGAAGGGAATGGCTACCCACTCCAGTATTCTTGCCTGGAAAATCCCATGGACAGAGGAGCCTGGTGGGCTACAGTCCATGAGGTCATAAAGGAGTCAGACATGATTTAGGGACTAAAACACCAGCACCAATGTTTTAAGCAGCTGTCCACACCTGTTAAAATGTCAGATATAAGACAAGAACAGAACAGTGTGGGGAAGGAGGAAAGCACTCAGAGATAAAGAAGTGCCCAGCTTGTACTAAATCCCAGGGCAGAAGGGGGCAGGTACAAATTCCATCGCCCATCATTTAATCCTCTTACCTCCATCCATGAGGTTAGCCCAGTAAATGACTCTGAACCCCTGGAGAATTCCATTCAAGGCTTCCTTGGAAAGCGTGGACCAGGATATTGATATGCTTTCTGGTGATGTTGCTATGGCTTGGACATTTTCGGGGGGGTAACTGGGCACTGAAATGAGATAATTAGACTCTATAAAAACTGATACTGAATAAGCAACATGAGTTTAATATTTCAAAAGTGCAAGCAAAAGAAAAAATTGCACTCAATCCCCCAAATTAAGGGGGAAAATGAGGACCACTTTCCTGTATAAGTAGGGTAACTCGGTAAAATACAATGACTTCATAAAACTTCCAGTGTCTCTCTTTGCAGAATAACTGCTTCACTTTCAAGCAGCTCGCCCCCGGCTTAGAGAGTTGAGAACACTTCTGACCCTACTGTATAAATTAAAAACCATTGCTTGTCTGGCTTATTTCCCCATCATTCTTGCAAACTACTGTGAGGATGAGGTGGTTGGATGGCATCACCGACTCAATAGACATGAATCTGAGCAAACTCCAGGAGATAGCTGAGGACAGAGGAGCCTGAAGTGCTGCAGTCCATGGGGTGGCAAAGAGTCAGACAAGACTTAGCAACTGAACATCAACAGTACAGTAAGTCCCCTGGTGCTGAGCAATGTCTGGAGTGTGAATTAAAAGCTCGCAAGCAGACATGTTACACTTACTGCTCCAACCCCAGCAGTGCCCCTTTCAATCCTAGAGCATCCATCAGAGGAAAGCAAAAATGGACTAGGATAGAGGCTAGAAGGATATTTCACATCGAGTTTATGCAAACCTTAAACATCATGACTGGGAAAGGGGGGAAGACAGTGACTGAATCACAAACATCAGTGAAAAATAAACATCAAAGTGCAAACCCAGAGGCCTATCTAACCGCAACTGCAAGGACTATGAAGATGGAAAGAAAATCCTGGATTTCCATTTACTAGCTCTCCCTGTAAAAATGGTCAGGATTTCTTTTCTCAGTTGTTCTTTAGGTCAGAAATTATAGATGCAAGTTACCACGTGTGTTCTCAAAGCACAAGAGGCAACTGCCGTGCCAGCCTTCTCCAGGAAAATGTGCCACCTCCTGCTACAGCTAACTCTGTATTTGGCCTCTGCACCTAAACGATGATGCTTCTAGACACCCTGATTTTATCTTTTTTAATTTACTTATTTTAATTGGAGGCTAATTACTTTACAATATTGTAGTGGTTTTTGCCATACATTGACATGAATCAGCCATGTAGACACCCTGATTTTCATGCACTGCTGGAGAATGTGAGCTTTTAGGCTGTCAACATGGGAGTGTATAGTAATTCCTTTTGGCCACTAGGGGGCGTGCGGTCACCGCGAGATTTGCTCCCGGAAGCCTGCTCATGTCTGTTCTCTGGTCTTAGAATGCTTGAAAATAAAAAGCAATGATTAAAAAAGAAGAAAGAAAGAAGGGGGGGGGGGAGGGGAAGCCCTCCTTAACGTTGACTTATGAGAAATTTTTAGAAAATCGAATTTCTACATTGTGCCCAGACTGCTGCAGTCATGGGGAGAGGCTTGGATTCACTTGGCAGAAGTCCACCTCTTGGTCTTGAAATGCAGGAGAAAAATGCTGAAAAGGGAGTGGATTCGGCTTTTCCATCAAGATGTATCCAGGGCGCCAAATCCAGGCAGCCTGCGAGTTAATTAGGACATGCTTCCCGCTGGAAGAAAGCCCCGGTCACAGCCGGCCAGGCTGACATCACCCCTGCACAGCCTGCAGGGGGCCAGGCACCTACCGTCCTCGAGGGTGGTGGTGATGATTTCCTGAGAAGAAGGCCCCGTCCCGGCCCGGTTGCAGGCCTGCACCACCAGGCCATACTGGGTGAACTTGTTGAGGTTGTCCAGGGTGTAAATCTCACTGTCCCCCGTGGTGTCGATACTGATGATGTTGAACTGGAAGTTGCCGCCGGTGCTGTACTCCCGGTAACCAATCTGGTAGCCACGGATAATCCCATTTTGCAAATGCTTCTTGGGAGCCTAAGCAGGAAAGAGAAGAACAAATACCATATATTAACGCATATATGTGGAATCTTAAAAAAAAAATGGTACAGATGAATCTGTTTACAGGATAGGAATAGAGCTGCTGCCAGAGAGAATAGACATATAGACACAGGATGGAATGAGAGGGTAGGATGAATCGAGAGAGTAGCATTGACATATACAGATAGATAGAATAGAGAGCTAGTGGAAAGCTGCTGTATATCACAGGGAGCTCAGCTCCGTGCCCTGTGATGACCTAGAGGGTTGGGAAGGGGGGAGGGAGGTTCAAGAGGGAGGGGATATATGTACCCATGTAGCTGATTCACACTGTTGTACAGCAGAAACTAACATGACATTGTAAAGCAACTTTATTCTGATTGAAAAAATAATATATACAGAAAAAAAGAATACTTGAGGTGGGACAGGAGATAAACCAGCGCCTGCCTATATTGTAGGGAGACAACAATGAAATTAAGTATGAAAACCATACAGATGTGGCAGTAGTAATAGCAGCTATAGCAGCAAACTCATCCCTAGAGGATGCCTGTGGCCAGGCGCTCTGCCTTCACCTGCATGGATATACCCAGCCCTCGCCACCGCCTGGGACACAGCACCTCGGGACCCTCACGGACACAGGAGGTCACACAAACAGCAGAGACAGGAGAGGAGTCCACTGCAGCGCCTGGGCACCCAGGCCCTCTGTCAAGCTGCTGGGCCGCTGGCTTCTCTAAGTGGTGGTGGAGTTTCAAAAGACAGATTGGGTTTGCGGCACCTCAGCCTCCATCAACCATCGTCTCGTGAGACTGATGTTCATGTGTTCACCGAGCAAAACCGACTGAGCTCCACTCTGCCACATGGTCCCAGGCACTGGAGAACAGAAGTGATTTTTTAAAAAAGGTCCCTGCCTGCATGGAGCTTACACTCTAATGGAATATTCCAGAATAAAGGTGTTTCCGGGTTGAAAGCTGAATGTGAACGGGAGTCCACCCCTGGCAAGAAGGCAAATCTCTTTTATTAAGGTCTGAGTCACTCTGGGATCATTTTATGGTGATTTAAGCTGGGCAAGGGAAGGCTGGAGCTAGCTTCTCTCTGAAAAGGATAAAGGGGTCAGTCTAGTAGAAGACAGAACAGTTCTCACTGCTATGTTGAATTTATTATTATTATTTTCTTAAGAATCTAGACTATTTCCAAGTATGTTTTAAGAACAACATCACAGTGATGCTCTACAGTGACAAAGGTATTATAAGTTTTCAGACAATCAACAGATATATGGGTATATGTGTGAGTATGTGTATCTGTATTATGTCTGTGTGTGCGTATATATGAGCATATATGTGTATGCATGTGAATGTGTCTGTGTGTGTGCGTGTATTTCAGTACAAGCTGTGGATCTCTCAGGGCTCTGAAAAGCTTTCTCAGGCCTGAGAATGTCTACAGCCCCGAGAATGTCTACAGCCCCGTTGGAGAGAGGAAACAAACACTTAGGAAGCTGTAGAGAAATCTGAAGTGCCTAAGTGTGTGGCCGTGGACAGGAGGCTAGCAGGCGTCCAGAAAGTGGTGAAGTGAGAGTGCTCTGAAGCAGTCAGAAGATGCTGACCGCAGGCGGGCCTGGAAGGACGACCAGGGCTCTGGAAATGGGGGGAGGGCGTGGGGTAAGAGAGAGACTGAGCAGCAAGGATGGGCGGTGGGGAGAGATGAGGAATGCACAGGGGTGAGGAATGGCAGGTAGAGAACAGACAAGGTGGATCTGCCCCCAGAGCGGGGGGCAGGCCTGAGGGATCGCCCTGGACAACAGACAGGAAGAAGTTCATGAGCAGACAGCAGCACAGATTCAGCAAACGTCTGTGGACTGCTCATCATGCTGGCTTCCTCATGGAATCAATGTCTCTGCTGTTTTTAGGAATTTGTCTGAATTACACAAGAGCAGTAAAATCCCATCTTTTCTCCAAGCACGTTTCCTCATTTATTGTTTTCTTGGATCCCACTGCTTTTCTCAATAGCCCATTGGGTTTCATGCATTTACATAGTCTAAATAGATATCAAAAAAACAGCCCTAGAAACCATCACTTCTGCAGTTAAGTTGGAACTTACAGACCTTGATGTAAAAGCTCACACCTATCGGAAGCGGATGTCTGTGCTTTCCTGTTTTGCATTGATGAACCACAGCTTTTCATCTTGCTCTTCGCTTTGCTAAAAATCACATCTAAAGATTTCCAATTTTGAGACTTCCATTACCTGGAATTTGTTTACCTCAATTGCTTAACCAATTAACCAGTTAACAATTTAACCAATTAATAAAATTCATTTCCCTCCAAAAGCCATGGATAAATCAAACATAAAACAAAGACATTCCTCCTATTTCACATAGTTTTTTCATGTTAAATACATCACTCAGCCAAATGTGAAGAATTTTTTTTTAATTTGTAAGTATTCTAATTTTTCAATGTGATGATTTAAGGCTCCCTAAGATGCCGAGTCTGGATCCCAGGATAGGCGCTGTGGAGTCTGATCAGGTAGAAGGTAAATACCCACAAGAGAGTGTTTACACAGAACACCCAGTTTTGCCGAATCTTCTACAAGCAGAGGGCCCTGCTGGCTGACATTTCCCTTCTTGGATTTAGGGCGATTAATCACACCTGTGATCTGGATGCACAGATAGGTGGAGATATCTTCCTTTTTTCTCTCTCCATGGGTGAAAACACAGTCTAACTAGCTTCAGTATATGATAGGCAACACAGAGGTCTTTGTTCTGTTGAGTTTAAATATTTTGTACAGAATAAATATAACATTCTTTACATTCTTCATAGAAATACATTTTAATCCTGCTAATTCGGCAGCAGTAGGAAGGTTGCTGCTGCTGCTGCTGCTACTGCTAAGTCGCTTCAGTCGTGTCCAACTCTGTGCGACCCCATAGATGGCAGCCCACCAGGCTCCCCATCCCTGGGATTCTCCAGGCAAGAACACTGGAGTGGGTTGCCATTTCCTTCTCCAATGCATGAAGGTGAAAAGAGAAAGTGAAATGCCTCAGTCGTGTCTGACTCTTAGCGACCCCATGGACTGCAGCCTACCAGGCTCCTCCATCCATGGGATTTTCCAGGCAAGAGTACTGGAGTGGGGTGCCATTGCCTTCTCCGAGTAGGAAGGTTATTTTTGCTTATTAGGTTCTTCTGAAAAATATTTTGTAGAAAATATTTTTTATAATACTAAAAGTATATCGCCAACCTTCCTATGTAATTGCTATTCAAATTTTGATAACATTCCTATCTCTCTAAGTAAAGTTGAAATTTATTTTTGTTTCCCACATGGTCATCTTCATACTCTGCAGAGTTTGGTGTCTGATTTTTTCATTTAATAGGCTACTATGATCATATTTCATTTTCATGGTCTTTAAAAATCATATGCCATGTTTTATCGAACCATTTTTTCCATCGCGGGGGATATTGTTTTTTGTAACTTATTTCCTACCACAAATTAACCTTTGTGATACAGTGCATCTGTTTAAGTTTGTTTATTGGACTGAAGTCCCAGAAGTGGATGGGTGTCTTATTTCAAGGAGTGTGTTTCAACTGACTGTTAATGAGATACCATTATTTGTTGTTATTTTTTCAGATGTGGTAACTAACTTAAGGGACTGTGTTTATCACAAATAACCAGGGAGAGAATTCTCCTCCAGGTTTCTGAATATTCTGATTTTGAAGAGATATATGTTGAACAGGTACAGTTGAGTTATTTGAGGGTATACATTTGAAGGTATGTATTTGAAGTGAGCTGACGTGTTTTCTTTCAGGGCTTTAATACAACCTCTAGTTATCATGCAGAAGGAACTGTCACACCTGAGAAAGAAGTGATGGATTTTTCTTACAAATGAATCATACACTTCTGATTCTACAGCTTGCAGGCCTCCAGAGGCTCTGAAAACCATCTAGGAAGGTTGTGTGGGGGGATGGGGAGTGACTACTAACAGGTATGGGTTTTGTTGTGGGGATGAAATTTTAATAAATTTAGGTTCTGGTAATGGCTGTGCACCTCTGTAAGCATACTAAAAAAAACCATGGAATTGTAACCTTAAAACAGTGACTGTGATGGTGTGCTAACTTCATCCCAATAAAGCAATTTTAATAAAAGCTAGTGTGCTAAAATTGTCTCTAGGTTATTTCTCTTTCTAATTCAATTACAACAATAGCTTCCTCTCACCGTGATCACAGTAACCACCCCAGTCAAGAATCACCACCTGGACCACTGAATCGTCATCATCACCATCACTGCTATCAGCGTGAACACCACTACTTCTAACCACCTCTGTTACTCCATGCTCCAAAATCACCACTCATCACCAGCATCTCCACCTCCATCACCAGCACGATCACCACCTTCACCACTGCCACCACGTCCATCACAAGCATCAAGACCGTCACTACCAACATTGCTACCCTGGGTACCACCATCACCACCACCACCTCCACCACCATTACCCAGTGCTGCCTCCATCTCTCCCACATTTACAACCATTCTTATCACCACCTCCACCATAAATCACTGCTGCACCTCCAACACTTCCATTGCCATTACCACTGACATCTACATCACCATCAGCATCATTATGACCACCATCGCCTCTGTCACTGACTCAGAGCCAACATCACTGCCGCTAGTTACCTCTATCCTTCCACCATCTCCTCCATTCCATCATCTCTGTCATCTTCACGTATTGAGACTGTGATTTTCCCAATCAGTGTAATAAGTGACATTATCTATCTATCTATCTATCACTGCTTATTGTCACAACAACCCCAAGAAGTATCATTCTCCTTCTTACAGAGGAAGAAACTAAAGGTCAAAGAGGTTAAAAACATATTCCTCAAGGTAAATGCAGAGTTGGAATTCTAACCCAGGTTTTCCCAAGAGTTGTCTTGAATTTCCACCACTCAGCCCCGATAAATTCTCTCCTTTTTGCAAAGCTTGATAATTGGGTTTATAAAGTTGCATGAAACAAAAAAAAAAATTAATCAAAGAAAAATTTAACAAATCACACAAAGAGAAAGTATTATGTTTTCATGTGCAAAAATAAGCGAAAATTATAACTACTGCAGACAAAGTTTAAGTTCTATTATTAATTTGTAGGCTAACTAGTCACATTTACACTTAGGGATGTGTTAACCTTAAGAAATCCTTGAGGGTTTATATTCATATTGAGAAACACCAGATGTCTTTTAAAAGTCCATAAATGCAGGAATTTTATACACTATAATTGTACATTTTAGGGGTTCTGATGCAAGTTCCAAAGTGTTTTGAAAGTGAATCTCTGAGCTGTATGGGCAACAAGCCATGGTGGGGTGAGGCTATGGGGTGTCAACCCAAAGAGGAACTTTAATCATTTGTCTGGTGGTAGGTTTCATATCTGGAGAAGGAAATGGCACCCCACTCCAGTACTCTTGTCTGGAAAATCCCATGGATGGAGGAGCCTGGTAGGCTACAGTCCATGGGATCTCGAGGAGTCAGACATGAGTGAGCAATTTCACTTTCATGCATTGGAGAAGGAAATGGCAACCCACTCCAGTGTTCTTGCCTGGAGAATCCTAGGGATGGGGAAGCCTGGTGGGCTGCTGTCTATGGGGTCGCACAGAGTCAGACATGACTGAAGTGACTTAGCAGCAGCAGCAGCAGCAGTAGGTTTCATATCATCCTAAGACAAGTTGGGTCATAATGTAATATCCCTTACTTTAAAAACTATAAAACCAATACAGAATTGTAAAGTAAAATAAAAAATAAATTAATTAAAAAAATAAAAATAAAAACTATTTTGGATGATACTGAAACATGACTTCCTGGAGCATGTGTCTACTTGAAATAAAGTGAGATGGTTGGCTGGCATGTAAAGAGAAGGCATTCAAATGGGAAGACACTTTTTAGGATACCCTTCTAGGGCTGTTAAATAGCCTCAAAGAGCAATTGAGTAAATGGCTCAAAAATAATTGTTTGTGGAATAGGAAGACAGTAGGGCTTCCCTCGGAGAAGGCAATGGCACCCCACTCCAGTACTCTTGCCTGGAAAATCCCATGGATGGAGGAGCCTGGTGTGCTGCACTCCATGGGATCGCTGAGAGTTGGACACGACTCAGTGACTTCACTTTCACTTTTCACTTTCCTGCATTGGAGAAGGAAATGGCAACCCACTCCAGTGTTCTTGCCTGGAGAATCCCAGGGACGGTGAGCCTGATGGGCTGCCGTCTATGGGGCCGCACAGAGTTGGACATGACTGAAGTGACTTAGCAGCATCAGCAGCAGGGCTTCCCTGGTAGACCAGATGGTAAAGAATCAGCCTGCAATGTGGGAGATCTGGCTTCCATACCTAGGTTGGGAAGATCCCTTGGAGGAAGGCATGGCAACCCAGTCCAATACTCTTGCCTGGAGAATCCCATGGACAGAGGAGCCTGGTGGGCTACAGTCCATGGAGTCACAAAAGAGTCAGATACTACTGAGCGACTAAGCACAGCACAGGAAGAAACATGGAAGAAAGAATCAGGTAGGAGTCCTGAAACACATTTGAATCTGGGTTGCAAGATATTGGAGAAGACAGATTTCTAAGAAGCCACTTTGATCATGCCCTTATTCTCCCTCAATCTCAGCAGTGCCTGCTGTTAAGTTCTGAGCCCCATGGCAGTGTTTCCAGACTGACATCCCCTGAATGTCCATTCCCCTCAGATCCTCAAGTGCTTGAGTAAGCATGGGGATCCCAGCTCTCTTACACTTTCCCGTCTCATGAAAGTCCCCATCAGAGAACGCATTTCTTCCTTTTTTCTACTGTCAAAACTTGACTCATCCCATGGCCAGCTCAACTTCTAACTCCTTGGGGAGCCTCCTGTGACTGCCTCCACCCCAGGAGTCCTCTCCATTCTCTGTCCTCCACTGGTACTCTCCCACCCACCATCAACATTGCATAAAGTGGCTCTAGTGGTAAAGAGTCCTCTTGCAATGCGGGAGACCCAGGTTTGATTCCTGGGTTGGGAAGATCTCTTGGAGAAGAAAATGGCAAACAACTCTACTATTCTAGCCTGGAGAATCGCATGGACAGAGGAGCCTGGTGGGCTACATTCCTTGGGGTCACAAAGAATTGGACACAACTAAGCAACTGTCACTTTTCACTTCATCCACCATCAACTCGTAACCATGATGGTGTGATCATTCACCTAGAGCCAGACATCTTGGAGTGAGAAGTCAAGTGGGCCTTAGGAAAAATCACTATGAACAAAGCTAGATGAAATTCCAGCTAAGCTACTTCAAATCCTAAAAGATGATGCTTTTAAAGTACTGCACTCAATATGCTAGAAAATTTAGAAAACTCAGTGGTGGCCACAGGACTGGAAAACGTCAGTTTTCATTCCAATCCCAAAGAAGGGCAATGCCAAAGAATATTCAAACAACTGCACAATTGCATTCATTTCATATGCTCTCAAAGTAATTCTCAAAATTATCCAAGCTAGGCTTCAACAGTATGTGAACTGAGAAATTCCAAATATTCAAGTTGGATTTAGAAAAGGCAGAGGAACCAAAGATCAAATTGCCAACATCCATTGGATGGTAGAAAAAGCAAGAGAATTCCAGAAAAACATCTTCTGCTTCACTGACTATGCTAAAGCCTTTGACTGTGTATATCACAACAAGCTGTGGAAAATTCTTATGAGATGGGAATATAACACATCTTACCTGCCTCCTGTGAAACCTGCATGCAGGTCAAGAAGCAACAGTTAGGACCAGGCATGGAGCAATAGACTGGTTGCAAATTGGGAAAGGAGTATGTCAAGGGTGTATATTGCCACCCTCCTTATTTAACTTGTAAGCAGAGTTCAGTTCAGTTCAGTCACTCATTCATGGCCAACTTTTTGTGACTCCATGGACTGCAGCATACCACACCTCCCTGCCCATCACCAACTCCTGGAGTTTGCTCAGACTCATGTCCGTCGAGTTGGTGATGCCATCTAACCATCTCAACCTTGTTGTCCCTTTCTCCTCCTGCCTTAAATTATTCCCAGCATCACGGTCTTTTCCAATGAGTCAGCTCTTCACCAATACTTTGGTGGCCAAAGTATTGGCGCTTCAGTATCAGTATTTCCAATGAATTATCAGTACTGATTTCCTTAAGGATGGACTGGTTGGATCTCCTTGCAGTCCAAGGGACTCTCAAGAGTCTTTTTCAACAAAAGCATCAATTCATCAGCACTCAGGTTTCTTTATGGTCCAACTCTCATATCCATACATGACTACTGGAAAAACCATAGCTTTGACTAGATGGATATGCAGAGTACATTATGTGAAATGCAGAGCTGGATGAAGCATAAGCTGGAATCAAGATTTCTGGGAGAAAAATCAATAATCAGTCTCAGATATGCAGATGACCCTACCCTTATGGCAGAAAGTGAAGAGAAACTAAAGAGCCTCTTGATGAATATGAAAGAGGAGAGTGAAAAAGCTGGCTTAAAACTCAGCATTCAAAAAACTAAGATCATGGCATCTGGTCCCATCACTTCATGGCAAACAGATGGAGAAACAATGGAAATAGTAATAGACTTTACTTTCTTGGGCTCCACAATCACTGTAGATGGTGACTGCAGCCATGAAATTAAAAGACGCTTACTCCTTGGAAGAAAAGTTATGACCAACCTAGAGAGCATATTCAAAAGCAGAGACATTACTTTGCTGACTAAGGTCCGTCTAGTCAAGGTTATGGTTTTTCCAGTAGTCATGTATGGATGTGAGAGTTGGACTGTGAAGAAGGCTGAGCCCTGAAGAATTGATGCTTTTGAACTGTGGTGTTGGAGAAGACTCTTGAGAGTCCCTTGGACTGCAAGGAGATCCAGCCAGTCCATTCTGAAGGAGATCAACCCTGGGATTTCTTTGGAAGGAATGATGCTAAAGCTGAAACTCCAGTACTTTGGCCACCTCATGCGAAGAGTTGACTCATTGGAAAAGACTTTGATGCTGGGAGGGATTGGGGGCAGGAGAAGAAAGGGATGACAGAGGATGAGATGGCTGGATGGCATCACGACTCGATGGACGTGAATCTGAGTGAACTCTGGGAGTTGGTGATGGACAGGGAGGCTTGGCGTGCTGCGATTCATGGGGTCACAAACAGTGGGACACGACTGAGCGACTGAACTGAACTGATGTCATTTCCTAGGCCCTATCAGGAAAGAAAATAGACTCTGAAGAGCTAATTTATCTGGAAAATGTCATCAATTTTTGTTTCCTGCTTAAAATAAGGATTCCAGAAGTGCTATTCACTTGTCAGCCAGGTAGTGGTTTATACAAGTTTGTAATAAGGATCCTTGAAGACAGGCCAATGGATTTATAGCAAACCTCTCCTGGCAACCAGCCCTCTCAATAGAAGACTTTAGAAAATAAGTGATTGGAATAAACAAACAAACAGCCTAAAGCGAAGGAGGGCTCCCTTCACCCCATAATCAAGAATCCAGGAATCTGAGGGTCTCTGCAGGCAGGAAGATGCTGCTGTTTACAGATGGCTTTGACGTCTGAGTGTTCTGGCTTTATGTTGTCTCAAATCCCTTCGAATGCACTGCAATTCCAAAAGAAGGCTTTACTTCTACACTGCTGTTTCTCTTGTGAGAACTCATTATTTTTCTGTGTTGAATTTTCCTCTTCCTTTCCTTCACCTTTGCATCAGGAACGATCCAGACCTCTTTTCATTGTCTCATTTATCTGCCTTCTGTGGCACTCTCTCTCCCCTTCCAGCCTTGACAGTTTGTTTTTTTCCTCCTGTGGTCTCCCTAAACAGCCTTCTTTCATCTTTCCAGAAGCCCTTTCTCCAGTCTCCAAATCCCTCCCAACCCCCACTTCCTTTAAGAAACTGTCTCTTTTGATCTCCATGACAACAGGAGCCCTGTGTCAATTTATTCCTGTGGTTCGCAAGTGCCTGTATTTTACGTGTCCACCGGAATCAGCCTGCAAACTGCCTGTGGCAGAGTTTCCGCTCCTTACAGAGACGAGAAAATCAGATGAGCAAACGCTCACAGCACCACCAGCATGGATGTGATGGATTAGAAGTGGCATCTCAGGTTCAGAAAACCACTGGCCAGGTCCTGTTTCCAGCATGCTCCCCTCCACCTGCTCAGTGCTGGTGGGTGAGTGGACCGTCCTGGATGTCAAGATCCAGCTTCTGGCTGGGGAGCCCGAGGCCTCCACTGCAGAATCCCACACTTGGAACACTACATCAAGCCAGCATGTTGAGTGACTCAGTTGAATCATGATTGCACACATTTCCTTCAGCTTCCTGCAGATTCACTTAAAATGTCACCTGTCCTTATTTCCCTTTTGTTACAGAGGTGGAGACAGTCTTTCCTCTCCGTGTGCTTCCTCCAGTCCCTCTCATTGCTCCTCAATATAAACAGCATAAATTCCTTAACTTGCTCAGTGAATGGATGCATTAAATGTAACCACCAGGAGCTGGCGTCTCTTCTGTACAAGGCACCATGGGTAGGAGAGACGTACAGTGAGTTGTGATTAAAAGGGAGTGTGACTCTGGCAGCACTGATGGTTGGCACAGGGGGCTGTTGGCACAGAAGGGAAAAGTGAGAGGTGCCTTTTCCCAATGGGAGCAGGGGGATTCCCAAGAAGCGGGCAGTGGACCCAGCTGTGCCTGGTGAGGGTACAAGAAATGACCCAGGGATGGAGGGTGGGGAACTTTAGGGAGGGGTCTGCAGGAATTTTGGGGGAGTTTGGGGGGAATGGTAAGAATGTGGGGGAGCTAGGGAAAAGCTGGGACCCCACCCAGACCTGCTGATGTCAGAAACACATACTGCAAGGAGGTGGCTACTGGTCTGTGTGTTAACAAGCCCTCCCCAGGGTTCTGAGCATGCTCAAATCTGAGAACCGCTGTTGTCATCACTGAAAAATCATGAAACGGTTTAGGACTGGCCTTGTTTTGAAAGGACGGTTTAGTTAAAAACCAACAGCTGTGCATTCCCCAGTTTTTCAGATCCCCAAGAACCCTCTTTTTGGTCTCTGGAGAACAGAAGGGAATGAATGGAATTAGGATGTAAGCCTTTTGTGGTCTTAGGGGTCAGAAGGGACTGCTTCACAGGGTGGGCAGGATGGAGGGGGAATAGATGCTTCATCAGTCAGAGCCCTGCTGGGGCTCAGCTGGCCCCATCGACTGAGAGGGCATTCATTGTCTTCTACAAGGGATGCGTGTGGCCAGGCAGCTCCCCTTCAGTGTTACTGCTCATTGAGGAACAGGTAAAGAACAAGGGGCCACGTGGTGTGAAATAAAAACTGGATCTGTGATCTGACAATGAGACACCGTTTGCACAGCAAGGAGATCAAACCAGTCAATCCTAAAGGAAATCAACCCTGAATATTCATTAGAAGGACTGATGCTGAAGCTAAGCTACAATACTTTGGCCATCTGATGTGAAAAACTGACTCATTGGAAAAGACCCTGAATCCAGGAAAGATAGAAGGCAGGAGGAGAGGGGGACGACAGAGAATGAGATGGTTGGATGGCATCACCGACTCAATGGACATGAGTTTGAGCAAATTCCAGGAGATGGTGGAGTACAGGGAAGCCTGGGGTGCTGCAGTCCATGGGGATGCAAAGAGTCAGACACAACTTAGCAAACAGCAATTGAACAACAAAAACAACAGACAAAGGAGCTCAAGAAGTAACCATGAATGACAAAGTGTTTGAACTGTGTACCATCTGGAGAGGCCAAGAACTTGGCCTTGGAGCTGATGGTCACTGTAGGCTGGTCAGACTTGGCAGCCAAGGAGGAGATGGCAATCAAGGGTGTGCTTGGAACACAAATGCAGAATTTTAGAAACAGGTTTGGAGAATGTTGTGGGATGAACTTGAGGTTAACCACTGCACACCAGGACCTATTTATTCTATTTCTCAACTTAAGGGTGGCTCTCACCTCATTCATTTGCTCACACATTCATTCAGTCATCCCACCAACAAACAACTGTTGAGTAGCTGCTCTTGCTGCTGCTGCTGCTGCTAAGTCACTTCAGTCGTGTCCGACTCTGTGCGACCCCATGGACTGCAGCCCACCAAGCTCCTCTGTCCATGGGATTTTCCAGGCAAGAGTACTGGAGTGGGGTGCCATTGTCTTCTCTGGCTACTTTTGCTAGACCCCTCCTTCTTTTGAATTCTGCTGTCCTTTGCAAATCTCACTCTCTGGGAACAACATAGAGTATTTCTGGTGGTTTAAGTTTATCCGGTGGTTTCTGCTGATGGTCTAACAGAGGAATTCACAGCACATGTGCAGACCAGGATCAGTTTGTATCTACCAGCTCTGAGGTCTCCACGAATAACCTCCACCTAACATCAGGGTCTCTAGATGCCCTGTATCCTTCCTAAGGGTCTATGTCCAATTCAGGCAGCTGCTGAGGAGGGGGCAGTGGCCTCTGAAGCTCAGCAAAGCTAGAGAAGACTTCTGAGACATGAACTATGCCAGAAGGGTGATGGCTAAGTGTCCCAGAGCCTGGTAGTGGAGTCAGTCAGAGAGAACTGGCAGGGACAGGGGAGATGCCTTGAGTTCAGACCAGGGAGAGAGTGAGCAGGGCAATGTGGAAGTTTCTGTGGGGAAATGAAGGGCATAGCCAAAGCCCAGCCAGGAAAGAATTCACTTAGTGACTGACTTAGACAGTGTATTTAAAAGCAGAGACATCACATTGCCAATGAAGGTTCATACAGTCAAAGCTATGGTTTCTCCAGTAGTAATGTATGGCTGTGAGAGCTGGACCATAAAGAAAGCTGAGGACTAAAGAAGTGATACTTTCAAACTGTGGTGCTGGAGAAGACTCTTGAGAGTCCCTTGGACTGCAAGGAGATAGAACCAGTCAATCCTAACCCTGAATATTCATTGGAAGGACTGATGCTGCAGCTGAAACTCCAAAACTTTGGCCACTTGATGGTGAAGAGCTGACTCATTGGAAAAGACCCTGATGCTGGGGAAGATTGAGGGCAGGAGGAGAAGAGGGTGACAGAGGGTGAGATGGTTGGATGGCATCAGTGACTCAATGGACATGACTTTGAGCAAACTCTGGGAGATAGTGAAAGACAGGGAAGCCTGGCATGCTGTAGTCCATGGGGTTGCAAAGAGTTGGACATGACTGAGTGATTGAACAACAACCAAAAAAAATTGTTATTAGAAAGGACTGTGCTGTCCAGAGCATCAGAGGCGCCAGCGTCCAGGGCAGAGCAAAAATCAGGGTTGTTATTCAAAGGACCAGCTTGCATATCCTAAAATGCTCTTCTGACCTTCATCCTTCATGGCTGTCAAGGCAGCACAGAGTGATGATTACAGATAAGGCTACAATGTGCTGTTGTCTATCTGTCTATGACATAATGAAAAGGAGACACAGATTGGAAGGGTTCAAGCTTCAGCAATGACAAATCAAGTTACTTGTTCAAGATCATTTCTACTAAATGTGGAGATGGGAATAATATCTAATTATTCTGAAGTCTAATCCAGTACTTTTCATGCTGTATCAGAATATTCTTCTTATCTGTAATTTACCTGCCATAGATACATTTAACCTAATGCCAATTATATTTTATATGTAATGTAATAAAATCCTGTCCAGTTATATTTTTACATATGCTCTTTATTTTCACATGCATGCAAGTTGCTTCAGTCATGTCCAACTCTTCGTGATTCATAGACTGTAGCCTGCCAGGCTCCTCTGTCCACAGGATTCTGCAGGTAGGAATACTGGAATGGGTTGCTGTTTCCTCCTCCAAGGGATCTTCTCAACCCAGGAATCAAACCCACATTTCCTGTGTCTCCTGCATTGGCAAGCGGGTTCTTTACCAGTAGCGGCACCTGGGAAGCCTTATTTTCACTGCAAATATTAAATATTCACACATTTATGACACCAAGGTTTTGTTGGTAACATGCCTAGGGTACTCAACAGACAATCAAATAAATTTGAATATTATCCTGTCATAAGCAATTTTTACCTTAATGTCCAAACTTTGGAAGCCAATCCACTTGTAAAATGTGATGTTGATATAAATAAAGACCTATGACTGGTCACCAGTCAATATCCAAAATTCTCTTTTGATTCCAACCTCGATGTTCCTATGTACTATTCTTAATAGCATTTCTGATTATACATTCCAACAATCAATGCACAAATATCACCCTTACCTCCAAGTTTATTGTGACCTAACAGTCAGTAACTTGTTTATGAGCTAACTGTTCTGAAACAGAACAAGAAAAGTGTCTGTCCTTAGGTCTCTTGTACTACGCCAGGTTCATCCAGGCTCCAAGTGAAACCTTCAAAAGACACCATCTGAAAGGACTGCCAGCTGATGAATGGAGTTGGCCCTGATCTGAGCCCTTGATTCAAGTTCAGCTGAAGTCCTGTCAGAGCAAATGAGCCGAGAGGGCTGGCCTTTTCACTGGGATTGGACAGAGACAAGCCTCCTGGGCTGTGAATCAGCCAACCTGTCTTCCCAGCATGCCCAGGTGTGGGCTGGTGTCCCACACTCTTGGCGGCTCAGCTGCCTTTGTGAAGCTGGCCAGCATCTGCTCACTGCCCTTTAAGGCTGGGCACTAAGAGGATTGCCTGCTTAGGCTGGGAGGCCAGCCAGGACCCTTGGGGCAGGCAGGTTGGCAGCTCTGTTTTGGGGTAGAGAATTGGAGTTCTAGGAAAAGACCAATCACATGGCTAAACCAAGAAGGCTGATCCAGTGGGGAGGTGGGTAGAGGGACAGAGTATACCCCAAATAAAGCAAATAAGCAATGAGTGGTTTTGTGAAGGGCATTTGTATATTTTATACAGGTGCCAAAAAGTAAGATGTTAACTTAGTCATGTGGCCTTTTTAGGGCATCCAGAATTTTCCAAAGGAAAGGGACCCCCTCCTGACATGCATATTTTAACGTGAAGGTGAAAAATGAGAAGTCCATGCGCTTACTTAACAAATATTTACTGTGCTGCTACTGGAAACATAAAGAACAACAAAACATGCCCTCTCCTCTCAGAGAGGTAAGGGGATTGTAAGAGGTTGGGAGAACAGCCCTATGTTATGCGGATGATCAAGACATTTTGAAATCAGTTTGGATTTTTCTTCTCTCATTATAGGGGAAGAGGTTAAACTTATCAATATGAGAAGCGCTGACAATTCCTTAAATATTTGTCAGGCATGTTGGTCAAAAAGTGCTGAAAATCCAACTCTAGAACCAATTGATTACGTCATAAAAGAAATTCAAATTTTGTAATTTTTCACAGCTTAAGGAGAGAGTTAAAAATTAAAGCGAGGGCTTAAAAATTAAAGCAAGGGCTTAAAAATTAAGTAAAACTAATTCCAAGGCAGCTCTTGAATTTCCTCTGACTGTGGAAGCAAGGAGGTCAACTTAATGCCCAGTTATGTCAAGGTTAATTTTACAATTTGAAAAGAAAGGGGTAGTTGGTAAAAGTGGACAGGTTACTTTATTTCCTTTAACTTTAGTGGGGCTAGTTACATTTATAACATGAGGCTGGAAGGTGCTGAAAGGTTTGTTGAACCTTTCCATGCACGAGCACTATCTTGGCATTTCACATACATTAGCACATCTATTGCTTATAAGCCTAGCCGGCAGAGTCAGATAGCCAAGAGAGGCGGGGGGCCTCCACTGGACAGTCAGGAGCCCTCAAGATCTTGGGCAATTCCCTGCCATGTTGGGTATGTGCTCAGTCACTCAGTTGTATTTGACTCTTTGTGACCCCGTGGACTGTAGCTCACCAGGCTCCTCTGTCCATGGGATTCTCTAGGCAAGAATACTGGAGTGGGTTGCTATTTATTTCTCCAGGGGATCTTCCTGACCCAGGGATCGAACCGGCGTCTCTTGCGTCTCCTGCATTGGCAAGCAGATTCTTTACTGCTGCACTGGATGTAGAAGTCAAGTGGCATCTGCTGTTTATTATAGTGTTGCTATGAAGGTCATTGGCAATAAGGCAGTTTTGTTTTTAAATGAAAAACTAAGCCATTTTCCCCTGTAAGAGTTCATCTCTGAAATATATACTAGGTTGTAATGATGCCTTGATTTGTTGGAATTATGGAGATAAGGCACTCTATAGAGTTAAAAGTATTTTTCAGATTGTTGCTGTTGTTTGGTTGCTAAGTTGTATCCAACTCTTTGCAACCTCATGGACTGGAGCCTGGCGGGCTCCTCTGTCCATGGGATTTTCTTCATCTTCCATTACACAGGCAAGTTCTTGGGCATCTTCCTGTGTGCTTACCATTGACCTTCAAGAGGTTTAATGTCTAAACTGGCTATATTCCTCCCTAAAGCCTGGAGCTGTTCTTTCCTCTGAGCAACTAACACATCTTCAGTTAATACAATGTCTCTCTTTTTCTTTCCTTCCTTCTTTCTCCTCCTTTTCTGTTAGCCTCTTTTTTAAAGATTTTATTTTTTCTTTTTTGATATGGACCATTTTTAAAGTCTTTTTAAAACATCTTACAATATTGTTTCTGTTTTTTAAGCTTTGGTTTTTTGGCTGTGCAGCATATGGGATCTCAGCTCCCTGACCAGTGATCGAACCGGTACCCTCTGCATTGGAAGGTGAAGTCTTAAGCACAGGACTGCCAGGGGAAGTCCCTCCTACCAGCCTCTACACAAAATGTAAATCTGGAGCTTTGATACCATAAAATCAAGGCTTCTTTTATGCAACACATGGTCCTTTGGGTCACTTAGTATTGCCTACAGTTAGATTGAATTGGTGACACACTTGTATGACACAATCAGGCCAGTGTGAAATGACAGCTCGGCGGGCAGCCCCTCCTCCACTCTGGTTCAATCACCACATCTCTGTCTGCAGCCCGCCACCCTGGAATAAATCAAGGTTCCATGAATAGGACAGTGTAGCTGGTTCAGTCTAAGGCAGGCAAGGCCTCCTTTCAATAGCCCACAACTCGTTCATCCTTTTGACATTCAGAAGACATTTAACTGCAATCTACTGACTTTTCCTGCCGCTTCTCTATAGAGACAGAAGGGATACAATACCTTTTCAAGCCTCTGAAGTTTCTATTTTTAGTTATAAGAGCTCTGGGGACAGACACTTCTCTCCTGCAGGACAGAGAAAGCTCTAGGGCCCGCTGTAATAGCTGGTCTTTTCAGTGGCAAAATGCAAGAGAATGCGGAGGGCTGGTGAGGGAAAGTTCCTAGGCTTGAACGCAAGACAGAGTGAGTCAGCATTCGCTTTGCAGCAGGGCCGGGCTGTGTGGGGGGCTGTGGCCTGCTGAGTGCCTTTCATCACAAGGCGAGTGATGCTCACGGCTGGCGGCTGGCGGATGTCCTCACAAAGACCCTCGGCCCCCTCCCACCCGGCTCGGCCTGCCCTGTCTGAGCAGTTGAACAGACAGTGTGCTGCCCACAGGGATGACAGCTCAGTGGCCAAGCCTGTAAAAAGCCAACACAAAGGGGCTGGCCACACTGATGTGTGTTTACATCCAAGGTGGTGTCCATTCCAGCCATGAAATCCTTTATTACTAGTAGTATTATAGAGGCTAGTCATTTTATGAAACAGCTGATGCTAGAAGAAAAGGGAAAAAAAAACACAGCAAGAGGTACAATGGATGAGGGGGACGAGAGGTGTGTGGGTTAAAGACCTCACTGCAGCTCTTACCTTCTCTAAGGGAGAGCACAGGAAAGAGGGTGAGGAAAGCGGGAAGAAGCAAATGAGAGTTCAAAGCGCAATACCAGAATCCAGAAGTGGAAAAGGAAGTGCGGCTTTGCAGACTTTTTGACCCAGCCACGGCATTCTAGATAAAGTGGAATCGGAAGGAAGGTGGTCAGTTCCAAGGTCACATGGAGGGCGTGACTAATTAACAAGCTGATTCACCCAGCCCCTCAGTGACTGCAGGCTCCCAGGGGCAGCACTGCCCAGCATGCTAGTTTGTGATGAGTTCAGGCCAGAACATCGGTCAACGCTGCTTCCTTCAATGAGAGTTTGGCTGTGAAAACCATGTATGCCGGAGGAAGCAGCATGCCGAGTGGTGTGGTTGTTTGCACTGTGGCCCAGACTTTCCATCCCAGCAGCTGGCAAAGAGCTCACTGGCAGGCAGTTGATATCTGCTGGCCATGCCGGGGGACCACTGCCTCAGCCGGCAAGTGGCCCAGCGCTCCCCTCCCTGGGCATGCTCGAGGCCACTGCCAGCTAGGAGCATGACCAGGACCGCTCTCCTCTTTGCCACTTGGCAAACTGTCTACCACATAGCCCATGATTTGGCATTTAGGAAGAGGAATTAGGGTATGTTTCCACTGGGATGAAATTCATGAGTGTGGTCACGCCTATCTGTTTTCGATTTGCATGAAGACCAGCACTCAGGATCCAATCACAATTCAGAGACTGAAAACATGGTCCAACAACTACAATCTGTAGACACAGAATCTGCCATAAATCCAAAGACTGGATTTTAGTAAAAAAGGTATTTAATCTAACTTTGCAAAACAAAAGTTTCCTACATGTGAGTGAATCACTTGCTGTACACCGGAAATGAACACAACATTATAAATCAACTATGTGTGCGTGCTCATTGGGTCAGGCATGTCTGACTCTTTGTGACACCATGGACTGTAGCCCACCAGACTCCTCTATCCATGGGATTCTCCAGATAAGAATACTGGAGTGGGTTGCCATACCCTCCTCCAGGGGATCTTTCCAATCCAGCGATCGAACCCATGTCTTCTACATCGCAAGTGGATTCTTTATTGCCCAGCCACCAGGGAAGCCCAGGAAATCAACTATACTCCAATATAAAATAAAAGTTAAAAAAGTGTGCGTGCCTTGGTACCATAATACTTAATGTGAGTGAAGGCTGCCCCCGCCACCCCCACAGAGAAAGTGCCAGGAGGATGTGTGCTTGCTGGGTTTACCTTCCAGGTGACCCTGATGCTCTGGGAAGAGATGGGCTCCAGGTGGACTTCCTGAGGTGGGCCGTCAGGAGCTGGAAAGACCAAAACCCACAGGTCAGTTAGAGATGGGTTCCAGCGTGGACTGAAACCCACATAACAGGACTCAGGGCCAGAAGAAGCACCAGAGCAGCTTTCGTGGGAAAATCAATTTTGCAGAATCACTGTTCACAACAGTCACCTGGTGCCAACTCGCTTCTAGAAAGAGTGAACTTTGACACAAATCTTTGTATTCTTCCTCACCTTGTCTTTGACAACTTGATGAATAAACCATAAGCTAATACACTAGTAAAACAGAAAGTGGTGAAATATTTCTTTGATCAAAGTCTATAGTGGCTACGAAGATCCCTCTGGTTCTTTTGGAGATGCTGTTTAGTGATGTGTACTGGAGCACCTCAGGAGCCTCAAACTACTTGAGGAGGGAAAAAAAGGATTCTTCTGCCTCTGATTCTCCTTGACGGTTTTAATTCTCCACTCTTTCCAAGAGAAAACTTACTAACCTGGGGCAGTAGCCACAGAGGGCAGATTGGAGTGGAAGAGAAAAAAAAACATGCAATTCACACCAACCTATATCCAGTGGTGATAGGGGTGCCAATCGCCTGCCATGCACAGTCTATCACTCTGTACTAGGAATCTACCCTGTATTACATACACAGTGTAAAGCTTAGAGGAGATGGCCTTGTCAGCAGGAGTTTGCAGTCTGATCAGAAAAATGGGCTGAGCACACGGAAGCTGAGGTTATAACACAGCACACACTCAAGTGTCTTCAGAGAAGTGGAAGCAAAAGGGAACCCAGGGGTCAGCAGGGAGAGACCCCACTGGGTGACCACATATTGTTGGGAAGATAGCTTTACAACCACTGCTGAGCTGTGAACGGGCCATTTCTGTGGATGTGGAGATGCCAGTTTGCAGAAAAGTGAGGAGCACTGGGAGATGAGACATCAAAAATAGGGAACAGAAACAAGACTGAAGGTTTGGAGAGAAGAGGAAGGGGAAAGAATAAGGTCATTTTAGCGGAAACATGTTTTCCATTTAACCGAGAAAGAAGTTTTGAGTGATGCCACAGTGCAGCTGCTAAGTTGATGAGCGCTTGAATCTTTCTGCCTGAGTTCAGATTCTGGCTCCCTTGCTTAGTAACTTGGAGGTGTTTTGCAGGTGACAATTTTGCTGCACCTTTGCAGGTGACAGTTTTTCTGACAATTTTTCCTTCTCCGTATAATGGGATGATAGAATGTATATCTGGGTTATGATGCTTAGAACATAAGCAGTAATGATGATTATTCTCACTGGGTGTTTTTATGGAGCACATCAAAGGAGAAATTCATATGCAAAAAGAAAAGGTATACTTGAAAGAACAAGGAAAAAAAAAAAAAAAAGAAAGAACAAGGTCCCAGGAGATTAGCAAGAGGACAGAGCAAGAGGGGAGGTGTTGGAGAGAAGGGGGCATAAGGCAAGCACCTCTGGGATGAGAGGAAGAGAACCCAGTGTGCAGGGAAGCAGGGTGAGTGAACACCCAGGTATATTTGCTCCTTAAAGAAAGCAGGTTCAAATCTGATTGTCTCTCTTCTCACCAAAATCATAAGGGATAAAGTCAGGGGAAGAGTGGTGGGTACCAGGAACACAATAGAGGCTTGGACTGTTGCAATAGCCTGTGTACCCAGTGCATGAGAGCACTGACCCACCAGTGGGGGTAGTTTCACTGATGAGGATAATGTGCAATGGAACCGTCACACCCTGTCTCAACTGAGGCTTTATGAGACCACTGATGCATGCAGGAGAAATGCCACTGAGAGAACTGGGGAGAAACAGTGGCAACAGGTGAGAAGAAGCAGGTGCTGGGATTGTTACTAAGTTCCCTGGTGGTTCAGACAGTAAAGAATCTGCCCGCAATGCAGGAGACTCAGGAGTTCAATTCAACTGAATGTAGGTTCAATCAATGGGAGAAGGAAATAGCAACCCAGTCCAGTATTCTTGCTTGAGAAATCCCATGGACAGAGGAGTCTGATGGGCTACAATCCATGGAGTTGCAAAGAATCAGACACGACTGAACGACTAACACTTTCTTTTTCACTTTCATTCCACAGTTGGGGATGGCAGGACTCGGGGAGAATGCTAACCCAAAGGGGCGAAGAAAGGAAGCCAGTTTTCTAGGAAAGATGCTTCATTGCATGTTAGGAATATATATGTGAAGAGAAGAGGGGCTATTGTATGGAGGTGTCTGCTCAGCAGCTGGAAACATTTACAAGAAGCCGGTAGACAGTTGGGCCTGCAGGCTGCTCCCTTCCGCTCGGAAGCTCTCCCAGAAATCTACTCACCAGGTCTCCGTCCTTGCTGGGGACACAGCCTCTGTCCTTGAATCACCCCCTCCAGCCCAGCAATGATGCCTGGCACCAGCTTTCAATTCTGTTCCTAAACATTAGTTCTGGTCTTCACTTTACCTCTTTAAAGGGGACGTGGCACCCTTCAGAGCTTCAGACTTTTCGTCCCTCACAATAACTTTGCACATCCGTGTCCTGCCTCTTCCTCTTCCATGCGCCCCAACCTCCCTGCACCCCACGTCCCAGCCACGTCCTCCTTCTCAGGGAAAACCTAAACAGGATGCCCTAAACCTAAACCTATGCCCTCCCTGGGCAGGCCGGAGCCCACCTTTTCCCTCCATCAGTTTCCTGCCTGGGCCCAGGAGTCTCCGCTTCGGCTTGGGAACCTGTCACAGCAGGCTCGGGCGTACATCTGCATATCAGTCTTTCCCTCTTTTCCTAACAGACTCAATCAAAGCTGTGTGGTCTTAGGAACCAAGTCTAGAGTGAGTCCTTGCTTTGATCGGTGCAGCGCTGTGTGGATGCTGAAACCCAGGGCACTCCTCTCTCTCCCTAATAGGTCACAGGGACAGTGAGTTTTCTCGGGATCCTGCAGCCTCTCGGATTTATTGATTCTTTAGTGCAAAGACAGTGCTAATGCTGAAGTTAATTTCTATACCCGGGGTGAGGGGCTTCCCATGTTGCACTAGTAATAAAGAAAACCAGCCCTTTCTGCAGGAATATTTCCATATCAAATGCAATGAAAGCACGTGAAAGAGATTTCTCTTAAACACAGAGAAGTTCTGTGGTCAGCAAGAAGCACGTGGTACATGCATAAAAATCCTTAAAAAAAATTATTTTGAGGTCTGACGGCTACACTGAGGCTTGATTATTTTAATTTAATTGTGCGAAGTCAGACTGAACAAGGAGACTGCTGGTTAGGAATCAGAGGCAGTGCAGAGTACCTCCCATTCTGGATTCTTTGTGCTTTGTTGTAGCCTTTTCAACAGGTTGGCTGGCAATAGTCAGCTGTCATTTTCTTGTTGAGATATATTCATAATCAACAAAGTCACTATGAAAGTGTTTAAAAATGCCCTTGATTCTATCAGAAAACATTAAGTGTGAACTTGGGGCATTTTGCTTTTTCAGTCTGGTCTTGCATTTTAAGAAGTTCCCTGTGAAGTGGTCTGGGGACATGGGATAATCCCTGTATCCAGGACAGATCCGACATTGTTTTTTAAATTTTGGTTCCATAGCATAGCATGTGGGATCTTACTTCCTCGACCAGGGATGGAACCCACATCCCCTGCTTTGGAGGCATGGAGTCTTAACCACTGTACTACCAGGCAAGTTTCGTGTGTGTGTGTATGTATGCTTGGTCTTTTGCCAGGCTCCTCTGTCCATGGGATTCTCCAGGAAAGAATACTAGAATGGGTGGCCATTTCCTCCTCCATGGGGTCTTCCTGGCCCAGGGATCAAACCTGTATCTCTTTTCTGTCTGCTATTGGCAGGCAGGTTCTTTACCACTTGCATCAGCTGGGAAGCCTGAAGTCCCAGAGACCTGACAGTTTATACAGAAAACAAAGCCTTTTTGGCTTAGTCTATCAAGACTTCTGTGGTTTGTTAGTAATTGATTTATTAGTCTGCTTAGTCTCTGACGTGAAAGGATTCAGATCTCTCCTCTCTTAAAACACAGTCATCCCACTCCAGTACTCTTGCCTGGAAAATCCCATGGATGGAGGAGCCTGGTGGGCTGCAGCCCATGAGGTCTCGAAGAGTTGGACACGACTGAGCGACTTCCCTTTCACTTTTCACTCTCATGTATTGGAGAAGGAAATGGCAACCCACTCCAGTGTTCTTGCCTGGAGAATCCCAGGGACCGGGGAGCCTCGTGGGCTGCCGTCTACGGGGTTGCACAGAGTCGGACACGACTGAAGCGACTTAGCAGGATCTATATTAAAGGCAGAGACCGAAAGAATTTTATGCATATTAGAGCTTTGCCCAATATAATTAGGAAGAGCTTTTGTTTGGGTGCTGAATTTTCTACTTTAACTTTCTAAAACATTCTAAGACAAGCCCTTTAAAAATGATACAAAAAATGATGCTGGAGAAGAAAATGGCAACCCACTCCAGTATTCTTGCCTGGGAAATCCCACAGACAGAGGTGGTGGCCTACAGTCCATGGGGTCACAAAAGAGTCAGACAAGACTGAGTGACTAAACAACAAATAAATCAACTATGCTTCAATAAAATACAATTTTTAAAAATGATATAAAAAATTAGTCTGCTTCCAGAATTTTAGTGCTTTCCTTACAATGCCTAAGCTGTAATTTTTTTTCATGGATCCTCATCTCATTGCAAAAGGACAATTTCATAAAATTAGAATCCAAGGCAGACTGAATTCCCAGTGCTGACATGATTGAAGACTAACCATTAGGTATCCACTGATTTAACTATATTTGAAAATTGTGTTGACATTTAACATTTAAGAATTTATTTAACAGTCTTGAATTGAAATTGAACTAAAACTAGAAAGGATAATTTTTTCTTCTGTTTTTTTAAACCAGAATATTTACCTTATTCCTACAGGAAGAGCAGGCCAGAGGTAAGAATTACTGATGAATGTGACTTTCCAAAATATATAGTTGCTGCATTTTTTAAAATAGAAACTGAAACTATTCAATATGTAAAAGAGTAATGAATGAAGAGTGTATTTACAGTTCCTAATGTTTATTCTAGGCAAGGCTATGTCCTGCCTGCATACTTAGTCCTGTCTGACTTGTGACTCCATGGACTGTAGCCCTCCAGGCTCCTTTGTCCATGGGATTTCTCAGGCAAAAATACTAGAGCGGATTGCCAATCCCTTTTCCAAGTGATCTTCCCAACCCAGGGATTGAACCTGTGTTGCTGGCATCTCCTGCGTTGCAGGAGTATTCTTTACTGCTGGGCCACAGGTAAAGCCCCATGACAAGTGCAAATTTCTGTGAAAAATGATAATTCTTTACCACTAGCGCCACCTAGGAAGCCCACTAATTTTGTTTGGCTAAAAATACAAGGTGGGCAGGCCCTTCCTAACTGTCAAACCCACGGTGGTCCCCGGTCGTCTCCGGTTTGGATGTCTGTTTTTGGTCCTTCCCACAAAGGCAGGACAAGCTGATTTGTTCATTGTTGTGTCTTGGATTCCCAGAACAACACGTGGCACATAATATATGCTGAATGAATAATAATTTAAAGGAATAAGCTATTTATTTGATAAATAGTCACTAAATGAATTCATCCTCTCCCCATTTAGGTATCAACTGTTCTTCAATTTATTTGGTTCTTACTAAATTCTGCCTTGGTCTCCTATGCCCAGCAAAGAATGTTCTGCTCACCCAGGCTACTTCTCTTTTTTGGCCATACCAGGCAGCTTGAGGGATCTTAGTTCCCCTGCCAGGGATTGAACCTGTGCCCCTGGAAATGAGAGTGTCCTTTCCTAACCTCCTGATGCCAGGGAATTCCCCAGGCTGCTTCTGTCAGAGATGAGCATGTTGTTGTAGACTCTGTCGTTGGGCCTCAGTGCTTCTTTGCCCATTTTTACACCCTGGTCTCTGCCCAGTTTTGGACCTGGCACATGGTAGACCCTTAGTAAATTCTCCAATGAGGTACCAGAGATAGAAGTTCAGGAGTACCTCTCATTGGGTGACTCAGCCCACCCTGATAAGCAAATAAGACCCAAGCCTCTGGATGAAGCCAGGAGACTGCTATGTGGAGAAGAAAGTAATTTGACAGCAGAGGGGAGGCACTGTACTAGAGCGTGATGCTTGACCTGCTTTTCAAGGGAGAGGACAGAAGAGGAGGCACGACCTCGGCAGGCTCCAGACGCGGGCAGGAGCAGCTCACATGAGGAGAAGGCGGCAGGAAGGGAGGGTCATCACTGCTCGGGCCACGAGGAGTCTGGTGTAGCTTCAAGGTAGTAATGGGGTAGGGGAGACCTGGGCCTACACCTTACGGGCTCCTTTCCTCAGCAAGTGGGTGGTGAGAGGCATGCTTGGGTGCCCTAGACTTGGGCACTTGCACGCATGCTAAGTTGATTCAGTCGTGTCTGACTCTTTGTGACCCTATGAACTGGAGCCCGCCGAGCTCCTCTGTCCATGGGATTCTGCAGGCAAGGAAACTGGAGTGGGTTGCCATGCCCTCCTCCAAGAGATCTTCCCCATGCAAGGATCGAACCTGCATCTTTCGTGTCTAACCTGTGTCTCTTGGATTGGCAGGCAGATTCTTTACCACTAGCGCCACCTGGGAAGCCCTTGGGCACTGCATCACCATAAAAAATGAGCGGGTCTATGGCTTCTAGAAGCTTCCATCTGGAGATTCTCACTGCTTAAGTGATGACCTTTCTTCAGGGAAAGACGGCCATAGGGCTGGAAAAGATTATCTCGAGATGGCTGCGGCTCCCGAAAGAGGTGCCTTTGGGGATCCTCCCGGAGGTGACAGGGACAAGCTCTGTCACCCCAAGCAGAGCTGGAGAGGGAGGCTTTCGTCAGGAGAGCTGCCCTCCTTTCTATATGAGTCACACGTAAGAAAATGGCTCTCTGATTTCAGTCATGCAGACCTATGCGGCAGGACAAGGCAAGTTCTGGTTTGCAGCTTTTCTTTGCTCATGCCTGACCTTCCCTCGCATTCTCCCTTAGCTAGTTTGAAGAGTGAATAATGAGTTGTGGGGCTGCTTGGTGAAACCCCAACTGTCAGCCCAGGAGCCAGGGGGTGGGGCGCTCTGTGTTCATCTGTCTGCAGAGACGCCTGAGAGTGGGCTGCACAACGGTGACTGGTAACCAGGAGTATCTGTTCATCTGACATCCTGGGCTAGAGAGAGAAGCACTGCCATGGCAACGGCCAGCTACAGGGAGATCACAGAGGAAATGGCAGAAAAAAACCCACAGCACCTGCATCGGTCATGGCAATGGGGAAAATGGTGCAAAATGCACCATTGGAAACCATCCCTGCCTTGAGAAGGCCATGGAGGTGGGCAGAGTCAGAAAAGTGGCTCAGAGGAAGGAGAAGGCTCAGCCCTGACCCAAAGCTTTCATTCTGGGGGTGGCTTATTTTCCCTAAATCCCCAGCATGATGAAATTCCAGGAAGTGAGTGTGTTGTTTACATCAATATTTAAATAAGATTCTATTTTTGTAGGAGCTTATTAACACTCATTTCCTACTTATTTCAGAACCATGCAAAGTACTTTCAGAAATTAGGGTTTTTACCAATTACCCAACATGTTTGTGGTGAGGAGTAGAAAGACATCATTAAGTGAATCTTACAGATGAGAAATCACACAGAGAGAATTTCCAAGCATTAGAAGTGGCTCGCCCTCAGACTGAAGCACAAAGCTATCCTATCTCCCATCCTTAAAAATGATTTTTCAAGAACTAATGTATTCCAGAGTTGAAAAATGAATACATAGGTGCAGTTCAGGAAAAACAATAAATGTTAACCTATTTCCTTGAGGACAATGTTGACTGTGCATAACAAAGGAGTTAGATTTTGGCATTTGCTTTCATCCTTCTTGGAATTTAACATAAAACATATTGCTGGAAATGGCAAAAGATATATCACAGGATATATCAAATGATGCTCATCATAGTAGTGTTTATGATAATGAAAACTTGAAGAGAAATGCAAATCAAAACTACAATGAGATGTCACTTCATACCAGTCAGAATGGCCTCAAGATGTCTACAAATAATAAATGTTGGAGAGGGTGTGGAGTAAAGAGAACCCTCCTACACTGTTGGTGGGAATGTAAGTTGATGCAGACACTGTGGAAAGTGGTAGGGTTGTCTCTTACAAAACTAAAGAATAGAGTTGCTATATGATCCAGAATCCTCACTCCTGGAAATATATCTGGAAAAGATTAAAATTCTAATTTGAAAAGATACACGCACCCTGATGATCATACCAGCACTATTTACAATAGCCAAGACATGGAAGCAACCTAAATGTCCATCACTAGAAGAATGGATATAGAAGAAGTGGTGCATTATGCAAATGGGATATTACTCAGCCATAAAAAGGAACAAAACAATGCCATTTACAGCACCATGGATGGACCTGGAGATTATGATACCAAGAGAAGTAAGTCAGGGATAGATATTGCTTATATGTGGAATCTAAAAATGATACAGACAAACTTATTCACCAAACAGAAACAGGCTCACAGACATAGAAAAATGACTTACAGTTACAAAAAGGAAGAGAGGAGGGGAGGTAAATTATGGGTTTGGGGTTCACAGATACATACTACTATGTGTGAAATAGCCAAACAGTAAAGACCTACTGTATAGCATAGGAAACTGTTCTCAATATCTTGTCATAAGTTATAATGGAAAAGAATATATATGTATATATGCCTATATATAACTGAATCAATCTGCTGTTCACTTGAAATCAGCACAATATTGTAAATCAACTATACTTCAATTAAAGAAAATAACGGACATACCTAACAATATGGAGTTTATGGAAGAAATGGTGGAAGGCAGGATTACAAATTTTAGGAAGTCTTTAAGAGATATAGATGAATGATGTCTATTCAAAGTGCAATTAGAGAGGGTAACAGAGAAGTGAGCCTTCACTGGTGGCTCAGTGGTAAAGAACCCGTTTGCAATGCAGGAGACACTGCTTTGATCCCTGGGTTGGGAAGATCCCCTAGAGAAAGAAATGGGAACCCACTCCAGTATTCTTGCCTGGAAAACCCCATAGACAGAGGAGGCTGGCAGGCTATAGTCCATGGGGTTTCAAAGAGTCACACAGTATCTAGCGACTAAACAACAACGACAAAACAGAGAAGGAACAGAGTCAAGAACAACTGCAGTTGAAAGATGCAGCGACCTCTTGTGGAAGCTCCATCATTTGGCGATGATCCCCTTAATCTTGGAGATGAGAACAAAGGTCTGGGCCCAAGCTTCCACCTTCCCTGCAACAGTTGGGGGTAGCTGATCAGTTTTGAGTGTGGGCAAGAAAAGAAAATCTACGTTTGGGGCTGGATACTCTTTCGCCCCCCAAAGATGAGCCAGGCTGTGGTTCTTTCCCTTTCCTTCTGCAGAGAAGCCCTAGGGCAGCTCGCTTCCTTCTCTTCTGTAGGAGGCAGGCTGGCAGGTGGCATCCACTGCCCAATTGCTTAGTCCTCTGCAGCTAGGTTATTGCCACCCCAGGTGACCACGAGCAAACTTCTGTATCAAAGACTGTGTGTCTGTGTATGACTCTGTCTGTGTGGGTGAATGTGCACGCATGCATGTGTGATGAATAATTTAGTGTGTGATATCCACATATCCATCAATAACTCTAGGTGGTAGGATCCTGTGCGCTGTTTTGTCTTCAAAATGCCTATCTCAATCTTTGACATTTTCAACATAACATGAAATACTTTGTCATAGGAAAAATCAGCAATACCATTGATGATGGAAATATTGTTGTTTCCAGTCAATAAAATTATCTGTACCACCTTCCCCCAGTCCCCAAACAGAATATTCTAGCTATTTTCTAGTTAAGTGATCCTTCTTCCCCTGACTGCACAGGGACTTGGGCAAGACAGGCTCTCAGCTCTCCTGTCAACCTGGATTCCACACATCCAGACAAAAGGGCTGTAAGAACAGCAAGGTTCTTTAAATCTCACCAGATCATTAGCCTCATATGTCTTTCTTTTAAGTCTTGGGTGTGAGAACCTTGACCTGAGTCCTGTTTGAAGAACAGTGCCTTCAAAGTAGGCAGAGAGTGCTGTCTGTGTTTTTGATGGGCGTGGAGCTACAGAGAGCGTTCATCACAGCTGTGACTTTGCATTAACCATCTGAGCCCCGCCAGCCCGCTCCCAGAGGCCTCCTGCCCATCAGACATACCTGCCTCGTCCGCGGTGATGGACAGCTCGTTGCTAGGCTCACTCTTGCCAATCCGGTTCTTGGCGTACATGCGGATGCTGTAGGTGGAGGAAGGGTGGATGTCAATGATGGTGGCCGAGTTCAGCTGAGGGGAAACGTCTTTGGTTCTCTGAGCAGAATCCCAGGAGTCTTTTGGGTTTTGTTTTTCAAAAAAGAAGAGATAGAGACATGAGTTTTTTCCCTCTGCTTTTGAAAGTTCACAAGTAGGAATTTTTTAAAAAAGAAAGAAGGAAAGAAAAAAAGTAACAACTCAAAGTGAATTCTCAGTGCAATGCTGCCAGTATTCTGGTGGGCTAGCCATCAGAGGGGATGCAAAACTAAACATTTAACACCCACATTGTGGGGTACAAGGCTGCAGGCAGCTGGTTTCAGGGAGTTTTGTCCAAGGCACCACAACAGACTCCTTGGCAGAATCACAGAGGAAAATAGAAGCAGGGGAAGCTTATGCCAATAAAGTGAAAAACAGCTACTTCCAAGCACTCATGGTACAAGATGATTAAAAAAAAAAAAAGTATGGTTTGAGCAGCCCTCCACCCAAAAGAAAAAAATCCCTAGTTCTTAAAGGTATTTGAAAACCAGCAAAGCCTTTAGCCGTGTCAGACCCCTTGTTCTCCAAAAGGAGGGTGGTAAAAATGAAATACATAAAAACTAATCTGTCTTCCCCATAAGCACTGGTCATTAAGTGTACTTTTCAGTTCTAAGGTTTGAAATCATTTTTGTCTCCAATCCTTTACTGTAGGAATTATTTTCAACCACAGCTAATTTTAAAGACAGGGCGTGCCTTCTGCGAAGAGTTGTCATTGAATCCACGATGGTGTGCACCTGCTGGCTTTGGGGCTTCAACCAATGATGAACAGATAGATGAACAGTTCTTATTTCAGAAAAAGTTTGAGCAGGTACTGATCGGGATTGGGAGGGGTCAGGAGATGATTGTGGTTGTGGAAGTACCAAGATCCCCCCTGAGATGGTGGCAGAGAGAATGCATGCATACTCTCATGCCCCCCCACCCCGCCCATCCCAGGATCCTCTTGCATTTGCTCTGCTGAGCTCATCAGACTTATACAAATTGCACCTAGAGTCTGAGTTTCCTGCTGAATTCTAAGCCCCGTGAGGGCACGGACCACGCTGGCCGCGTTTCATGCTGTAGGCCCAGTGCTCGCACAGAGCCTGACAACTAATAAATGCATATTTCCTAGATGAATAAACACATGGCAAATAGACCTCTGGGTCCTGGGAATGACCCCATGCCCTTTTCCACATTAACAATGGCCATGGAAGTTCCAAGGGCTGCTCTGACCAAAGATCATTGCAAGTGCAAGAGATTTCCTGGACTTGTAGGGGGAATATGTGGGTTCAAGTCTTCTTCTGAGGGCTTTTACAGGAAATGGAGTGCATAGAGACTAGCTACTGGTATTTCCTGAAAGCAACAGTACCTTTGAGTCCAAATGATTGAAGGGAGAAGGGCAAGACAGAGAAAGAGAAGACACACTATTGACTCCTTGTATAAAATAGATAACTAATGAGAACTTACTGTATAGCAAAGAGAACTCTACTCAATGCTCTCTGGTGACCTATATGGAAAGAAATCCAATGACAAACCTAGACAGTGTGTTAAAAAGCAATCACTTTGCCAACAGAGGTCCACATAGTCAAGGCTCCCAGTAGACATGTATGGGTGTGAGAGCTGGACAGTAAGGAAGGCAGAATGCTGAAGAATTGATGCTTTCAAACTGTGGTGCTGGAGAAGACTCTTGAGAGTCCCTTGGACTGCAAGGAGATCCAACCAGTCAATCTTAAAGGAAATCGACCTCAATACTCTTTGGAAGAACTGATGCTGAAGCTGAAGCTCCAATACTCTGATGAGAAAAGCTGGCTCCCAGACCCCGAAGATGGGAAAGATTGAAGGCAGAAGAAGAGGGTGACTGAGGATATGATGGTTGGATGGCACTACCGAGTCAATGGACATGAATTTGAGTACACTCTGGGAGAATGTGAGGGATAGGGAAGCCTGGTGTGCTGCAGTCCATGAGGTTATGAAGAGTCAGACATGGCTTGGCAACTGAACAACTATATGTACACATATAGCTGATTCACTTTGCTGTATAGCAGAAACTAACACAACATTGTAAAGCAACTATACTCTACTCCAATAAAAATTAATTTAAAAAGAGAAGAGGCTGCAAAATAACAAATTATAGAAGAACAGAAGAATGGGATTCAATATAGGACACGTGATGGGAAGGAAGTTCATGCCAACAAAATGATGTATAAGTAGGAACCTTGTCCAAAAAAGAAAGTCAGGCCTTCTGGAGAAGATAATTAGGATGACAGGGAGGAACTCCAGGCCCCGCATGATGCAGAGGCAGTTGCTAACCAGCCCCAGGAGGAAGCTGACACCTGTAGGGTTTGATGGTTCTTCCCAGGCTATTATGGAGCCTTGTGGAACTGACATAGCCATGGAAACGTGCCATACTCCCTGAAGTGTCTCTAGGAGATGGCTGAGAGCTTGCAGGGATATAGTGACTGCCCGTCTCCTTCTCCTGCCAGGGAAGTCATGTGAATAGCCCCTGGGGAGTCACCAAGGTGAGGGTCTCAGGCAGGAAGTGCATGGTCCTTGGAGAAGGTCCTTGTATTTTTAGCTTCTTTCTTGCAATGATTGGACTTTGAAAGAAAAACGTGATGTCAGTGATCATAACTCTTAGACTATGGTTCAAAACACTACAGCGTGGGCTTTTCAGGTAAAGATCAAGAGGATGAGAAAGAGAAAGACATGTGCTATCCTGAAGGATTTTAAAGTAACTGAATGAAGAAGAGGAAAGTCTAGTGAAATTCCCAAACACACTCTAGCAAGTGATATGACATCAAAAGAAGAACACAACCAGGGTGTGGCTACCCAGGAGAAGAGCTGAGAAAGGGGCCAAAAATGCCACTTCTGATCTCAGATGCCAAAGTGCACATGGTCTGGTCATGGGTTATAAACAAAGTGTGCTTGAGAATATCACACTGAGAATTAAAAATAGATCCCAGGGAAATCCTGACACTTGAGGATGGAACTGCAAATTGAAATACAAATAAAACTAGCAAGAACACGTGATTGACAAAATAAAGATACTTCTTAGGAGGGATATGTCACAAGCGGAAAGACATGCCTAGAGATGGAGCTGGAGGATGCAAGAATGGATGGGAGACTTGGGGTAAGGACATGAGCAGGAAGAGCAGGCTGAAGAATGAAATGCTTGTGAGGACTGATTACAGGTCTTGACCAATGGAGGAAGCAGAGGGTGGTTTCTAGACTCCCAAGTAGCATCGAGGAGATTGTGTAAGTCATACAAAGATGGTTTGTAAGGTGTCTGTTTACTGAGATGTGGGCTTGGCTAAAGGAACCTGTAGGAGATGCTGAGGTTCCCAGCACCTGTAAGAGTGGGGAGTTGCTGCCTCTGGGGTCCAAGGGGGCCAGAGGGGAGGAACTGTATTTCTCGGGTGTAGACAGGACTGAAAACTCAGAATAGGGCCCCTGATGGAAGCTGTACACAGAGAACAGTCTCTGTGGGATCCTTCTGCATTGCTCTCTGGGTCTGCCACTGGCCAGGAGAAGGAGAAGGGGGCAGCAGAGGATGAGATGATTGGATGGCATCATCAACTCAATGGGCCTGAACAACCTGGGAGATGGGGAAGGACAGGGAAGCCTGCCATGCTGCAGTCCTTGGGGTCACAAAGAGTCAGACACAACTTAGCGACTGAACAACAACAACCCAACAACCCTGAACTCAGAGGGAAGGGGAATCTCCATGGTGTGGACCATGGGGCTCAGCTTCAGGGAGAAGAGCAGATGCTGGGTTTGGGCAGAAGTCAAGGTGGTGGGTGAAGAAAAGCCAGAAGCAAGGTGAACTCAGGTTTCAGCATGGCATCTGCTCACTGCGTGCCCTGCTAGGCATTTTACAAGAGTGATTTCTGCAGTCCCCATATTTGTGGGCACATTGGAAACAACTCAAAGCTTTCTGACAACTGCACTTTCACATCCATGCAGTCAGAATCTCTGGGGGTGGTACTTTAAAAAATGCCTCTCTCTCTCTGGGAGGTTGTAGCATGTGAAAGCCACAAGGGCATCTCTGAGATTCACGGTGCTACTCCTACCCGGGAAAAAAACAAGCCTCAGAGAGAGTAAGCAACATGGTCTGGTTAAGAGAGCTAATAAGTGGTGAAACTGGGTAATGAACCATCTGACATTAAAACTGGCATCCTTATAGAACCTCATGTGGTTAGAACCACATGAGGCTACATCCATGACTTAGCATCATGCATTTAATTGTTTAAAGAGTTAGTAATTGCTTCTTGGCATGAAAGCTATAACAAACCTAGACAGTGTGTTGAAAAGCAAAGATATCACCTTGCCAACAAAGGTAGTCAAGGCTATGGTCTTTCCAGTGGTCATGTACAGTTGTGAGAACTGGATGGTAAAGAAGGCAGAGGGCCATGGAATTGATGCCTTCAAACTGTGGTGCTGGAGAAGACTTTGAGAGTCTCTTGAACTGCAAGGAGATACAACCAATCTTAAAGGAAATCAACCCTGGATACTCATTAGAAGGACTGACGCTGAAGCTGAAGCTCCAATAGTTTGGTTACATGATGTGAACAGCCAACTGATTGGAAAAGACCCTGATGCTGGAAAAAATTGAGGGGAGAAGTAGAAGAGGGCATCAGAATATGAAATGGCTGGATGGCATTACTGATGCAATAAACATGAACTTGGGCAAACTCCAGGAGATGGTGAGGGGAGGGCTGGTGTGCTGCAGCCCATGGGATCAGGAAGAGTTGGACACCACTGAGCGTCTGAACAATAACTCTCTGGGTCATTGTGCTGCACAGCTAGAATCTGGACAGAAGGCATTTTCGATTGGATTCTGACAACATCCTCATGAAGCAGGGATTTTTATTTTCATTGTGAAGGTCAAGAACCTTAGACCCTCCCTGTTGTTGAGGTGCTGAGAAGTGAGGCTGGGATTTGACCCCTCTTGTGTTATCCCCAAGTTCTAGGTCAGCTTCCTGCAGCATGGGACCTTCACAAGGTCTTTGCTGGATATCCAATGAGACTCAATTTCAATTTTCTAGGAATCTGATGGAAGTCTCACATGCTTAGAGGAAGACTTCTGACGAGCTTCTGACTTGGCTTCCTGATGAGGAGGAGCAGTGCAGAGAGCTTGGCTAAGTGCAGGGGGGCAGGGGGGTGGAACTTGGCTAAGAGTTGTTGTAAGTCCTCTGGTTTGTAGGAGCAAAAGGTGAGAGAGCTGTGCAGGGTCAGATTTGTCCCTTGGTTTAGAAAAAATAAGTGATAAGCATCTGTTGAGAAAGGAGGTAGGATTCTATGACATGATCCAGAGAGATCAGGGGTGAAGAGGATGCAGAGGCTGAGAGTCAAGTCTCTGCCCCTAAAAGTCCAATTATCACCCGAGTGAAGACTGGGGAGAGCCCCCAGGAGCAGTGTGGTTGAACTGGATGCTTGTTGATGAGCCCAGCTTGAAGGGGATATGGCCTGAGTCAGGAGAACAGCAGATCATCAAGGACAAATGTAAGGCAGCGAACTTCATTTGGAGAAGAGTTGTTAGAGGCTTGAATAAGTGAGGGTGACCCAAAGTCTGAGAGGCAAAATTATGATGCAAAAGGTAGAAAATGAAGAAGTGGCTCGGAGAAGGATGAGATCTATGATGTTGGGTGAGAGACGGGAGGATCAGCGCCTGGGGAAGCCACTTCTGCTCTGTCTTAGCCTTGCAGGAGAGCCCTTATGTGAAAGGCGGCAGGGGTTGGGGGAACTAAGGCACCAAGCCCAGGCAATGATTTGTGAGGCCTCGGGGAGAAGGCATCCAAGAAGGGGTGTGGAGAACATGGCAAGCTGGAGTAGATGCAGTAGGCTGCAGGCTGATGGGCTGGCCTTGCACACGGGGCAAGATGCTGGAAGGGGATGGAAGGCGGATCTTGGTGTCCACCTGGAGGAGAACAGTGGCCGCTAGGAACCCAGTATGTGGCAGCCATAGAAACCAGTAGGACGCAGGCCACATGAAGAAAGTCAAAGGTTCCAAAGGAGGGAGGTGATGGCTCCTTTGTGCCTGTGCCCAGTCAGATGACCCCAGGGGTGCTGCCACGGGGCAAGTGGAGCTGAAGGGCCAGGTGATGGTCCAAGGAGGAACACGCAAAGGAACTTGGGATATTTTATTTTTCTTGGCAATGGAAAACTAAGGAGTGTCATCTGTTTTCAAACCATGCAAGGGAGGTCATTTGATCAGAGTTAAGGGGTGGGAATTCAATCCATAGCAACATCATAAAAATGTCATAAGCTCTAATTAATAAAGTTAATGGGATACATTAACAATAACAAAAACATGTGTTTATGGAGCTAAATGAGCTGATCCTGAAATTATATATGGAAAGCTAAGCAAACAATGGGAGGGAAAAGTTGCAAGGGTAGACTAGCCTTACCAAATATTAAGACATAAAGCCTCTATGATTAAAACAGTCTGGTACTGTTGCATTAGAATATAGGTAAACCAATGGAATAGGAAAGTCCAGAAATAGACTCAATTATATATGGAAGGGGGGCAGCAGAGGATGAGACAGTTGGATGGCATCACCGACTCAATGGACTTGAGTTTGAACAAACTCTGAGAAGATGGTGAAAGACAGGGTAGACTGGCATGCTGCAGGCCATGGGTCACAAAGAGGTGGACACGACTGTGACTGAACAACATATGAAAACTTAGTATGTGATAAAGGCGGCATCTGAAATCACTGGACGAAGGTGGATTTTTAATAAATGATGTTGGGGCAACAGAAGACCCATTTCTGGAGAAGATAAAATCAGATCTATCTCTCCCAGTGTACACAAGAGTAGACTCCAAATGGATTGGAGATCTCAATTTAGAAAAGGGAGGGAAAGAAACACAAAACGATAGAAGAAAAGAGGCTGATTTATTTTATGACCACAGTGCAGAGAACGATTTTTCTAACTTGAGTCAAAACCCAGATTCAATAAAAGAAAATATTGATAAATTAAAAAAGACACACAGACACACAGTTAAATATGAGTTCACATATCTGCCAGGCAAGGAAAGGAGAGAGACTACAGCAGCACATGAGAGGGAGGCATGGGCTTGAATGTGGACCTGGGGTGCATCCCTGTGGAGGTCAAATGAAGAGTGGGGTCTGAGCAGCAGGTGTAACCATGGTAACTGTGTGGTCCAGGGATGGGAGGGCAGCCTTTGAGGGACCCTTGTCACAGGTGATGCTGTGGTTGCCCATTTCACAGAGGAGGATGGTGGCGGGGGTGCTTACAGCTGGTAAGGGACAGGGCCAGGGACACGCTGAACCCAAACTCCCTTGAGGAACCACTGGGTCATCACGAGCACCTGGAAATGACCAATCCCCTGAAGACAGAGAGGCATGCAGCTGCTCCCCTGACTGGCTTTGTGGGCACAAGCTCCCAGACCTGCAGTCCTTCTATTAGCGCCGATCTGCGAGGCTTGGGGTAGGGGGGTCTGTCCCTCTCTCTGTAGACTCTGCAGAGTATCCCCACTGTGTGTGTCTGTGTTCCTGCCGAGTTTTCATTCTTGCCCTCAGTTTCCAGCTTGTTCTCTGCAAGAACATGCCTGCCTCACCTAAGAGACTTCAAGACCCAGATCTCAGAACTTCTCAATCTTTGGTTCCATCCTGCCCGTATTTCTTTAGAATGAAGGGAGGGCCTCCTCTCTGCCCTTGGGCCTGGGCAAGCCTGTTGGTACTGATTTCTGAAAGATCCCTGCTGGTTCAGCACTGCCCACAGCTTGCTCACTGGCCGCCCTCTACATCCATCCCCTGCATGGGATCTGGTTTCCAAGGGACTGTGTGACCACAGCCACCATGCTCCTCTCAGGAGGTTTTTTCAGGGTCCATGGAAGCATCAGCTCACTTCCAGGTCTCTGGTTGTGGCTCAGGGAACCAAGCTGGTCACGATAGCTCTTCTGACATCTTTTCTTATGCATCTCTAACCCAGGACTTCTAGCCATCCTCAAGCACTATTGCTATGACCTCTGTTCTTGGTTTGATGCAAGCTGTTTTCATCCTCAGTAACTCTTTTCCTTAACCCCCACCCTTAGCCTTTTTCTGGACTTACTTCTTCATCCAGTCTCGCACTTTGCCCCACCCTGCCCCTTGCCTGCTCCTAACAGAAACATTTCTGCCCGCCTGACCTGCCTTTCCACATGTCACCAGCTTAATGTTTTGCTCCAGCTTCAGCTCACGGGATAAATGTGTCATGACAGTGTGCTGTGAAGTGATGCACGGTGCCTAGCAAGTGAGAAACGAGGCCACTTTCCTGGACTGTGAGACTATCAAACCCTCACGAGCTGATGCTGCTCTAATTCCTCACGCCTTTTGTGTCCAAGTCCAGACCTGGAGCCACAGTGGTGGTACCCTCCCCTTGGCCAAAGTGGCCCTGTCATTGTCACTTTAAGATGATCAACAGGTGAGCCTGATGTGGTCCTGACAGCTGGTCTGTTTTATTTCTGGGCTCTTGGTGAGCTGGCCACTTGCCCAGAGGAAGCACAGGAGTGCCTGGCTGCATCTGTGCCACCAGCCTGTCCCTGCACATCCAGGAGGTCCCTGCTGGGTCAGTGCTGTCTCAGCAATATGTGGCCCTCTGCACAAACCACCATGGCTCAGCTCAGCCCACGGACACTGAATGCAGCCAGTGCTCAGGGATGTGGACACAAGGGAAGCAGAGGGAAGATGGGAAGGTGGGAAAAATAATGCCAGTGGCCAGGTTGGGTTGGCAGCAGCCTGTGCACCCTTTGGTAGTGATAGTGCCAAAGTGACCCACTGGGAGGGAGCAGGATTGAGGTCCTGCTTGTTTAAGGAGAAAAGAGGCAGGGCTGACCCAACAAAGAGATCTCAACACAAAATCACTCCCACCACAGGAAATGGGGGTGGGTGTGCTTCATGCAAGGAAAGAGATAGACGCGAAAAGAGCTCCCTCTGAGTTTCCCGGAGTCCAGGTTGTGCTTACATTAAAAGGCAATCAATAAAACAGCTTTTGGAAGTGGAAGTACAGCTGGAGGAAATGAAGGACTTACCTGATTTATTTTTGCATTCAATGTCATAGCCCGTGATGGGGCTGTTCCCGTCAAAGCCCATGGTCCACCTGAGGGTGATGGTGCGTGCCTTCACATCTTTGATCTCAATTTCAGGAGGATCTGGGGGCTCTGTATGGTCAACAGAAAACCTGGGTTAGTTTGAATATCGTTCAGGCATAAGATGCTAGTGAAAATCCCGAGTGACTCACAAAAGCTTTGTCAGCATTCAACACAGCAGACTTTTTTTTTTTTTAAAAAACCTGGAAGTATTTTTTTCCTAATCGCATTTTAGGATGGAACAATTTTATTTTTCCGAATTTGCCAATCTTCATAGCACTTATAAAGCTGAAGATTTACATGTCACTTATAAAGTTGAAGATTTACATGTCACTTATAAAGCTGAAGATTTACATGTCACTCTTCCGGTCTGGCTTGGGATCTATTAACTCAGAAACTAGTTTGGCCCCAGATATGAAACTTTCATTCAGATCATCTAGTTGTTGTTTAGTTACCAGTCGTGTCTGACTCTTTGCGACCTCATGGACTGTAGCCCGCCAGGCTCCTCTGTCCATTGGATTTCCCAGGCAAGAACACTGGAGTGAGTTGCCATTTCCCTCCTCCAGGGGCAGAACATCTAATAAGAATTCCTAAATTTGAACAAGAAAAGCACACTGTCCAGGCTGCCCAGTCAGCTGACCCAGTTCCTTTATGGATTTTGCTCCCTCTGTTTGGGGGCTGCACCTTGGTATAATCGTGAGTTCTGCAAAATGAAACTTTAGCACCAACTTTGTTCAGATTCAACATCTTCTGAGGACTTGGAAGTGTGATGTGTCAAGCTGAGGCCACTCAGACACCAGAGCCTGGGCACACACTTACTGTCCTGACACCGCCGAGTTTCTCCCCCTAGGTTCTGTCCGTCCTACCTTGCACCGTGAGCTGAATTATTCCACGGTCCTCCCCATAAGAATTGATAGCGTGACAGGAGAAGAAGCCAGAATCTTCTCTTACTGTTGGCAAAATCTATGTGTAAAGCAGAGAGAAATCCATCTTACCCAGAGGAATGCAGGGAGAGAACAACTCAAAGGGCTCTTGGCTACAAAAGTCTCTCTACTCTCACTCTCCTCCCAGCCCCAAGCACACACATAAACACTCACACACAGGGACACAGAAAGCTGAGAACAAATTCAGCACAATTGTAAATGTGCAGATGGACAGATTCAGTGTACATGATCCATGTCAGCTGCCAGCTCATTAAACTGGATGTGAAATTTATGTAGGATGTCACGTTCAGGTTGACATTATTCCACATACTCCCACTTAAAAAAAAAGTCATAGTGGATTTTTTTTTTAAGTCGAGAGAAATGTTTTATTAAATCTCTTCTTTATATTATTGATATATGTATATTTGTCTCTAAAAGACAATGATGGGCCTTAGCAAACAATTTCCAAAATATTTCTCATGAGCCAGTAGAGCCCGTGCTGATGAAGTTTCTCTACATCATTGGCCGAGTGTCCATCAGACCATCATGTACTATATTTGTAAATATTTAAACAGTGTCATTGGGCGGAGTTTTGGTTAAATCCATAGTGGATTTTTAAAACAGCCAGAGCAATCCTGCCTAAACAAAACAGATCTATAAACATTGCAATAAAGTTTTGGTCTCCCAGGACTCCAAGATTGGACCTGAGAGTGAATCAATATGCACGTTTCAAACACAGGGCTTTTTTTTTTTTTTTCTCATATGTGTTTTACAGCATCATTTCTCCCCCATATTAAAAGAATCACTCAGCTAACTACCAGCAGTGCTAAAAATTCTAAGAGACTGCAATACTCTTTTACTCTGGGTTTTCCCCCAAGAAGCAAAATATTTTCCTTATAATATTTTTGTGGCAGAATCCTCCTGATTTTTTTTTTCAGGAAGTTAAAAAAAAGTGCACAGTGTAGGCTGTCATTTCTCCAGAATTACCTGTCATTAAAAGATGCTATTTCTCCAGACATAGAGAGTAGATTTATGGACTTGGGGAGAGGGGAGGAGAGGGTGAGATGTATGGAAAGAGTAACACAGGAACTTACATTACCATATGTGAAATAGATAACCAATGGGAATTTGCTTTATGGCTCAGGAAACTCAAGCAGGGGCTCTGTATCAACCGAGAGGGGTAGGATGGGGCAAGAGACGGGAGGGAGGTTCAAAAGGGAGTGGGTATATGTATACCTATGGCTGATTCATGTTGAGGTTTGACAGAAAACAACAAAATTCTGTAAAGGAATTATCCTTCAATAAAAATATAAATTAAAAAAATATGCCATTTCTCTCTTATTATTATTACAGTTTGTTTCCCTGCCATGTTGGCAATAATTTCACTTTTAACCATATGTAGGATAAAGTACTATTTTTTTGCAGGCTACTCTGGAATCCCTTTATATATAAACATAGAGAGATAGTGTTTCATAAATGTTTAAGATTTTTTTTTGACATGGACCATTTTTAAAGCCTTTATTGAATTTGTTTTTTGTTTTGTTCTTTTTATTAAAAAGTTGTTTGGTTTCTTGGCTGTGAGGCATGTAGGATCTTAGGTCTCCGACCAGGGATTGAACCAGCACCCCCTGCACTGCAAGGCGAAGTCTCAGCCACTGGAACACCAAGGGAAGTCCCATTGTAACTATTTCAAAAGATGATTTGTGGCTTTCCCCCACATGCACTCACTTATGTGAAAGGACAGGATTATTCTGCCTGTGAAGGTAGGTGCTCATCTGTCCTGTTTGCCATGCTCTTACCTGCAGAGTAGAAATCACCTCCTCCCCCACCTCCTTGGTGGACACGAGATAACGGGCCATTTCGGGGTTAATGATCCGGTCCTCTTTCTCCCAGCGGACTATGATGGGCTTCTCACCGTGGGCCGTGCAGCTCATTTCCTTCTTTTGACCCTGAGTGGCCAGGGTGGTGTTTGGGTAGGATGTAATCATCGCAGGAACTGAAAATCCAAAAATGACACAACTTATTCGGCAAAGCAGGGTTTACAGTTTCCCCACCATAATACATGGCTCAATTGCATTTGAGATGTTTCTTTGAAATGTATTGGTTGAGCAAGAATCATGATCAAAAGAGTTGGAAGGGTGGCAGAAAAATGAAACTGGACTCAATGAGCCCCAAGCAGAAATTGCTGTGTGGTTTCCTATTTGGCGGGGCGGTGCGGGGGTGGGGGTGTGTGCAGGTCTTACTCTTCCAATCCCTGTGGAAAGTAAACTTATGTTCCCTAAAACACACAAGAAAATGATGTGACTTGCTTATTAGACAGGAAAAGGGGCTTCCGTTGAGAATTACACTCCTCCTTCCATAATCACCTACATTTCCAACTATCGTTGTCCACTATGGGAATTTCTGAAACCAGAAATCGGTTAGTCAACCGATTGGCTAACCAATCCTTGAAGTCACCTCTTGGCATCCCTAACCCACAGTTCTGCAGACCTCGAAACCTGACTTCTCCCAAAGTTTATAGCAGGGAATCTCATCTCAATGTATTGAGAGAATGGGAAACTTTATTTGTGAAAGTTGTCAAGTTCCCTCCCTTTATATCAAAATTCCTGTTGATGAAAGTGAAAGAAGAGAGTGAAAGAGCTGGCTTAAAACTCAACATTCAAACTAAGATCATGGCATCTGGTCCCATCACTTCATGGTAAACAGATGGTGAAACAATGGAAACAGTGACAGACTTCACTTTCTTGGGCACCAAAATTACTGCAGATGGTGACTGCAGCCATGAAATTAAAAGACACTTGCTCCTTGGAAGAAAAGCTATGACTAAACTAGACAGCATATTAAAAATTAGAGACATTACTTTGCCAACATAGGGTTTTCCCAGTAGTTATGTATGGATATGAGAATTGGTCTATAAAGAAAGCTGAGCACTGAGGAAATGATACTTTTGAACTGTGGTGTTGGAAAAGACTTGTGAGAATCCTTTGAACTGCAAGATCAAACCAGTCAATCTTAATGGAAATCATTCCTGAATATTCATTGGAAGGACTGATGCTGAAGCCAAAGCTCCAATACTTTGGCCACCTGATGGGAAGAACTGACTCATTGGAAAATATCCTGATGCTGGAAAGATTGAAGGCAGGAGGAGAAGGGGACAACAGAGGATGAGATGGTTGCATGGCATCACTTGCTCGATGGACATGAATTTGAGCAAGCTTTGGGAGTTGGTGATGGACAGGGAGGCCTGGCGTGCTGCAGTCCTTGGGGTCACAAAGAGTCAGACACTGAGTGACTGAACTAGTGTGTTGGAGAAGACTCCTGAGAGTCTCTTGGATAGCAAGGAGATTAAACCAGTCAACCCTAAAGGAACTCAACCCAGAATATTCATTGGGAGAATTGATGCTGAAGCTGAAGCTCCAATACTTTGGCCACCTAGTTGGAAGAGCAGACTCACTAGAAAAGCCTTCAATTGTGGGGAGATTGAAGGCAAAATGAGAAGGGGGAAGTAGAGGATGAGATATTGATAGCATCACTGACTCAAAGGACGTGAATTTGTGCAAACTCCAGGAGATAGTGAAGACAGGGAATCCTGGCGTGCTGCAGTCCATGGGGGGGGGGGGCGGGCAGAGTTGGACATGACTTAGTCACTGAACAATTAGTGTGGAAATGGACTTGAGGAATCCAGCAAAAGCAAACACAAACACACTCTAGAAGGAGGTACCTCCACCCAGGCCCATTGGGATTCTCCCAGATGACTCTCTGCTAACATGAGCTCACAGAACAAAAATAGTAAAACGCGTAAGAAAACAATCTACCCTCATGGAGAATCAGGCCCCCAAGGGCTTCAGATGCCAGCATGACGAGATGCAGGCCTTGAAATTATAATGAACAAAATGTTTAAAGATATTTTCAAAACATGAGAAAGGAACAAGAAGATATGAAAAACAAACAGGAAGATTTGAAAAAGAACTAAAACAAATTTGTATTTTTTATCTACTTCTTACCTAATTTTCCGAATCATGGGAGTAATGGCTCTCCCTCATTCGTAAGGTCAAGCTCATGCTCTATTCTTTGCCGCCCACCTCAGGGCCCTCCAGCGCCTCTCCCTGGCCACTTGACCATAGAAACGCTGTGCCTTCTCCTGAGACTGGCACATGCCAGGGCATGTCCTCCCTGTAGCCGGCTAGAGTGGTTTGAGACACACAACAAGGCAGAGATCTCCCAGTTTTGTAGCCTGGACCCCACGGAAGACCCCACACTGTGGAGTTTCTCTATAGTCAGGAGGCATATGGCAGAGACAACACAATGTGGAGTGGGCAGGCTGGGAATGGAGCAGAAGAAGCACCATGAGGCCCACATTTTAAAGAAAGTTGCCCACAACCATGGTGAGATTCCTCTTCCTGAGCATCTGAGAAGCAGCAGAACTGCTCCACCATCCCCAAACTTTGGTCCTGATCCCTCCTCCCCTCTCACCATTTTAAGATAATTTTTAATTTTATTAACCAGTATCAGTTCAGATCAGTTGCTCAGTTGTGTCCGACTCTTTGCGAGCCCATGAATCGCAGCACGCCAGGCCTCCCTGTCCATCACCAACTCCCAGAGTTCACTCAGATTCACGTCCATCGAGTTGGTGATGCCATCCAGCCATCTCATCCTCTGTCATCCCCTTCTCCTCCTGCCCCCAATCCCTCCCAGCATCAGAGTCTTTTCCAATGAGTCAACTCTTCGCATGAGGTGGCCAAAGTACTGGAGTTTCACCTTCAGCATCATTCCCTCCAAAGAAATCCCAGGGCTGATCTCCTTCAGAATGGACTGGTTGGATCTCCTTGCAGTCCAAGGGACTCTCAAGAGTCTTCTCCAACACCACAGTTCAAAAGCATCAACTCTTCAGTGCTCAGCTTTCTTCACAGTCCAACTCTCGCATCCATACATGCCCACTGGAAAAACCATAGCCTTGACTAGACAGACCTTTGTTAGCAAAGTAATGTCTCCGCTTTTGAATATGCTATCTAGGTTGGTCGTAACTTTTCTTCCAAGGAGTAAGTGTCTTTTAATTTCATGGCTGCAGTCACCATCTGCAGTGATTTTGGAGCCCCCAAAAATAAAGTCTGACACTGTTTCTACTGTTTCCCCATCTATTTGCCATGAAGTGATGGGACCAGATGTCATGATCTTAGTTTTCTGAATGTTGAGCTTTAAGCCAGCTTTTTCAATCTTCTCTTTCACTTTCATCAAGAGGCTTTTTAGTTTCTCTTCACTTTCTGCCATAAGGCTGGTGTCATCTGCATATCTGAGGTTATTGATATTTCTCCTGGCAATCTTGATTCCAGCTTATGCTTCTTCCAACCCAGCATTTCTCATGACGTACTCTGCATATAAGCTAAATAAGCAGAGTGACAATATACAGCCTTGATGTACTCCTTTTCCTATTTGCAGCCAGCCTGTTGTTCCATGTCCAGTTCTAACTGTTGCTTCCTGACCTGCATATAGGTTTCTCAAGAGGCAGGTCAGGTGGTCTGGTATTCCCATCTCTTGAGGAATTTTCCACAGTTTCTTGTGACCCACACAGTCAAAAGCTTTGGCATAGTCAATAAAGCAGAAATAGATGTTTTTCTGGAACTCTCTTGCTTTTTCCATGATCCAGTGGATGTTGGCAATTTGATCTCTGGTTCCTCTGCCTTTTCTAAAACCAGCTTGAACATCCGGGAGTTCATGGTTCACATATTGCTGAAGCCTGGCTTTGAGAATTTTGAGCATTACTTTGCTAGTGTGTGAGATGAGTGCCATTGTGCGGTAGTTTGAGCATTCTTTGGCATTGCCTTTCTTTGGAATTGGAATGAAAAGTGACCTTTTCCAGTCCTGTGGCCACTGCTGAGTTTTCCAAATTTGCTGGCATATTGAGTGCAGCACTTTCACAGCATCATCTTTCAGGATTTGAAACAGCTCAACTGGAATTTTATCACCTTCACTAGCTTTGTTCATAGTGATGCTTTCTAAGGCCCACTTGACTTCACATTCCAGGACGTCTGGCTCTAGGTGAATTATCACACCATCGTGATCATCTTGGTCATGAAGATCTTTTTTGTATAGTTCTTCTGTGTATTCTTGCTACCTCTTCTTAATATCTTCTGCTTCTGTTAGGTCCATATCTTTCCTGTCCTTTATTAAGCCCATCTTTGCATGAAATGTTCCCTTGGTATCTCTAATTTTCTTGAAGAGATCTCTAGTTTTTCACATTCTGTTGTTTCCCTCTGTTTCTTTGTGGTATGTTTACTGTACCTCAGTATACTATATCATGTTGTACCTGTATATGAGGTACGATAAACATACCACAAAATTCACTTGCTTCAAGTGTATAATTCAGTGGATTTTAGTATTGCCTTTGCTTTCTAGGGTCAAGGGGGAGGGGCAAGATATTTTATTGAGTGAAAGATTCTATAAATTCTATAGCACTTTATAATTTTCAAAAGTTTCACCCACATGATTTCATATAATCCCATAATAACTCTTATTAACCCCCTACCCCTGTCTTGCCCCTCTCCCTTTCCTCTCCCCACTAGTTTGTTCTCTGCATCTGTGAGTCTGTTTCTCTTTTGTTTTGTTCACTAGTTTGTTGTATTTTTTAGATTCCACATAGAAGTGACATCATCAAGTATTTGTTCTTCTCTGTCTGACTTATTTCACTTAGTAGAATGCCATCCAAGTCCATCCATATTGCTGCAAATGGCAAATTTTCATTATTTTTATGGCTCAGTAGGATTCCATTGTATATATATATGTGCCATGTCTTCTTTATCTACCCATCTGTTGGTGGACATTTAGGTTGCTTCCATACCCTGTTGTGAATAGCACTGCTATGAAGATTGGGTGCAGGTATCTTTTTGAATTAGTGCTTTTGTTTTTCTCAGATCTATACCCAAGAGTGGAATTGCTGAGTGAGTTTAAAGCAGGGACTGGCTCTGCTGCTTTCCCCCCGTGGGGGCTGCAGTGATGATTGTGGGCCTCATCCTGACTGATGCTGAGATGTGGGCATGTCTGGGGGTGAGGGGATGGGCTAAGGTGGGGAGATGTGGAATGCCGGCTGGGGCTTCTGCATCCTAAATGCAGTGGAGGGTAGGGACCAACAGAAATGCCCAGGGCTGTAGGCATTTGGAGTCCTGGGAGGGCTTGTCCGGGATCTCAGGCAGATGACGGGTTAATGTGGAATGGACTTACAGGGGCACTGTGGGACTTAGAAGTTAATGAGTCAGCTCATATCCATGTCTGTAGAGGTTACACATCAGGGTTTGGTTTACTGTTTTATTGGCTTCCTGGATTCAAAACAGAAGAAGAGAAAACGTTGATAGTGAGGACTAGATGTCTGAGGCTGGCCATTGCATTGTACAGCATCCTAAATAATGAGAAATAATTCTTCTATTAATAGTATGAAAAACAAAAGTGTTAGTTGCTCAGTCAAGTCTAGCTCTTTGCAACCCCATGGACTATAGCCCCACCAGTCTCCTCTGTCCTTGGAATTCTCTAGGCAAGTATATAGGAATGGGTTGCTATTCCCTTCTCCAGAGAATCTTTCTGACCCAGGGATCAAACCTGGGTCTCCTGCATTGCAGGCAGATTCTTTCCTGACTGAGCCATCAGGGAAGCCCACAAACAATTTAACAACTGGAATATGCCCCCCCACCCCGCCCCTCCTGTAGAGAACCAGTTCCTACAGTCGCCTTTGTTGAGCACAGAGTAGAGAGACTCCAGTGGCAGAGCTGTGTTCTGGAAATTAATCCACACTAATGCCTCCCAGTGTGGTGAGCTGCTAAAGGCCACACAGAGGATTTCTCAGTGTATGTTATTTGCTAAATAAGGGGGGGAAAAAAAGCAAAGAAACGTGTCACATGGCAGGGTATGAAAAAATACAGATTTCTTGTGAAGACACATTGAGTGTGATCACTTCTCAAGTCTGGGTTATTTTACCACTCTCAGTACTTTATATTTCAATGCTGCTACTGCTAAGTCACTTCAGTCGTGTCCAACTCTGTGCGACCCCATAGACGGCAGCCCACCAGGCTCCCCCGTCCCTGAGATTCTCCAGGCAAGAACACTGGAGTGGGTTGCTATTTCCTTCTCCAATGCATGAAAGTGAAAAATGAAAGTGAAGTTGCTCAGTCGTGTCGGACTCTTCGCAACCCCATGGACTGCAGCCTACCAGGCTCCTCTGCCCATGGGATTTTCCAGGCAAGAGTACTGGAGTGGGGTGCCATTGCCTTATGGGAATGAGGATCAGGCAGAATTCCTCTGTGTTGTCTCCAGAGAATTAAATAATTCGACCAACGGCATTGTCATCCAACAGAGTGAGAAGGTGAAGGTTCTTCAGGACAGAGGATCTCGGATGTAAACTCCGGAGTCCTCAGTGACATGAACGCGACCCACCGGAGCACCTCTGTGAAGTTCAGGCTCACTCCTGTACAGTAACCGAGCTTCTGCAAAGCCATGCCGAGCCTGGCCCCCCTCAGCGGAGAAGTGTTCTGGTCAAAACCAAAGGAACCCCACCCCCAGCCACAGGAACCAGAAGACAGATACAGAATAAGGGTTTCTGTCCTACCTCATGAGCTGCTACAGGGAGCAAATGCATTCAGAAGGCTGGAGTCTGCCTGGAATGTAATTTCTTATCCCTTTGAAAGCGTCAACTAGAGGAACACATTAGTGGTCTCCAAGAAAATGCAGCTGTGTTCAGAGGGCTTGCTTGTTGTCTGCCCTTTCCTTTTCCTACTAATGAAAAGCTTTATTGCTTTCTACATGGGAGAAGTACCTCGACTAAACCCTGGCCCTCTGGTGTACGATTTGTCCATCTCACCCTGCACGAAAAAGCTTTTCTTTTTACTCATATTTCTCCTTCGGAGGAATGCCCCCACCAAAATGGGTATTTTAGTTCTGGTTCATGGTCAGAAATGGTCTGATGAGCCCTTGTTCTATCTCACCCAAGTATTCTCAGCCCTTTAAAGAGACTGATCATTTTCACATCTCTTTGCAATGCTAATGTTTGAAGCCATGACCTTTTCGCTCATCACAGTCACCAGTGCTGAGAGATGATAGCATGTCAGTGGAGCAGGGCTCTCTGCAAGGGTCTCTGAAGCATAACGAATGGATGGGGTAACAGGGCTGAGAACCAAGGGAGGCCAGGCTGTCCTGCTAGTGGGAGAGAAGGAAACCAAGACCAAGAGGGCTTTGTTCAAAGATTGCATGCCCTGTGCTTCTCCTGCAAAATTACCCATTATAGAGACAGCTGTTGTACTTCATTATATACTGGTTTATAAATTTCCTTCATTAACTACAATATCCCCTACCAGCACCTTAATGTTCAGCAGATCTGCATTCTTCCTGTTTAAGGGAGGCTCATCTGACCTACTTCCTTGCAATGCAAACAGACAGTGGTACAGCGGAGCTGCTGCTACAGCCAGGGAGAGCCGAGCCTGTGCATAGAGATCAATTCTGTGGTCCAGGAATGCTGTCTACTTAGTCTGAAATTGGCCAAGTGGGAAGATTTATACCAGTGAAACTGACAAACTGACAAATGCTAGAAACTGGTGCTTTCTTCTCTTCTTCCTCTCCCAACGGCTAGTTGTTTGAAAATTAAGAATTTACCAGAACACAACATAGGAGGGTGTCCCACTATGTGAATGATTTCAAAGGGTGTTCCCACCTTTCCAGAAGCACTGAGAAGGTGTGAATTTACCTCAGAGCAATAATCAAACTTAGGCTTACCAGGTGGTGCTAGTGGTAAAGAATCCACCTGCCAAGGCAGAAAATGCAAGAGATGTGGTTTGATCCCTGGGTTGGGAAGATCCCCTGGAGGAGGGCATGGCAATCCACTCCAGTATTCTTGCCTGGAGAATCCCATGGACTGAGGAGCCTGGTGGGCTGCAGTCCAAGGGGTTGCAAACAGTCGGACATGACTGGGTGACTGAGCACAATAACCAACCTTATTTGTAACAGTTGTTGTTGATGTTCAGTCACTCAGTTGTGTCTGACCCTTTGTGACCCCATGGACTGCAGCATACCAGGCTTCCATGTCCTTCACTAAGTCCTGGAGTTTGCTCAAAATCAGGTCCATTGAGTCAATGATGCCATCCAACCATCTCATCCTCTGTTGCACCCTTCTCCTCCTGCCTTCAATCTTTCCCAGCATCAGGGTCTTTTCCAATGAGTTGGCTCTTCCTATCATGTGGCCAACATATTGGAGCTTCAACTTCAGCATCAGTCTTTCCAATGAATGTTCAAGGTTGATTTCCTTTAGGATTGACTAGTTTGATCTCCTTGCTGTCCAAGGGACTCTCAAGAGTCTTCTCCAGCACCACAGCTTGAAAGCATCAGTTCTTCAGTGTTTAGCCTTCTTTATGGTCCAACTCTCACATCCTATATGACTACTCAAATATGAACAGCATATCACTGCATGTTTCAACAGGAATTCAATAATAAATTGACATACACATTGATTTTTCAACACAAGGATATACATATAAATAAAAATTATATTAATAAATCACTGATATGAAAGGTTATTTCTCAAACTTTACTCTTCTGTTTTCATGACTCTATCAGTAAAATAAAACTGGTCCTAATACAATTTTATTTCTTTTTTCCTTCTTTAGCTCTGCTGAAAGCACTGAAAAAGAAACAAAAGGAAATACCAAGTGTCCTGGATAAGCCCCAAGTAGACAACATGACTGTCAAGATCATCTGGTTCAGTCCCTTCACTTCACAGAGAAAGAGAAACCCAGAGAAGCAGAATGGGAATCAAAGGCCCAGATGCAAGAGTCAACCAGAATGTGACTTTCATGTTGTTGCTGTTGAGTCACTAAGTTATGTCTAACTCTCTTACAATCCCATGGACTGTAGCCCACCAGTCTCCTCTGTCCATGGGATTTCCCAGGCAAGACTACTGGAGTGGGTTGTCATGACCTCCTCCAGGCAATCTTCCCCACCGAGGGATCAAACCTGAATCTCCAGCATGTCCTGCACTGGCAGGGAGACTTTTACCTCTGAGCCACCTGGGAAGCTTCTGACTTTCAGGAGTCCTGTTCTATCTAAAACCATCATTATCACAGATAATGACTCCCATAGAGGCAGCCGATCTTCCTGGATGCCCATGACCTCCCATATTTGACCTGCAACCTGGGAAGTCCCTCAGTCCCTCCACGTGGTCAGAACAGAGGTGGCAGAGGAGGGTGTGGGGTCAAGAACAAGGCAGCAAGGATTCCCCAGCCTGAGGCAGGAACACTAGGGTCTCCAGGTGGGAGTTCTAGGGAGGGAAATACTCTGAGACATGAACACATTCTATGAGCCACTTCTTCTTTATGTTTCTTTAGCTACTTCTTCAACTATATATTTACATCTTCCTACCATTTGACTATAAACATTTTCAAACACACAGAAAGTTGAACAGCCATATACCCGCTGCCTGTGTTTTGCAATGAACATTCAGAGATTTGAATCAAAATTTATTTTCACTGTTATTTCACCAGTCAATCAAAATTTACTGAACACATGATTTTTACTACTCTGAACACATAAAATAGACTTGAGTGAAAACATGAATCTGTGTGTGTTGCAAAGATCAGGCGTTAAGATGGCAGCTGCCTTCTGGAATTCTGCTGCTCAGGGTGAAGTCCCCCTGGAGGTGCTTTAGTCTGGACCCTGATGCTGTGGCTTGGGGTCTGGCTGCCCTGGGTTAGAGCACTGGTCCTTTCAGAGGAGGAGGGGAGAAAGGAGACCAGAAGCCAGGAGGCTGGGCTCCAACCTTGTGCCATCTGTGTACACACTGCTGTGAGTGGGCAAGACGGTGGCTGCCCTGGGCCTTGGTGTTCTCACCTGATTTATGGATGAGCTGCATGGGACAAGGTGCTCTCATCCTGGGCTGCATCTTAGAAGTGGAATCATCTGGTTTTTAAAATAAACCAGTGCCCAGGCCCTGTGTGTACTCAGTTGCTTCAGTCATGTTCAGCTCTTTGGGACCCCACAGACTGTAGCTGATCAGGCTCCTCTGTCCATGGGGATTCTATAGGCAAAAATCCGGGAGTGGATTGCCATGCCCTCCTCCAGGGTCTCTTCCTGGCCTAGAGACTGAACGCATGTCTTCTGCACTTATCGCTGAGCCATGGGGGAAGCCTCCCAGACCCTACCCTAGATCAGCTGAATCAGAGACTCTGGGGGGCTGGGCACAGGAACAGGTTTATTCAAAGTTCTTCAAGGGGTCCTCATATACAGCCTTGAATGAAAAAGCTCAACAGATGATCTCCAAGGCCTTTCCAGCTCTGACTGTCCTCCCCTTTCCCTTTTTACTTTCTTAAAATATGTTTAAATTTTAAAATAAATAAAATAGAGGATAATTACTTTACAATATTGTGATGTTTCTTCCATACATCAATATGAATCAGCCATAGGTATACATATGTCCCCTCCATTCTGAACACTCCTCCCACCTCCCTCCCCACTCTCCTTTTTATTTCTAATATCCCCTTCACTCTGTCCCTGTTCCCTTCCCTTCTTCCTTCTCTCCTGCCTGTCTAGCTTCCTTCCTTTCATCTGATCCCTCTTTCTTCCTCTTTCTCCTTCTCCCTCTCTGTGTCACCATCCCATAATAACAAGAGTTAACTTTCCTGAATCCTGACTTGGTGCTGAGATATTTCCTATATACTGTATCTGTACGTATTCACTGCACACAGCAACCTCACTGGATAGAAACTCTGGCTGTAGAAATGACCTGAGACTTATTTGTAAGTGCCATTTTTAGTAGGCTCCAAATTATACTACAAATATGTGTGAATGATATAGAAATAACATATCTAGCAGATTCACTGGATTTAAATTTATACGAACATATGTCTATGCAGATGATCAAAGAGAACCAGACACCAAACACCTACTTTGAAGGGAAGCGAATTAAGATTAACATATAAGAGAATTTCAGTATTTATTTCATCTCTGACATCTTGTCCTTTCCTTTTTATTTATAAGTAAGGAAATAGAACTGGAGGGTTAAGGCTGGCTAGATGAGAACCTTCTCTTTTCTGACCCTCTTCTACTCCTATTCCAAAACTCTATTTCATCTAGTAAGATGAAAACAATCAGTATCACCTTAGTCATGGCATGTGGGATCTAGTTCCCTGACCAGGGATTGAACCCAGGCTCTCAGCATTGAGAAGCTGGAGTCTTAGCCCCTGGACCACTGTAACTAAAAATCTCACATGCTGAAGCTAAAGATCCCACCATGCCACAACTGAGGTCCGGCATAGCCAAATAAATAATTTTTAAACAAAAGAATAAAAAAAATCAGTATCACCATAAAAGTCATACAGTAAAATTATCTTTACTTCCAAAGATGATGAATCTTGCCCTTCCTTTTCTTTCCCTTCTTCCCTTTCTTTCTCTAGGGTCTGGAGAAGCTAAGCAGGTCTAAGCTAAGTCTCATGAAGTGAATCATATATCTGGGACTTCTCCGGTGGTGCAGTGGATAGGAATCCACCTGCCAATGTGGGGGACATGGGTTCCATTCCTGGTCCGGGAAGATTTCACACACTGTGGGGCAACTGAGTCCTTGCATCACAACTACAGATGCCCACATGCCCTAGAACCTGTGCTCTGTGACAAGAGAAACCACTGCAATAAGACCACACGCCTCAATGAAGAGCAATCCCCGTTCACTGCAACTGGAGAAAGCTCACACAGCGACAAAGACCCAGTGAAATAAAAAAAAAAAATTAAAAATCATATGCCTGAACCTGTGTATCCTCTCAAGTTTCACATCACTTTTACACCCCTGATCTCACAGTGATACACATGTTCCCAGTAGAGAAGAGAGTGCTTAATTCCATGTACCCACACTGAAACAGAATCAGAGCAGGTAAACAGAATTGGAGTCTGAAGCCATCAACAAGTCAATGAAAGCCCCAGAAGGAGAACACAGGCCTTCTGGACCCAAGCGCGAAGCTCTTTGCCCAACTACAGTGGAGGCCCCGAGGCTGGTCCACAGGGCACAGAATGCCACCTGCTGGGAGGAGGGGCATCAGAGCATCCTTGGAAGCCCCTCTACCTGGGGCTGGGCCTGTTCAAGGGAGACTTCCCTGATGTCCTTGGTGGTTCCCTTTCTTCAACTACAGATAAGGACCCTAACATCTCTCCTGCAAGCCTACTGTCTATCTGATCATTGAGGCCAGCAGGACAGGCTCCACAATTGTAGGTTCCCAAGCAAAATGAAAATGTGTAGACCTTTGTTAAAAAAGCAGGAGTAAGGTGCAGTAAACTGATCAACTATGAAGCCCTTTTCTTCTTCTGTAGTCTCTTTTTCTCCATGTGCCATAATGGTTTATATTCACTGTTGTGCCAGCCCTCCCAGGCCCCCAGGGCACACTTTGCGACTTGCAAACACATGTGTGCACCCTAGGAACTCAGGATGCCCTTCCCATCAGAATGACCACTGCACCCTCGTCTTGGGTGGGTGACCCCCAGGTACCCTAAATTGCTCTCTGAAAGCTGCCTGGTGCAGCTGCCTCTAGCAGAGAGGCTACCCTTATATTCTCCATGGAGATGCCAGCCCACACCCAGATCCTCACAGGGCGGAGGATGGCAGCGATGAATGGGTGGATGCAATAAAGGGGAGGCCTGGGGCCAAGGGCTTGAGAGGAAGATAGTTGAGCTCCACAACAAGAGAGGCCACTGCAATGAAAAGCCCGTGCATCTCAAGGAAGAGTAGTCCTCGCTCGCCGCAACTAGAGAAAACCCTCCATCCTGGAGAGGCAGGGAGGCGGCAGATAGAACTCAGGAGCGGAGACTTCAAGTGCCCAGTTCATGCTGCATTATTCCATCCAACTTTATCACAAAACACACATTTACAGATGAAATTATCGAATCCCCTAGTGGTTCAGTGGTTAAGAATCCACATGCAAGGCAGGGGACAAGAGTTCTCTTCCCGATCCAGGAAGATTTCACATGCCATGATTCCACATTCCACAGGCAGCTGCACCAGGCAGCTTTCAAGACTAAGCCTGTGTACCGCAACTACTGAGCCCGCTCACCCTAGAGCCTGTGCTCCACAACAAGAGAAGCCACTGCAGTGAGAAGCCCACACGCCGCAAGAAAGAGTGGCCCTCGCTCGCCACAAATAAAGAAAGTCGGTGCTGCAATGAGGACCCAGCACAGCCAAAAGTAACTAAATGAAAATTGAAAAAATAAAGATAAAATTATTAAGAACTTCAATATGGTGGCTGACAAAGCTTAAACCTAAGTGCAGGGTCCCTTGGGAGCTGGTGACCCCATGCCATGGGATTGACCACATACTCCAGACACCAACCCTCCATGCTGTAAGCGCCCAGCCTCCTAGGAAGACACAGCTGTGACAGGTAGACAAGAATAGCCTGGTTACCTTCAGGGGTAAGGAAGCTGGGAGGGGTCTCTTGAGTCTCTGGGGCAAGGTTGGGGCACACTAAATGCAGCCTTGAAGAAGGACCAGGAGCCAGCAGCCTCCGCTTTTCTCATCGCCAAGGCAACAGAGTGGGACCTCTGATGTCATGTATCTTTGTCACTGTGGTTCTGATCCTTACATTACCTAGGGCTACTGAAGAACACGTGGTTACATGTTCTCAGGATTCTTCTCTTTTTCTTTCTTTTTTTAAAAATTTTTTTCTTGGAGTACAGTTGATTTACAATGCTGTGTTAGTTTCTGCTGTACAGCAAAGTGACTCACACACACACACACACACACACACACACACACACATGCATACACCCCCTCTTTTAAGATGCTTTTCCCATACAGGTCATTACAGAGTATTGAGTAGAGTTCCCTGTGCTATAGAGGAGGTCCTTATTAGCTATTTATTTATACACAGTAGTGTGTATGCATCAATTCCAATTCCCCAATTTATTCCTTCCACCCCATCCTTCTCCTTTTCAAAAAATTGGGGCAAAGTATACAACATGTAAAATTGATCATTTTAACCGTAAGTCCAATAGCATTAAGTGCATTCACCCCATTGTACAAACCTTACCACCGTCCATCTCCAGAACTTTCCCATCTTCTTCAACTTGAACTCTGTCCTCATGAAGTAGTAACTCCCCATTCTCTGCTCCCCAGCCCCTGGCACCCACCATTCTACTTTGTTTGTGAATTTGACTGTTTCAAGTACGTCCTCTAGGTGGAATCTTACAGTATGTTTGTCCTTCTGAATGGGTTTCTTTCACTTAGCTTAATGTATTCAAGGGCTTCCCAGGTGGCTCAGTGGTAAAGAACCCACCTGCCAATGCAAGAGACATCAGTTCAATCCCTGAGTCGGGAAGATCCCCTGGAGGGCAATTCACTCCAGTATTCCTGCGTGGGAAGTCCCATGGATAAAGGAGCCTGGTGGGCCACAGTCCATGGGGTGGCAAAAGGGCTGGGCATGACTGAGCAATTAAGCAACAGTGACAATGTGCTCAAGGTTCACCCGAGTTGTAACATGCATCAGACTCTCCTTCCTTTTTAAGCCTGGATAATATTCTATTGTGTGTAGATACAATATTTTGCTTTTCCGTTCATCCGTCGATGAAGTTGTTTCTGCCTTTTGGCTCCAGTGAAGAAGGCTGCTATGATCACCGGTACACGGAGCATTATTCTTGAAAGTGTCCGTTGCCCTTTGCTAGAGAAAATTGTTTGCAATTCTGTGCCTGCTTCTTTTCAACGTTCAAAGGCCAAGCGGTTTTCTCCTGGTTTAGGGTCCCTGCCTCTCAGCTGTGTCTCCGTTTCCTCATCTGTAAGAACAATAGGGCTTCCAGCCTCCCAAGGCTGCAAAGGGGATTAATGAGATTATGTGCGTGGAACCCACTGAGTGTGTCCTCAGAAAGGCCCTGAAGAAACACAGAGTGCTATTATCTCTGCTGCAGAATCAGAAATGCCTCCTGTCCAAATACATATTGTTCATAAAAGTTTCAACAAGGAAGACTGCCTACCGGGCAGCGCTAATCCTCATCAAGAAAATGATTTCTCCCGCCAGGAATTAATAAGTTCTTAGCACATACTAAAATATCTCCTTGGCTGGGTTATTATGCTTACATAATGAAGTTACTTTGATTATAACCATTAATCAAATTTGTGTTTCCAAGCTACAGTGGGCTGTGTTTGATGTTAAATTTTAACAAGAATGACAACATCTCCACTTCTTGGCAGCTTTGCCAGGGCCCCATGACTTGATTAAATGTGTCAGGGTAAAGACAGAGGACATTTAGGGTTCGTATTACATTCACTCTGTATGTGTTTTCAAGTTACCTTATTGAAAGAGTCTTGTTTTTTAAAAATTTTAGTTTAAAAATATTTATTTATTTATTTAGCTTTGACAGGTCTTGGTTGCAGCACGCAGGATCTTCGTTGTGGTGTGTGGGCTCCAGGGCACACATGCTCAGTAGGTCCAGCACTCAGGCTTAGTTACCTTTAGGCAAGTGGGATCTTAGTTCCCTGACCAAGGATTGAACCCTCATCCCCTGCACTGCAAGGCAGATTCCTAAGCACTGGACCACCAGCAAAGTCCCAAAAGTTGGATTATTTTGCAAGACAAGTATAAATATTAACCAAAAGATTAAAAATAGTATTTCCCTCAAATTCGCATAGAGATAGGCACTCATTTCCCTTTTTTTTTTAAGCCTGTCTGGTCACATATATAGACTCTACACTCTGCCAAATAAGAAAACTTCCTAATAATTAAGTAGAAAAAAAATATTAAGTAGACTTTTTGCCAACAGTGATAGTAAAACATAAATTAAAAATTGTAAGAAAATAGACCCTGTCATCATGAAAAATTAAGTGATGTCCAGAATATTGATCAGAAAAACAAGGGCCCACGGAAAGGACCACAAGTGATACAAACATCTAACCAACTGCATGCGAGGATTTCCGGCTGCCAGGGGCCCTGTGCGGGGGCATTGAGGTGGGTTTCCCCTCCAGCCAAGACTTCTTCCTTCTAAAATATTCACATGTGGTTCTTGAGAGGAAAGTGGTTTCCATGGAAACCAGATCAGAGTGTTTTCCTGGCTTAGGGATGGAAACACAGAACAGTTCTGTCTAAAGCCACGTTCTAACTTTTAAGCAGAGGCTTCCTTCCCATACAGCTGTTTTTCACAGAGAAGCAAAGGGAACAAACAGAAACCATTTCCCCGTTTCACACTCCTGGGGTGACCTGAGCCTCACTCTGTTTACCAGTGGCCATGTCTACCACCCTGGGGCTCCCTGGAATCCAGGGCAGGGTCTTCTGGCAGCTGTGCTGAGGCCATCTCCTTCTTCAGGGGTTCCCAGGGTCTTCCTCCTCTTGAAGAATCTTGTTCAAGACAGGTCAGTGACCACGACTTTGATCCTGCCAAGGACTCTGAAATCCTCACCGTATTTTAAAATTTCTCTCATTTTGCCTTTTCCTTGAAGTCATTTAACCAGTTGGCCATCATCCTGTGTCCATATTCATTTCCCCAAGGACTTCTTCATTTGGCTGCTAATGAGACGTTCCCATTTGCTTGCATACAATGCACACTTGCTTTTATTAAGCTGGTTAGCTGGATTTGGTTATAATATTTGGTTTATTTAATTTGATTATCTTTTTTTTTTCCTTACATGTCTTTGTCATTTGACTATGCTAGTTTCAGGGACACAAAAAGTTCTTTCAGAGACACCTGATGTAATAATGATGCTAAGTATAGCTAACATGTATTAAGCCCTATGTTAATCATTTTATTAGCTTTTAATCTTTACAGCTTGAAAAGAAAATGTCAACCCACTCCAGGATTCTTGCCTGTAAAATCCCATGGACAGAGGAGCCTATCGGGCTACAGTCCATGGGGTTGCAAAGAGTCGGACATGACTGAACAACTGATCACATCTTTACAGCAGCCCTAGGAGGTAAATGCTATCATTACCCTGATTTTGTGAGCACAGAAACTGAGGCATAGAATGGCTCATTCCAAGTCACACAATAGAGATGGAGCCTGAATTTTAACATAGTCATACCCCTTGGGTATACATCTGTAAGTGCCCAAGTTAAGTCTTGCCTGGTTTTGAATTGTTCATATACTAGGTCATGCTCTGTTATTTTCCCTCTTTCATCTTTCATTATTTGTTGTGATTACATGATATCTGCTATACATATTATATGTCTATTACCAAGTCATGTCCGACTCTTTGTGACCCCATGGATTGCAGCACACCAAGCTTCTCTGTCCTTCAGTGTCCCCTGAGGTTTGCTCAAACTCGTGTCCACTGAGTTGGTGATGCCACAACCATCTCATATATATATGTGTATATAATATGTATGGAGCCTTCAGGTATTCTCATTGCTGTATAATATTTCTTCGCATGAATATTTATGGCTTACTTACTTGAGAGGGTTCAGAATTTGGACATCACAATGTGAGCATCAAAATTTTAATACATGAATAAGTCATTTATCCATGAAATTCTCTAGGGAACATTTAGAGGAATACAATTTCTAGTTAATGTATATGTGTATCTTTAAATTTATGAGACAATGCCAAGCAGCTTTCAAAAATAGATGTGCCCATTTACAGTCCAACCGTCAATTTTTGTTATTCATTTGTTCACAACAGTGGTTCTTCAAGAGTGGCCCCTGGGCTACCCTGGTGACTCAGTGTTAGAGAATCCACCTGCCAATGCAGGGGACACAGGTTCAATCCCTGATCAGGGAAGATCCCACATGCCGAGGAGCAAGTAAGGCTGTGCACCACAACTACTGAGCCTGTGTGCTAGGCCCTGGGAGCTGCAACTACTGAAGACTCCACGCTCTGGAGTCTGTGCTCTGCAGCAAGAGAAGCCACCGCAATGAGAAGCGTGCACAAGGCAACAAAGGGTGGCCTCTGCTCACTGCAACTGGAGAAAAGCCTGCTCAGCAATGAAGATGCGGCACAGTCAAAGATTAAACAAATACATTACATATATCTCCCTAGGTGGCACTAGTGGTAAAAAGCCTGCCTGTCAGTGCAGGAGAGGCAAAAGACCCCCTAGGGAAGACCCCCTAGAGGAGGGCATGGCAACCCACTCCAGTATTCTTGCCTAGAGAATCCCATGGACAGGAGCCTGGTGGGCTACAGTTCATAGACTCATAGTCAGACATGACTAAAGTGCCGTAGTGCAGGTACACACGTGCACACACACACACACACACACACACACACACACACACACAGGATGGTCCCTGAACTTGCAGCAGAAGCATGACCTGGCAACTTGCTAGAAATGCCAGTTCTGGGGCTGGTGGTCCTAGCAAGTGCTCCACGTGACTCTGGGGAATGTACACAGCTGAGAGCCACTGCTTTAGAGCTCTTCTTGGCCTCATCCCTCACTCCTCCCCAAAACCGCTCAGTCTTTTTCTAGGTGTTGTGGGAAAGTGCAGGATTTGAAATCAAAAGAGCAGCCTCTGAGTTTTGGCTCTGTCGATACTCAGGCTGTGCACCGAGGTGAATGTTTACCCGCTAAGCCCATTCCTTAGCGGGTGCCATGGTGATGGCTGCCTCAGCACAGACCCACAGCAAAGATCAAACACATGAAAAGCCCTCTGTAGACTGTGCCAGGTTTAGAATGTCAGTTATCTTCCTCCAGCTAATATTTGCATCCGTGAACTTGTTTTCCCAACTAGATTTACATTCCACCAAGGCTAAAGGGCTTTTCTATGTATGTATATATAGGCCAGGACCAGAAGGGAAAAACAAAAACAAGTTTGTTAGGATGAGGGTATCTTAGAGATTTTAAAGATTTAATCACATTGTAGGGAAAACATAGGCAAAACACTCTCCGACATAAACCATAGCAGGATCCTCTATGACCCACCTCCCAGAATATTGGAAATAAAGCAAAAATAAACAAATGGGATCTAATTAAAATTACAAGCTTCTGCACAACAAAAGAAACTGTAAGCAAGGTGAAAAGACAGCCTCCGGAACGGGAGAAAATAATAGCAAATGAAGCAACTGACAAACAACTAATGTCAAAAATATACAAGCAACTCCTACAGCTCAATTCCAGAAAAATAAACGACCCAATCAAAAAATGGGCCAAAGAACTAAACAGACATTTCTCCAAAGAAGACATACAGATGGCTACCAAACACATGAAAAGATGCTCAACATCACTCATTATCAGAGAAATGCAAATCAAAACCATAATGAGGTACCATTTCACACCAGTCAGAATGGCTGCGATCCGAAAGTTTACAAGCAATAAATGCTGGAGAGGGTGTGGAGAAAAGGGAACCCTCTTAACACTGTTGGTGGGAATGCAAACTAGTACAGCCACTATGGAAAACAGTGTGGAGATTCCTTCAAAAACTGGAAATAGAACTGCCTTATGACCCAGCAATCCCACTACTGGGCATACACACCAAGGAAACCAGAATTGAAAGAGACACGTGTACCCCAAAGTTCATCGTAGTACTGTTTATAATAGCCAGGATATCGACGCAACCTAGATGTCCATCAGCAGATGAATGGATAACAAAGCTGTGGTACATATACACAATGGAGTATTACTCAGCTATTAAAAAGAATACACTTGAATCAGTTCTAATGAGGTGGATGAAACTGGAGCCTATTATACAGAGTGAAGTAAGCCAGAAAGAAAAACACCAATACAGTATACTAACACATAAAGATGGTAACGATAACCCTGTATGTGAGACAGTAAAAGAGACACAGATGTATAGAACAGTATTTTGGACTCTGTGGGAGAGGGAGAGGGTGGGATGATTTGGGAGAATGGCATTGAAACATGTATAATATCATGTAAGAAATGAATTGCCAGTCTAGGTTTGATGCAGGATACAGGATGCTTGGGGCTGGTGCACTGGGATGACCCAGAGAGATGGTATGGGGAGGGAGGAGGGAGGGGGGTTCAGGATTGGGAACTGATGTACACCCGTGGCGGATTCATGATGATGTATGGCAAAACCAATACAGTATTGTAAAGTGAAATAAAGTAAAATAAAATAAATAAATAAAAAGTTAATCAGGTTAAAAAACCCACATTTAAAAGTAAATTCCACTTTGTAGGTTCTAAATGAAGTATTAATAAATTTGGTAAATAATTGTTCAGTTTCTAAGTCATGTCTGACTCTTTACAACCCCATGGACTACAGCATGCCAGGCTTCCCTGTCCTTCACCATCTCCTGGAGCTTACTCAAACTCTCGCCCATTGAGTTGGTGATGCCATCCAATCCTCCCCTCCTCTGTCACTCCCTTCTTCTCCTTCCCTCCATCTTTCCCAGCATCAGAGTCTTTTCCAATGATAAATAATGGATTTTTCCATTTATCAAATGGTAAATAATATGTATCATCATATTGTCTAGAAAACTGATATCATAGATTAAAAGAAAAAGAAAGGCTTTTTTAAAAGAGCTAAATTCCATTAACTCAATATGAAAGGAATAGGGTGACAGTCTGCTTACTCTCCAAGATCAGGGTTTTGGGTGGGGTTTTCAAAGGGACGGTCACCACAGGTTGATAGAAAGGTGTGTATGTGTGTGCATGAGTGCCTGAGATCATGTGCACGTGTGTGCATTCTTCTGTAAGTGCCAGAGTGCAGGTGTGTATAATCATGCAGGCTTCACACACATGTGCATGGCTGTGTGTACATGAGCACGCCTGTACATGTGTGTCTTAGAGGCAGAGAGGAGAATTCCTGAGCCTTAAAATGATCCTGAATTCTGTCTCCAGAATTTTATGTGAAAGCCAAGGTGGTGTACATTTTTAATAATGTCTGCTAGAAAATAAACACACATTATATATCTTTCTTTTTAAAGAGCTTTCTCTGTTAAAAAGGAAAATATTCAAAGTACTCAGATGGTCTCCTGTCCTATTTTTTTAGGTGTGCTAAAGCAGTGACCGATAGGGAGGTGATGGACGTGCAAGATGGCACCAGCGATTCTGCAGACAGAAAAGTGTGTTTACTGAAGGAGCAAGCAACACAGTTCCTCCCAGCCTTGCCAGAGCCCAAACAACCTGCCTTTCCTTTTTAATCTGAAGTGGAGGGAATTCTCCTCAAGTACTGAGCTACAGGATTAATGATGCCAGGGAATGGAGAGTGAATCCTAGCTTGTGAGCAAATGCCATGATAGGTCCAGGCACACGTGCTCACATGCCCACATACGCCTGTGCACACCACTGCCCACCCTCACCTCAGACACCTCAAATCAGCTCTTTTCCTGGCTTTGTGTCCTGGGCTTAGGAACATCAAATCCAAGCATAAAGTCAGGAAGCCGCCACTTGGCACCTTTGCATGGGTATCTTCATTGTCACTGTGCCAGGTGGCATCATTTGGTGTCCCCTGTTTATAGCAGTTGATAAATCTTACCAAGGAAGAAACAGAAAGGCGCAAGGGGTTCTTGGAACATAGCCTTCCTTGTTAATCAGAAGATACTTTACGACCCAGCAGCTCCCTGAGGGTTTTTAGATTTCAGAGGCTTGTGGAGCAACACATGTAACTGTGCCTCCCAGAGCAGGAGAGCAGGCAGTAATTGAGGCACTGATGGTTCTAAATGAAGCAGGAACCCACTAGGAAGGCTCAGCTCCCGCGGAAACGAGTGCTGCCAAGCAAGGCATGCCGGAGCGTCAGCAGGTTTCATCCACCGTGTACCCATGCAAGCAAGCGCACACTTAGGCACCCCGACTGGGTCTCTTACAGCACAGGATCTGAGCAAAACAGCCACAAAAATAATGTTAAAATATTAAAAACATCTCCCTTATGAATCTTCCAATTCATTGTCTCCCTAAGTGGATCTTTTTATTGTCTATTTCTCCTTTCCCACATGCAAAACAGGTATGCTATTGCTTAGTTGCTCAGTCATGTCCGGCTCTTTGCAACCCCATGGACTGTAGCGCTCCAGGTTCCTCTGTCTGTGTGATTCTCCAGGCAAGAACACTGGAGTGGGTTGCCATTTCCTTCTCCAATGCAGGAAAATGAAAAGTGAAAGTGAAGTCGCTCAGTCATGTCTGACTCTTAGCGACTCCATGGACTGCAGCCTACCAGGCTCCTCCGTCCATGGGATTTTCCAGGCAAGAGTACTGGAGTGGGTTGCCATTGCCTTCTCCCCCAAACAGGTATAGGAAATCTTTAAATATTTCTCAGCCAGGCATATTCCAGAATACTTAACAGCATCATATTCAGCTTCCTGTGATGAAAGGAGGGTGGTGTTATCCTCCACATCCCCAGTGTGTGGGTATGTGTGTGTGTGTGTGTGTGTGTGTGTGTGCGCGCGTGTGTAGGGGCGAGAACTAAAACGCCCTCATCTGAGTGGGTGTATCCCTAGTGATAGCAATAGGATGTGAGGTTTAAACCCCTGGAAGCTGCTCTGGGGAAACCCGTGTGCAGTGGAGCAGCTCTGACTGCAGCAGCTCATCAGACCTGAGCTGTTCTGGTACAAGGCAGAGGCCGGGTGAAAGCAGAGATGCGTGGGCTCAGCTGGGTGTCTGAGTCAGCAGTTCCAGGGAGGGACCCCAGCATCAGCACCCATGAGATAGAGGTGCTACTGCCCGGCAACCCCACTGGCCAGAGGAATGGGTGACCCAAGCACCAAACAACATCTGCTGACCCCTCTCATGCAGCTATCTGGGTGTGTTATATCAAAAAGTACAAACACAATTTCTTATTGCTAAACCAATATCTTACTACCCCATATATTGTGGGTTGCACACATTCTTCCCCCTTGCTTTCCCCCTGATAGTTATAACATTTTCAAAACAAATTTAGGTGAATACCTTGGAGAAAGGAGAAAAAATGTGCAAGGTGTGTAAACCAGAAACAATGAAAGAAAAGTTAAGAATTCTGTAAATAACAATTTAAGAATTCTATATGGCCATAAACAAGCAAACAGCTAAGCAAGACACAATGAAAAGGAAAACGTCAAATTGGAAAAGATACTGTGACATATTATAGAAGAAGGATTATCATGTGATAACAGGAATTCTAAATATTAAGAAAAACAAAGCATCATGAAAAAATGAAAAAGGATACAGAGAGGTTATTTAAAAAGGAGAATTGGGAATTTTAATAAACAAATATCAAGATACTCAGCTTCTTCTGTTATAAAATTAAGTGATTGTTTTTTCCTATGTAAATGCAAAGCAGGTTATAGACTGAACATATCCAGTTCGGGAGGAGATAGGGGCCAGGCTCTCAAATCCTGCCCATGGAAATGCCAGCTGGCACAGCCTCTTGGGGAAGCTGGTCTGGCCACCTGTGACACCATTTGGCATCAGCACCTCTTCTACCCTGCAATTCCCTTCTTGTACTTTATCCTAATAATTGATTTGACGTATGTGCACAGCTTATGTGCAAGGATGCTCCTTGCAACCTTATTTATAGTAAAAACCTTTAGGTAATTGCATAACCACAGACTGAAATGTTGTTCAGCCTTTAGAATACTGAAAATTATAAAGTCCCAGAACGGTAGCTGTATTAGTTTGTTGGGGCTATCACACATTTTTTTCATCTCACAGTTGTGGAGGCTGGAATTCAGAGATTAAGGTGTCAATAGGTTTGATTTTCCCGTGGCCTGCATTTGGCCACTTTCTCACTGCCCTCCCTGGGTCTTTTCTCTGAGCACACACATACCTCTTGCCTTTTCTGCTTGTAGAACACCAGTTGGATTGGATCGAGATCCCACTCTTATGATATTATTTAATCTCAGTTACTTCATTAAAGTTGGCTTACCAGATAGCGTTAGTGGTAAAGATCCTGGCTGCAATGTAGGAGACATGGGAGATGTGGGTTTGATCCCTGGGTCTGGAAGATCCCCTGGAGGAGGGCACGACAACCCACCCCAGTATTCTTGCCTGGAGAATCATGAACAGAGGAGCCTGATGGGCTACAGTCCATGGAGTTGCAAAGAGCCGGAGAGGGTTGAAGCAACTTAGCACACACATACACTTCATTAAAGTAACACAGAAACATAGTGAGTTAGAACTTGAAGATATGAATGTTGTTGCTCAGTTGCTAAGTTCTGTCCAACTCTCTGTGACCCCATGGACTGCAGCACATCAGGCTTCTCTGTCCTTCACCATCTCCCAGAGTTTGCTCAAGCTCCTGTCCACTGAGTTGATATACCATCCAACCCTCTCTCAATTCAGTCCGTACCAATAATACATTATCAATCTGACAAAACGGCCGATAACGCACAACCGTTTTTTGTTCTTAAAAACTGTATATATGAAATGCTCTTTCTCTCTCCCTTCCCCCCTCTGCTCTGTATATCTATACATCTAACAATATAGTAAATATGTTAACTGGGGTAAGAAGTCACATTCTACTTTATTTCTTTCAGTTTTGTCTGAATCTTTTAATGAACACATTTACTTTTATAAACAAAAATTTCAAAGTACTTTTTTTATATAATAATATTATTTTAGTGGCTTGCGTTTAAGGGTCCATTAAAGTAGCCCAGGTTCATATGTGAGCAGCACAGTGACCCCATGAAGAAAGGTGAATCAGATATTTTTAAGCTCTGGCTGAGGACTTGACCAGGGGCTGCACAGCTGGGCTAAACCAGGCCACGGCTGCATCATCCAGGCAAATTGGAGGCACACCCCTAAGGTTTCTGGTTAGGTGCACAGTCTCCCTTGTTGAACTGGCGCTTCAGACATGTTGCTCACTTTTTTCAGGGGCTCAAACTGCTGCATACTTTCATATTGGCAAATGGCCAGGGATTCTCAAACAGTGGGGAGAAACTGGGAAAAAAAGAAACATTTTCTCTCCACCTTTCACGTGAAGGGACTTTTGATTTAGTGGTAGTCGCGCTCGCTCAGTCGTGTCTGACTCTTTGTGACCCCATAGACTAGCCCGCCAGGCTCCTCTATCCATGGTATTCTCAGGCAAGCATACCGGAGTGGGTTGCTATTTCCTTTTCCAGGTGATCTTCCCAGACCAGGGATCGAACCTGTGTCTCTCCTGCATTGGCAGGTGGGTTCTTTACCATTGAGAAGCTCTTCTTTACCATTGGGAAGCTCTTGATTAAGCTCTCCTGAGCAGGTCTGATTTAGCACTCAACAAAATTCCCTTGGGGCTCATGGCACAGTGATGGAGAGGCAGTTGCGGCCTCCTGCCTGGACAATATCCCATCCACCCATTCCTCCCTGCTCTTCTCACCCTCTTACTAAAAAACAAGTAGCAACATGAAACAGACAGTGCTGATCTCCAGGGAGACCTAAGAACTGTGTGCTGGTGATGGGATGCACCCCTCCACCTCCAAATAAGGAAAAAGCCTTCAAAACAAACAGCCCTGAAGACAAGGTCTGAGTGATTGTGATCTCTTTCTGGGAGCTCTAAGTACAAGGACACTGACAGCCAAATGAAGGGAATAGTTTTGAGAAGTTGCAATCAGGATTAATTGTAGAGATGAGGTTCTGTGGGCTCTGAGAGGCTGCCTGTAGCCACTTGGACAATGAATTATTTTCTCCTCCTCTTCCCGCATCTAGGATGCTCTGAGCTGGTTGCTATGGCTGATGAAATGTACCTGCTTCTGCCTTGACAACAGCCTGGCAGGAGCTTGTTAAGGAATCATGGGGAGGGTAAGCGAGAGGGTTATGCAAGGTGTGCAGCCAAGCCTGGACCTGTTGAGGATGATGGCCAGATTTGAAAAAATAAGAAGTAGAAGGGCTAAGTGAAGAACTGTTTCTTACTTTCTAGACACTGTATCAGGTGCGTCTGCACAGCTTCCACACTTCTCTCTTTCATCCTCCGCTCTCTTGTCCACCTTTCCCTTGCAGATCTCATCTGCCTGGGCTGTTTTGATGATTTAGTATAAAGCCCTGATCCACCCTAATTTCAGAACAGTCTCACATCTCTGGAAGTCAGCTAGGTATTTCCAATGAGATGATACTCCGTCATGTCAATGTGGGCAAAATGAAATGTGACACCTCCTCCTCTAAAAGCTCCGACCCCAGCCTCACAATCGAGGCTCCATCGTGGATGGATTCCAGGTCCCCACAGCCAATCAGTGACCTGGTTCCTTTTGGTCCATGCTCATATCAAATCAGATGTGTGTTTTCCCCTCTCACGACCGGCACCTTACTTCAAGCCTTAATGAGGATGCCTTACTGGGCTGTTGCAGTAGTGTTCTCATCGGTTTGTCTGCCCCTTCCTTTCCTTCCCCATTCCAGTCTGTTCTAAGTTCCTGCCAGCTTCAGCTTCCGAAAATGCCACTGAAGCCGCACTGAAAAACATGCCGCCGAAAATTCAGTATGATGGTTTCTCACCTGCAGTTTACAATGGCTTCTGTCTACTCTCTATTTGCACAGATGCTTCACATGCTTGCTGCAGCCTATGCTTCAGTAACCAACAAATTCTTCTGGTAACCGAACAGGCCGCTGCAGCCCACTGTGTGTGCTCCTCCACTTCTCCATCCCACGTGTGGTCTGGGAACACAGCCTTCCTTCCCCAGGCAGGGGCAGGAAGTTACCTTGTCTTGCTGGAAGCTATCTCTGGTTCTCCCATCTGACTTCCACTCGTCCTACCACAGTAAGCATAATTCCTTTTCCCCCCACAAAGCTTTCCCTGACCTCACCTCTCCAAGGTGGGGACGTCTCTTCTCTGAACTTCCACCTCATTGTAACGTCTGTTCACACATAGTTTACATATCCATCTGCCTTCTTTTTGTCTTTTGGATCTACCTTTTGGGGCATTATTTGCTAGTAAGTATTTAATTTTTAGGGCTTCCCAGGTGGAGCTAGTGGTAAAGAACCTGCCTGCCAATGCAGGAGCCAGGGGTTTGATCCCTGGGTCAGAGCGTTCCCCGGAGGAGGGCATGGCAACCCACTCCAGTATTCTTGCCTGGAGTATCCCATGGACAGAGGAGCCTGGCGGGCTGTGGTCCACAAGGTCACAAAGAATTAGACACGACTGAGCACATATATGCATGCTACTGCTGCTGCTGCTGCTAAGTCGCTTCAGTCGTGTCCGACTCTGTGTGACCCCATAGACGGCAGCCCATCAGGCTCCACCATCCCTGGGATTGTCAAGGCAAGAACACTGGAGTGGGTTGCCATTTCCTTCTTCAATGCAGGAAAGTGAAAATTGAAAGTGAAGTCGCTCAGTCATGTCCAACTCTTAGGGACCCCATGGACTGCAGCCTACCAGGCTTCTCCATCCGTGGGATTTTCCAGGCAAGAGTACCAGAGTGGGGTGCCATTGCCTTCTCTGACATATATGCATGCACACGTGTAATCTGTATAGAATTACAGGGAGTCTGAAACAGAAATATAGACTCACAGAGAGTTGCAAAAATAATTGGGTTTCTCTAAGGACCATGGCAACCCACTCCAGCGTTCTTGCCTGGAGAATTCCACAGACAGAGGAGCCTGATGGGCTACAGTCCATAAGGCCACAAAGAGTCAGACACGACTGAAGCGATTTAGTATGCACACACACACACATAGTCAACACAGAGAGTCACTCCATCACCACAAAATACCTGTTGTTACCTCTTTGTATTTGCACCTGGCCTCACGGCAGCTTCTCACTGAGCCATTACATTGCTCTTCACTGCTGCAGTTTATCATTTTGAGAATAAATGTAACTTTTTGAAATTAACTGTTTTCACTAAGCACCTCTTTAAGCTCCATCCAGGTTTTTATGTGTATCCACAATTCATTTCTTTTCATTGTTGAGTCATAGTATTCCATTGTGTGGATGAACAAGACTTCTCAACCATTCATCTCTTGAAGGGCATTTGGCTTTTCTGTAGAATTTGGCTTATGATAAATGGAGCTGCTATGAACACTCAAATACAGGTCTTTTTTGGAACATAAGTTTTCATATCTCTGGGATGAAGATGCAAGAGTGTTACTACTCACTCATGTGGCAAGCACCTGCTTAGTTTTATGAGAAACTGCCAACTATTTGCCTGAGTGGTTGCATCATTTTACATCTCTACCAGCATTGCATGAGAGATCCAGTCTCTCTACTTTTTTTCCATCATGTGGAATTATAACTGATTTAAAGAAATTTTTTTGCTGCTCTTGTTGATAATAAGTGTGCAGCAAGACATCACATTTTTAACATGCAAACATATATGTGTCTGTGTTAAGTTGCTTCAGTCATGTCTGACACTTTGCGACCCCATGCACTGTAGCCTGCCAGGCTCCTCTGTCCATGGGATACTCCAGTCAAGAATACTGGAGTGGGTTGCCATGCCCTCCTCCGGGGGACCCTCTGACCCAGGGATCAAACCGCCTGTCTCCTGCACTGGCAGGCGGGTTCTTTACCACTAGCGCCACCTAGGAAGCCCCAGCAGGCACACCTGTCTGCTCATAAATCAGGCAATGGGTTGAACATTTCCAAAGTTACATGCCCCCTTGTAAGCTTTAGTGCTCACTGAGCATCTTATAACATCATATAAACTGCATTTTACCTGCAGTTTACATGTCTGTAGCTACTGTTGTATGAGACTGAAATTCTGGAACTTTTATCTGAGGGAGTAAAGTGTCCAAGGCAGAGAGAGCAGGGCATTCAAAGGCACAGAGGAGCAAAGTGTGGATCCTGTGAGCCACGAAAGGTGGCTCCCTGTACTGGACTGCAGAGAAAATGCCAAGAAGGGTTAAGACTGAGGCCTGGGGCAGCCATGAAGGACCTTCTGGGCCAGATCAAGGTGTGCAGATTTAACATAAAGAAAGTGACAGTCTGTTTACAAATTTTAAGCTGGAATCAAGTATTCAATTTTTCCACATCATTGTCATCATAGCCCATGTAATGCATTTTATTTGATTATTTTTGTTTGAAATGGAGTTTATCCTTATTCTCTGATATTCTTCTGTTAAGTTTGCTGATTTCATTATTTAAGATTTCCATAACCTCTCTACTTCCTTCCTCCCTTCCTTCCTTTTCCTTCTTGACTTTAATTTTAAGTGTAGTTTGAAGTTCATAGAAAAATGGAGGCAAAAGCACAGAAATTTATCATTACCCTTCCTTATTTGTAGTTCCATTTGATGTATCCAAGGTTGAAAGCCACGTGCTGAAATCCCTCAGCATTCTGTTTCTTTTACTTCCTGCTTTATTCTAGCAGGTTTTATTGTTTGGATACAGCAGTGGGGAAACGTGTGGGGATGCCTCACTTCCTAGTGTTTGCATGCTCATCTGCACAAGCTGATGAGCTGTAAGGTCTTTCCAACCAGGAGATGCTGACTCCACTTGGCACTTACAGCCTTCTACCAAACGGGGGATTCAAGGAGTAGCTGTTCCATATATGGGTAAGTAAGGCATCCACCTCAACAAAGGGGAGGGTGACTGCCCAGCACTACATGGGCACAGAGCTGGTTCACACTTGCAGGAACAGGTCAGACCTTGAGCTATAAAAACAGAACAGAGATCTGTGCTCATTTCACCTCGAGCGGTATGAACTCCCGAGCTAATCTCTATATAATACAAAGTTAGTTTAATATTGTTTATTTTATTCTCAGAGTAAAGATTTCAAACCTCTTTATAAAAAATGACATGGGGTTCATCTCGTCTTATATTTGAGCCACAGCAGTTTATTGAATATTTAGGGCTTTCCAGGTGGCTCAGTGGTAAAGAATATGCTTGGAAATGCAGAAGACAAAAGAGATGTGGGTTTGACCTCTGGGTTAGGAAGATCCCCTGGAGTAGGAAATGGCAACCCACTCCAGTATTCTTGTCTGGGAAACTCCATGAACAGAAGAGCCTGGTGGACTACAGTCCAGGGGGTCTCAAAGAGTCAGACACGTCTGAGCGTGCAAACACACAGATGATTAAGAACTGGCTAAGCAAAAACACCTAATAAATAATGAATTACTATTATTTGTCTATATGTTTACAAAAGGATAAAGCCATCCCATTTCTTCTCCTTTTTCTTTTTTAACTTGGATGTTTGTAGTCTAGACTCTCAAGAGAAGGACTCAGCCATTAGCAAGCGTTTCATCCCAATATTCCTTCCATAGAATAAGTGATAAGCATAAGCAAGTCAAGGAAAGCCATGATTTATTTTAGTCTCCTATCAAAACCATTCCATTTTTTTTAATGAAATCAGTTTCTTCCTGAAAAACTCTTAAAAATGTCTGAAGGCAAAGTCTCTTTGCTAATTTGAGAATCTTGCTTGAAATCACAGAAGCTACTGATGGTCAACCCTTCCTATTAGTCTGTAACCAGTTACCAACCCCGAATTGTGAGCTGTAATGTAGAAAAAAGCCCACACACAGAGTTAGAGGTAAGGGACTATGAGTGAAATCACTTGAATAGTTAGTCATAGAAGAGTACAATTTCGTGCCTGTCAGATGGCCCTTTGCTTATAGACGTCCTGGAGGGTCCCCAGTGGGGTGATGAGGGGCCCCCAGCACCAACAACCAGAGAAGCCTGTGAATGAGGAAGCAGCATGGGGGTAGGGACTCTCGCCTAGAACTGCCATCCTGCTAGAATATGGCAGCAGAGATGAGACACCTTGGCAGAAGTAAATGGCAAATGTCTCTTCCCAGCCGAGAATGAATGTCCTTTGCTTTATTTTTCAGAGTCAGTTTCCTTGAGTGGAAAACAAAGACCCATGGGTCTGAAAGGTGGACCATGACCAATGATGTGCCTCTACACTGGGCAAGGGACCCGTGGATAAATTTCTCTCATGCATCCTGACTTTCTAAAAGAAGACATCACTTAGCCATTTTGTGAAAATGTTATGAAGATTTTCATCATTTCATGTTTACTCCCTATTCAACAACTCAGAACATATATTTTATAAATATTTTATTACATCTCTTGATTAATTTTTCCTGATGGCAAACTCACAGAGTCTTGAGGTAGAAAATTTGGAAAATGCAGAGAAATGTCAAGGTGTCTTGTTCGGCATGGGCTGCCATAACAAAATGCGGCAGACTGGGTGACTTAAACGAGAGGAAATTGTTTCTCCCACTTCTGGTGCTAGAAGCCTGAAATCAGGATGCCAGCAGTGTCAAGCTCTATGAGGTCTCTCTTCTTGAGATTCTCATTACATCCTCTCATGGCAGAGAGAGGTTGAACTCTGACCTCTTCCTCTTCATACAAGGACACTGACTCCATTACAGGGGCCTCATTCTCAGGACCTCACCTAAAAGCAATTATCTTCTAAAGTTCCTACCTCCAAATACTATCACATAGGAATTAGGGCACCAAAATATGAATTTTGGTGTGACATAAACATTTAGTCCACAGCAAAGTGCAAAATCTAACCTATAACGGTGATTCATAGAGATCTGACCATTTTTAACATTGACATTTCCTCCTCATCTTTGCTATGATTTTCTGCACATGGGCAAGATCATACCGTATGCACATTTCAAATTCTGCTTCTTAAAAGTCTAACTATAACCAGTACAATATTGTAAAGTAATTAACCTCCAATTAAAATAAATAAATTTATATTAAAAATAATGATAACTATAACAAATGACTTTCATCTACATTAAGAAAACTTATCTAAACACAGAGGGCTTTCCAGGTGGCACAGTTGTAAAGAATCCACCTTCCAAGCAGGAGAGGTGGGTCTGATCCTCAGGACAGAAGATCCCGTGGAAGAGGAAATGGCAACTCACTTCAGTATTCTTGCCTGGAAAATTTCATGGACAGAGTAGCCTGGCAGGCTACAGCCCATGGGGTTGAAAACAGTCAGACACGACTGAGCACAGCACACAGGCACATTTACAATTATTAAATAATAATGACTTAGGTGGATACAATACTTTGAAAAAGCATCCCTTTAATTTGGTTATTTAGAGATAAATTTTTATTGTTATAAAGAGCTATGTGGACTTTTTTACATAAATCTTTGTCAACACTTTTTAATTTCTTTGCTATGGATAACTAAGGATGAAAATTGTGGATCAAAAGAGATGAAAAATTTATGGATTTTGTTATATGATGTCAAATTGCCTTAAAGACATTTTCTGCCAAACAGTATATTAGAATGCATATCTTTGTGCATCTCTGCTAGCATTCCATATTATCAATTTTTGTTTCCCCTCATGTTTATTAAGAAAGGCAATACTTGGAGGGGAGAGGATTAAGTAAGAGTTTGGGATTAGAATATACACACTACTATATGTAAAATAGATAACCCAAAAGAACCTGCTGTATAGCACAGGGAACTATACTCATATTTCATAATAACATAATAGAAAAGAATCTAAAAATGAATATATATATATGTATAACTGAATCACTTTACAGTACACCTGAAATTAACACAACATTGAAGAGCAATTGTATTTCAATAAAATTTTTAAAAAGAAAAGCAAAAAAGTCAATGCTCAGTACATTGTGAAATTAAGTGAAATTCTTTCTGGATCATATTCTACCTCACATACAGCATATCTTTTGTGAATAAATATTAATGTCAGTATGTTGAATTTTGTTTTATTTAGTTATATAAACCAAATCATATTTTTCGGATGTGCTTGGTGCAGACCAGACATAAATTTTCATTCCCTTCATAAAAGATACTTTATAGTTCTGGGGAAGTCCAGCTTGACGCATCTATGGAACAAAAACTCCTGGGAATCATCATGTTGCTGTATCCCGGTCTCCTCAGTTCAGTTCAGCAGTCAGTCGTATCCGACTCTTTGCAACCCCATGGACTGTAGCACGCCAGGCTTCCCTGTCCATCAGCAACTCCCAGAGCTTGCTCAAACTCATGTCCATCGAGTCAGTAAAGCCATCCAATCATCTCATCCTCTGTCGTCCCCTTCTCCTCCTGCCAACAATCTTTCCCACCATCAGGGTCTTTTCCAAGGTGTCAGTTCTTCACATCAGGTGGCCAAAGTATTCAAGCTTCAGCTTCAGCATCAGTCTTTCCAATGGGTATTCAGGTCTGATTTCCTTTAGGATTGACTGGTTTGATCTCCTTGCAGTCCAAGGGACTCTCAAGTGTCTTCTCCAACACCATAGCTCAGAAACATCAATTCTTCAGTACTCAGCTTTCTTTATAGTCTCCTAGTCACATTTAATAATGAGACACAGGAAACTGGAATCACTGGGTTAATGACTAAAATTTTAATTTTAGTTAAAAATTAATGACTAAATTTTTTTCTAAGAAAGAGTTATAAACTCTTTACAAAGTTTGACTGATTTAGTTTTTATCCTTTTTTTATCTATGACATGGGAGACTGAGCAACATTTATTAGTCTTTCAGCATCCCCTTGGTGTTTCACTCTCATCTCCTGGAATTCTGGAGGCAGGTGTTGGGTACCAGGTGCTCAGACAAGATGGAGCTGATACTTGTATGTAGCTAGATCCCTTCCTCCTCCATCTGCTGCTCTCAGGGGCTATTTGCTAAAAACAGTAAAGTCAAGAATCAGAAAAGTTTCACATAAGCTGACTATGTGTTATTGTTCAGTCACTAAATCGTGTATGAATCTTTGTGACCCCATGGACTGCAACATGGCAAGCTTCACTATCTCCTCCAGCTTGCTCAAACTCATGTCCATTGACTTGGTGATACCACCCAACAATCTCATCCTCTGCCACCCCCTTCTCCTTGTGCCTTCAATCTTTCCCAGCATCAGTGGCTCTTCCAGTGAGTCAGCTCTTTACATCAGGTGACCGAAGTATTGGAGCTTCAGCTTCAACATCAGTCCTTCCAGTGAATACTCAGGGTTGATTTTTCTTTAGGATTGACTGGTGTGATCTCTTTGCAGTCCAAAGGACTCTCAAGAGTCTTCTTAAGCACCACAGTTTAAAAGTATCAAATCTTCAGTGCTCAGCCTTCTTTATGGTCCAAATCTCACATCCATACATGACTACTGGAAAAATCATAGCTTTGACTAGACGGACCACAAATGGACCTTTGTGGGCAAAATAATGTCTCTGCTTTTTCATACGCTGTCTAATTTTGGAGCAAGCGTCTTTATTTTCATGGCCACATCCACCATCCACAGTGATTTTGGAATCCAAGAAAATAAAATCTGCCACTGTTTCCATTCCACCCCCCCATGTATTTTGTATGAAGCAATGGGACCGGATGTCATGATCTTAGTTTTTGAATGTGGAATTTTAAGCCAGCTTTTTTTATACACCACTGGATTTAATAAGAAAATATAAAAGAAAGATACAATAAAATATTAATTGGATTGACACTTTTGTCAGGTCAAAAATTATTGTAATAGATTGGTGAGTGCACTCTGCCTGAGTTTGAGGTGAAGGCATTGGTAGTCAAGAGGGAAATTAGCTAATTCTGTCTTTTAATTAAAATTACTTTTCTCCATGGTACAACATTTATTATAAAGGAGTTGGATGGTATGCAAACTCTGCTATGATAAACTCTTATGCTTCTTTTTTTTGAGTAGTATTCTTTTTTTTAATAAACTTATTCATTTTTAATTGGAGGATAACTGCTTTACAGTATTGTGTTGGTTTCTGCCATACATCAACGTGAACCAGCCATAAGTATACATATGTCCCCTCCCTCTTGAACCTCCCTCCACCTCCCCACCTATGCTTCTTAATTCAATTAAAAATCTCTGTAATTTTGTTGACACACAGTGATGAGTGAGAGGCAGGCAAGCCTGGCATGTTATAGTCTAGTTAAGTTCAGTTGCTCAGTTGTGTCCAACTCTGCCACGCCATGGACTGCAGCATGCCAGGCTTCCCTGTCCATCACTAACTCCTAGAGCTTGCTCAAACTCATGTCCATTGAGTGTCCAGTGATGCCATCAAATGTCCCATCCTCTGTTGTCCCCTTCTCCTCCTGCCTTCAAACTTTCCCAGTATCAGGGTCTTTTCCAAAGAGTCAGTTCGTCACATCAGGTGGCCAAAGTATTGGAGCTTCAGCTTCACCATTGGTCCTTTCAATGAATATTCAGGACTAATTTCCTTTAGGATTGACTAGTTTGATCTTCTTACAGTCTGAAGGACTTTCAAGAGTCTTCTCCAACACCATAGTTCAAGAGCATCAATTCTTTGGCACTCAGCTTTCTTTACGGTCCAACTGTCAGTTACAGGCCATGAGGTCGCAAAGAGTCAGGCACAACTTAGTGGCTAAACGACAGCAACACAGTCATGAGGAAGGATTGGAATAATGACATGAGTTATATGGGACTCCCCCTAAGAGAGGTCACTGCTCTGTGACCAATAAAATAGGTGGAGGACCCAGTTCTTCCCTGCACCCCAATGTGATAGGATTATTTGCAAGCGGAGAGAAAGCTAGAGGAAAAGGAGCAGCCTTTGACCACAGGCCTGCTCACCAACAAGCTGAAAGATGGCCATTATCTTGTTCATGCTTGTCTCTGCATCACTGGACCCTGGACTGGACCAGCCCTCTTTTACAACCCATCCTCTGAAGTCCCATCATAATGAATTTAAAAAAATCTCATTAGTCTTCAAACAATCCTAGAGTTAACTTTGTACTACCCCATTTCACAGATGCAGAATCAGAGGTTCAGAGACATTCAGACACACGCTACATACAACTCACACAGCTGGTGAGAAGGAATGTCAGTCTTTCATTACATTTTTGTCTGACTCAAATATCTCTGTTCATTATTTTGCAAAAGGTTGGCAGCCTCATTAATATCATGAGAGTAGTAAACAAGTCCCTCCCCGACTATAACCTGCACAGAAGACTGAAATCCAGCCTGGATCTCAGATTTGAGATTTGTATAACCTGAGAAAAAAGGTATATATTTGTATTCATATCATCGTAGCTCTGTATGTATGTATATATGTACGAGTGCTAAATCACTTCAGTTGTGTCCGACTCTTAGCGACCCTATAAATTAGCCTGCCAGTCTCCTTTATCCATGGGATTCTCCAGGTGAGAATATTGGAGTGGGTTGCCATTTCCTCCTACAGGGAATCTTCCCAGCCCAGGGGTTGAACCCCCATCTTCTGCGGTTCCTGCACTGCAGCTAGATTCTTCACCACTGAGCTACAGGAAAGCCATATATATATATATATGAAAAAAATATATATATATATGCATGTAAGCTATGTATATATTTACATATATATATGTATACATCACACATAAATAATCAGAGTTATTCTATATCCACTGTTCTCAGATGACCCCAGATATGGTTGGCAGGCACCTAGAGTCCCTGAGAACCTCTCAGGGATCTGTAAAATTAAAAACTATTTTCAAAATAACACTAGACAGTATTTGCCTTTAAGAACTGACAAATCCAAAGTGGTCATAGGACAGCCTCCTGGGGCGTTAGTTGGACTCAAGGCTGTGGGAGTCTCAGACACACTGTCGCTGTTCTTCACCTTCACATACTCGTGACAAAAACAAACACATCAATTGCCAGCTTTGCTTGAGCATGTCCTTGAGAAAGCAAAGGATACACTTCATTTCTGCCCATCTCGTGCCTTGAGGATTCATCTTTGCCATAGTCTGTGAGGTGGAACAGCAAGAATGCAGTCACGTGTGCTGGGGCTCAAAAGGAAGATGGGTATGTACTGGGCTGGCTGTGAGCTCATCAGCTGCCTGTCATGGAAAACCATGCTCACTTGAAGGAAAAACCAACAGTTTGGGTATTTGACAAATACTTTCTTGAAAAGAAAAGTGAGTATTATCACTTCCAGGAAAACAACTGAGAGTGTCTGTTGCCAATGACAAAAACTGAGCTTTCAAATCAAAATCATATTTTTGAAAATGTATATTCTCCACCACATTCTTAATGTATCTTCCCAATATCTAAATACTTTTATGGTGATAATAGTTGTAATATTAGAAGCTATGCTTTTAAAAAGTACTATAGAATGGAAACAACTCATACAACTCGGTAACAAAAACAAGCAACAATTTAAAAAAATGGACAGAAGACTTAAATAGACAACTCTCCAAAAAACACTTACAGATGGCAATAGGGTCATGAAAAGATGCTCAACATCACTAATTGTTATAGAAATGCAAAGCAAAACTACAATGAGGTGCCACTTTACACAAGTCAAAATGGTCATCATTAAAAAGTCTACAAATAACAAATTCTGGAGAGGATGTAGAGAAAAAGGAACTCTCCTTTTAATGGGAATGTGAATTGATACAATGCTTTGGAGAATAGTGTGCAGCTTCCTCAAAAACTAAAAATGGAGCTATCATATGATCCAGCAATCCCATGCCAGGCACATATCTGGACAAAATTATAATTCAAAAAGATGCATGTACCCCTATGTTCATAGCAGCAATATTCACAATAGCCAAACATAGAAACAACCTAAATGGTCATTGGCAGATGGATGGATAAAGAAGGTGTGGTATATACACACAATGGAATATTACTCAGCCATAAAAAGGAGCGAATTTGAGTCAGTTCTAGTAAAGTGAATGAAGCTAGAGCCTGTTGTACAGAGCAAAGTAAGTCAGAAAGAGAAAAACAAATATTGTATATTAACACATATATATGGAATCTAGATAAATAGTACTAATGAAACTATTCTCTGGGAAGGAATGGAGATACAGATGTAGAGAAAAGACTTGTGGACACAGCAAGGGAATGAGAAAGTAAGATGAATTAAGAGAGTAGCACTGATGCATATATATATATACACACTATAATGCATAAAATAGACAGCTGGTGGGGAGCTGCTCTATAGCACAGGGAGGCCAGCCTGGTTCTTTGTGATGACCTAGAGGGAGGGATGAGAGTGGGGAGGGAGGGAGACTCAAAAGGGAGAGGAGCTATATGTATGTATGTGTATATATATATATATGACTGATTTGCACCGTTGTATGGCAGAAACCAATGCAACACTGTAAAGAAATTATCCTCCAGCTAAAAAACATATTAAAAAAGAAGATGTGGTACATATATACAGTGAAATATTACTCAGCCATTAAGAGAATGCAATAATGACATTGGCAGCCACATGGATGGACTTAGAGATTATTCATATTAAGTGACATAAATCAGAAAGAGAAAGAGAAATACCATTTGATATCACTTATATGTAGAATCTAAAATATGACACAAATGAATTTATTTATGAAACAGACAAATTCACAGACATAGAAAACAAATGTATGTTTAACAAAAGGAAAAAGGGGTGGGGAAGGGATAAATTAGGAAGTTTGGGATTAGCAAATATAAACTATTGTATATAAAATAGATAAATAGCAATTGTACAGCACAAGGAACTATATTCAATATCCTGTTATAAACCACAATGGGCTTCGCTGATCGCTCAGTTGGTAAAGAATCCATCTGTAATGCAGGAGACTCCAGTTCAATTCCTGGGTTGGGAAGATCGACTGGAGAAGGGACAGGCTACCCACTCCAGTATTCTTGGGCTTCCCCTGTGGCTCAAATGGTAAAGAATCCACTTGCAATGTGGGTAGACCTGGGTTCAATCCCTGGGTTGGGACAATACCCTGGAGAAGGGAACAGCTACCCACTCCAGTATTCTGGCCTAGAGAATTCCATGGACTATTGAGTCCATGGGGTTGCAAAGAGTTGGACATGACTGAACCACAGTGGGAAAGAAAACCCAGGTCTCCTGTATTGCAGGCACATTCTTTACCATTTGAGCCATCAGATGCCATATACACATACATACACACACACACTTGACCATGCACATATATGTATATATATATACATGGACACATATGTGTGTATGTGTATATATAACTGAACCATTTTGCTGTACACCTAAAGCTAACACAACATTGTGAATCAACTATACTTCAGTGAAAGAACATATTGTATAATGAAATGTTTCAACATTCAAAATATTCATCTGGCTAAGAAAATCAATATTTTCCAATAAACTATCCATGGATAGAGGGTTTTTTTTCATTAAAAATTCACACATATACAAATGATCCCTTCAAAGTGCAAAATACAATGATAGATTTTAATGTATGAAAAGGCTGTTGATGTGGTTTCTGATTCTGTATGTCAACTAACCTTTAAACACTACCTTTTGTTGACTTTTGGGGTCATATCAGAAGAAAAGCCACGTTTATCTTAAAAGGTTAGTAGGCTCCCCTTTTCTACTTGTCCGTGTGCAGCTGTATTTTCTTCACATACTCGAACCAAAACTTCAGCAGACTGAAGGCAGAAGCAGCTACTCTGCCCCATTGTAAGCCACATGTTTAAAGAGATTTTCTAAAATGTAAAACAATGCCTTCCTTCTCACAAAATGCTTATTTTGGAAAATACAGTTTTCATTTAAAAGTCCTATTTATGATACGATGTTGTGGGTTTATTATTGTCACTTCATTTTTTTGCATTAAAATAACTTTTATTTATTTTTTTTAATTTATTTTTTATTTTACTTTACAATTCTGTATTGGTTTTGCCATACATTGACATGAATCCACCATGGGTAAAGTTTTCTCAGATGACTTTCTAGTACAATAAATACTGGCAAGTCTAACCCACATAAACAAATGCTCTTCATGGATCTTAATAATTTTTTTAACTTTTACTTTTCAGTTTTAATTTTGTATTTAGGTATAGCTTATTTACGTCTCAGGTGTGCTTCATGGTGATTTTTATTTTCTATATATATATATATTTTTCTTTTTCCTTCTCAGATTCTTTTCCATTATAGGTTTTGAAGGATATTGACTATAGTTCCCTATGCTACACAGTAGGGCCTTGTTGGTTATCTATTTTATATATAATAGTTTGTAGCTGTTAATCCCAAACTCCTAACTTATCTCTTTCCTTTCCCCTTTCAGTTCAGTTCAGTTGCTCAGTCATGTCCCACACTTTGCGACCCCATGGACTGCAGCACACCAGGCTTCCCTGCCCATCACCAACCCCCAGAGTCTACTCAAACTCATGTCCATTGCGTCAGTGATGCCATCCAACAATCTCGTCCTCTGTCGTCCCCTTCTCCTCCCATCTTCAATCTTTCCCAGCATCAGGGTCTTTTCTGATTAGTCGATTCTCTGCATCACGTGGCCAAAATATTAGAGTTTTAGCATCAGTCCTTCCAAGGAATATTCAGGATTTCCTTTAGGATGGACTGATTGGATCTCCTTGTGGTCCAAGGGACCCTCAAGAGTCTTCTCCAACACCACAGTTCAAAAGCATCAATTCTTCAGCACTCAGCTTTCTTTATAGTCCAACTCTCACACCCACACATGACTAGTTTTTTTCTATGTCGGTGAGTCTACTTCTGTTTTGTAAAGGAGTTCACTTGTGTCAGTTTTTAGATCCTACATATCTGCTATCATATGATATTTGTCTTTCTCCATCTGACTTGATCATGTCTAGGTCCACCCATGTTGCTACCAAACCTGGACGGACAAATTTTTAAGAGCCATCCCAAGACCGAAAATTTTGAGATGAGTCCCGTATAATTGAAAAGGTTTAAAAGTTTTAAATCTGTTTTTATGTGCTTTCAAGGCTTAGAGTCTAATGGAATTTTCTTAGAACAAGGGTCAAACCTTCAACTAAACTTTAACCCCTGAGATCATTCTTTGATAGCCTTTCATCCCCACCCCAGCACTCGGCCCTCCAGTACTCCCTTTAGTCATCACCATATCCCAGCCTTGCTTAGTCATCACGTTCTCCTTCTTACCTGGGTAAGCTGCTGCCTTTCTGGTAGTGTCTCCATGTCCTCCCCTCCCCTCCCTACAATGGGAGCCCTTGCTGAGAGCAAGGTAGAGAGTTGAGCAGCCTTTCTGAGAGCCCTGGACTGTACATCCCTGGACACCTGGTAATACCTGGGTATATCATCTTCCTCCTCATACCCAGAGCCCAGAACAGTGTTACTGATGGATGCTGGGTAACACCTGGGTATTGTCTTCTTCCTGGTACTCAGAGCCCAATTCAGACTCAGCCTCACCTCATGGGTCACCATCACCATTTTCATACCAGCTGCTCCATCCTAACAGAAATGCCATTTTCGGCTCTTAGAAACTTTTCCAGCTCTCTTGCTTCATGGTATGTAAGTTTCATATAAAAACAGGTAACATGGCTCAAAGAGATATGGACGGTCACCTTATAATCATAAAAGTATTTTCAAAAATCCTCAACCAGAAACTTATCACACTTAACCTGTTGCAAAGTTGACACTTGAACTACATGGGGGTTGGGGTGCCCACCTCCCACACAGGTAAACGTCCATGTTTAACTTTGCAGTCTGCTCTCCATATCAGAGGTTCCAAGACCTGGAACTCTACAGCCATAGGTTGTGGAATACCACAGTATATACTATTGAAAAAAATTTGCATGTAAGTGGACCAGCACAGTTTAAACTTGTTGTTCAAGGGTCAACTAGAGGTAGACACACATGCAGAGACACCATATAGCTATCAAAATGGATTTTCCTCCTATTTTCTAAGGCATCAGGAGTGATTATCAGTGTGGACTAACAAAATGCCTAAGCAACTTTTCAACGTCAAATTTTTAAAAGTCACAGCACTAGGGAATGGTTACTCTTACATATGATGAGAGGGGTTTTGGATGCAAAGACGACATCAACTATGGGAACATGTTTAAAGTCTTCCTTAAGACAGATGATACTCAGATAATTCTTATCCCCACTTCTACCTGCTCAGACAGACCAGGCATGAAAGATGGAAAGTTCAGGACACCCCCAAACTGCATGCTGTGGGGTCTTGGGAGCTGTGCTGATACTTACCAAATTTCAGATAAATAAAGAATGAAGGCATTGTGAGAAAGCAAAGTGAATTTCTCAAAATAACCCACAGCATCATAACAATATCTGTTGTAGGTAATGAAAGAACATTTGGCTAAATACAAATATGACAGGGATATTTTCTAATTGAAAAAGAAAATCTCTTTATCCTATAATCCAGTCTATCTTCCTCTCCAAGAAATTGAGGCATATAATCTTTCATTAACTAATTGCTGATGCATTATTTAACAGCAACACAGATTCAAAAAAGATTTGGTTGAATGACATCTGAGAGTATATCTGGTAACACACAGATACATATTTTAAAATCTCCTGCATTTTGGATTTAGTCAACAGTTTAAGTGAATAATAAGATAGGAAACAGACTTGATCCTCTACGGAAACAATCACAGGTACTTTGCAATGTATTTATCTTTTATACCCACATTTCATCAGAAATACAAGGAATCAAGATAGAGCCCCTGATATCTGTTGAAGAAAGATGATTTACAGTCCCCAGATTTCCACTACATACACCACGAGTATCTACAACATCAATAATGTGTGTGTGCTTAGTCGCTCAGTTGTCCCCAACTCTTTGTGATCCCATGGACTGTGGGCCATCAGGCTCCTATGTCTATGGGATTCTCCAGGCAAGAATACTGGAGTGCATTGCCATTTCCTTCTCTAGGGGATCTTCCAGACCCAGGGATCAAACCCGGGTCTCTTGCACTGCAGGTGGATTCTTTACCACTGAGCCACCAGGGAAGCGAAAGCAGGCTGAGCACTGAAGAACTGATGCTTTCGAATTGTGGTGCTGGAGAAGACTCCTGAGAGGCCCTGGGATAGCAAGGAGATCAAACTGGTCAATCCCAAAGGATTATTCAGTGGAAGGGTTATTCAGTGGAAGGGTTGATGCTGAGGTTCAAGCTCTAATATTTTGGCCACCTGATGTGAAGAGCCGACACATTGAGAAAAAACCTGATACTGGGAAAGATTGAGGACAAGAGGAGGAAGGGGGCAATGGAGGTTGAGAAGGTTGGGTGGCATCACCAACTCAATGGACATGAATGTGAGCAAACCCCAGGAGACAGTGAAGAACAGGGAAGCCAAGTGTGCTGCAGTCCATGGGGTCACAAAGAGTCAGACATGACTTAGTGACTGATCAACAATAACAACTTGAATAATATTACACAACATTTAGGGTAAATTGTTTTCTAAGTGTCTGGTGGTTATCTTGAGTTCATCCCATTGTGTTTCCCAAAATGGGAAATGCTTCAGTTCTATCCTGAGATCACATAGGTATTCTGAAGTTTGTAGCTATAAAGCATCACCTCTTGCCCCAAGGGCCCCCCAACTCACCCACCGGGGGAGGTGTCTCCTCCTCTCTGCAGGTTTTGAAAAAATGAACATTACACTTTAGAATGTACATTGTAAAGAAAACATGGAGGATTCCTCACGTACTGTATACCCAGTGCCCACTATTAGATACACCATTCAATATCACAGTAATCCAAGTCTATGCCCTGACCAATAATGCCGAAGAAGCTGAAGTTGAACAGTTCTGTGAAGACCTAAAAGACCTTCTAGAACTAACACCCAAAAAAGATGTCCTTTTCATTTTAGGGGACTGGAATGCAAAAGTAGCAAGTCAAGAAATTCCTGGAGTAATGGGCAAATTTCGCTTTGGAGTACAGAATGAAGCAGGGCAAAGGCTAACAGTTTTGCCAAGAGAACACATTGGTCATAGCAAACATCCTCTTCCAACAACACAAGAAAATACATATGAACATCACCAGACAGTCAATACTGAAATCAGTTCAGTTCAGTTCAGTTCAGTTCAGTCGCTCAGTCGTGTCCGACTCTTTGTGACCCCATGAATCGCAGCACGCCAGGCCTCCCTGTCCATCACCATCTCCCGGAGTTCCCTCAGACTCACATCCATCGAGTCAGTGATGCCATCCAGCCATCTCATCCTTGGTCATCCCTTTCTCCTCCTGCCCCCAATCCCTCCCAGCATCAGAGTCTTTTCCAATGAGTCAACTCTTCACATGAGGTGGCCAAAGTACTGGAGCTTCAGCTTTAGCATCATTCCTTCCAAAGAAATCCCAGGGCTGATCTCCTTCAGAATGGACTGGTTGGATCTCCTTGCAGTCCAAGGGACTCTCAAGAGTCTTCTCCAACACCACTGTTCAAAAGCATCAATTCTTCGGCGCTCAGCCTTCTTCACAGTCCAACTCTCACATCCATACCTGACCACAGGAAAAACCATAGCCTTGACTAGATGGACCTTATTTGGCAAAGTAATGTCTCTGCTTTTGAATATGCTATCTAGGTTGGTCATAATTTTCCTTCCAAAGAGTAAGTATCTTTTAATTTCATGGCTGCAGTCACCATCTGCACTGATTTTGGAGCCCAGAAAATAAAGTCTGACACTGTTTCCACTGTTTCCCCATCTATTTCCCATGAAGTGATGAGACCAGATGCCATGATCTTCATTTTCTGAATGTTGAGCTTTAAGCCAACTTTTTCACTCTCCTTTCTCACTTTCTTCAAGAGACTTTTTAGCTCCTCTTCACTTTCTGCCATAAGGGTGGTGTCATCTGCATACCTGAGGTTATTGATATTTCTCCCAGCAATCTTGATTCCAGCTTGTGTTTCTTCAGGTCCAGCATTTCTCATGATATACTCTGCATATAAGTTAGATAAACAGGGTGACAATATACAGCTTTGACGTACTCCTGTTCCTATTTGGAACCAGTCTGTTGTTCCATGTCCAGTTCTAACTGTTGCTTCCTGACCTGCATACAGATTCCTCAAGAGGCAGGTTAGGTGGTCTGGTATTCCCATCTCTTTCAGAATTTTCCACAGTTTATTGTGATCCACACAGTCAAAGGCTTTGGCATAGTCAATAAAGCAGAAATAGATGTTTTTCTGGAACTCTCTTGCTTTTTCCATGATCCAGTGGATGTTGGCAATTTGATCTCTGGTTCCTCTGCCTTTTCTAAAACCAGCTTGAACATCAGGGAGTTCACAGTTCACGTATTGCTGAAGTCTGCCTTGGAGAATTTTGAGCATTACTTTACTAGCATGCGAGATGAGTGCAATTGTGCGGTAGTTTGAGAATTCTTTTGCATTGCTTTTCTTTGGAATTGGAATGAAAACTGACCATTTCCAGTCCTGTGGCCACTGCTGAGTTTTCCAAATTTGCTGGCATATTGAGTGCAGCACTTTCACAGCATCATATTTCAGGATTTGAAATAGCTCAACTGGAATTCCATCACCTCCACTAGCTTTGTTCGTAGTGATGCTTTCTAAGGCCCACTTGACTTCACATTCCAAGATGTCTGTCTCTAGATTAGTGATCACATCATCATGATTATCTGGGTCGTGAAGATCTGTTTTGTACAGTTCTTCCTTGTATTCTTGCCACCTCTTCTTAATATCTTCTGCTTCTGTTAGGTCCATACCATTTCTCTCCTTTATCAAGCCCATCTTTGCGTGAAATGTTCCTTTGGTGTCTCTAATTTTCTTGAAGAGATCTCTAGTCTTTCCCATTCTACTGTTGTCCTCTGTTTCTTTGCATTGATCACTAAAGAAGGCTTTCTTATCTCTTCTTGCTATTCTTTGGAACTCTGCATTCAGATGCTTATATCTTTCCTTTTCTCCTTTGCTTTTCACCTCTCTTCTTTTCACAGCTATTTGTAAGGCCTCCCCAGACAGCCATTTTGCTTTTTTGCATTTCTTTTCCATGGGGATGGTCTTGATCCCTGTCTCCTGTACAATGTCATGAACCTCATTCCATAGTTCATCAGGCACTCTATCTATCAGATCTAGACTCTTAAATCTATTTCTCACTTCCACTGTATAGTCATAAGGGATTTGATTTAGGTCATACTTGAATGGTCTAGCAGTTTTCCCGACTTTCTTCATTTTAAGTCTGAATTTGGTAATAAGGAGTTCATGATCTGAGCCACAGTCAGCTCCTGGTCTTGTTTTTGTTGACTGTATAGAGCTTCTCCATTTTTGGCTGCAAAGACTATAATCAATCTGATTTCGGTGTTAGAGGACAACAATAGAATGGGAAAGACTAGAGATCTCTTCAAGAAAATTAGAGATACCAAGGGAATATTTCATGCAAAGATGGGCTCAATAAAGGACAGAAATGGTATGGACCTAACAGAAGCAGAAGATATTAAGAGGAGGTGGCAAGAATACACAGAAGAACTGTACAAAAAAGATCTTCATGACACAGATAATCATGATGGTGTGATCACTCACCTAGAGTCAGTCATCCTGGAATGTGAAGTCAAGTGGGCCTTAGGAAGCATAACTACAAAGCTAGTGGGGGTGAGGTAATTCTAGTTGAGCTAGTTCAAATCCTGAAAGATGATGCCGTGAAAGTGGTGCACTCAATATGCCAGTAAACTTGGAAAACTCAGCAGTGGCCACAGGACTGGAAAAGTCAGTTTTCATTCCAATCTCAAAAAAAGGTAATGCCAAAGAACACTCAAACTACCACACAATTGCATTCATCTCACATGCTAGTAAAGTAATGCTCAAAATTTTCCAAGCCAGGCTTCAATAGTACATGAACCATGAACTCTCAGTTGTTCAAGCTGGATTTAGAAAAGGCAGAAGAACCAGAGATCAAATAGCCAATGTCTGCTGGATCATGAAGAAAGCAAGAGAGTTCTAGAAAAAACATCTACTTCTGCTTTATTGACTATGTCAAAGTATTTGACTGTGTGGATCACAACAAACTGTGGAAAATTCTGAAAGAGACAGGAATACCAGACCACCTGACTTGCCCCCTGAGAAATCTGTATGCAGGTCAAGAAGCAACAGTTAGGACTGGACATGGAACAACAGTTTAGTTTAGTTCAGTTCAATTCAATCGCTCAGTCATGTCTGACTCTTTGAGACCCCATGTAGCACAGCACATCCATCATCAACTCCCAGAGTCCACCCAAACCCATGTCCATTGAGTCGGTGATGCCATCCAACCATCTCATCCTCTGTTGTCCCCTTCCCCTCCTGCCCTCAATCTTTCCCAGCATCAGGGTCTTTTCAAATGAGTCAGACTGGTTCCAAATCAGGAAAGGAAAGAAGTATGTCAAGGCTGTATATTGTCACCTTTCTTATTTAACTTCTGTACAAAGTACATCATGAGAAATGCTGGACTGGATGAAGTACAAGCCAGAATCAAGATTGCTGGGAGAAATATCAATAACCTCAGATATGCAGATGATAACACCCTTATGGCAGAAAGTGAAGAAGAACTAAAGAGCCTCTTGATGAAAGTGAAAGAGGAGAGTGAAAACCCTGGCTTAAAACTCAACATTCAGAAAACTAAGATCATGCCATTTGGTCCTATCCTTTCATGGCAAATAGATGGGGAAACAGTGGAAACAGTGACAGACTTCATTTTGGGGGGCTCCAAAATCACTGCAGATGGTGACTGAAGACATGAAATTAAAAGACACTTGTTCCTTGGAAGAAAAGCTATGACCAAAGGCAGCTTATTAAAAAGCAGAGATATTACTTTGCCAACAAAGGTCCATCTAGTCAAAGCTATGGTTTTTCCAGTAGTCATGTATGGATGTTAGAGTTGGACCATAAAGAAGGCTGATTGCCAAAGAATTGATGCTTTTGAACTGTGGTGTTGGAGGTCTCTTGAGAGTCACTTGGACTGCAAGGAGCTCAAACCAGCCAATCCTAAAGGAAATCAACTTTGAATATTTATTGGAAGGACTGATGCTGAAGCTGAAACTCCAATATTTTGGCCACCTGATGTGAAGAGCCGACTCATGGGAAAAGACTCTGATGCTGGGAAAGATTGAAGGCAGAAGGAGTAGGGGATGACAGAGGACAAGATGGTTTCATGGCATCACCGACTCAACGGACATGAGTTTGAGCAACCTTCAGGAGATGGTGAAGGACAGGGAAATCTGGCATGAGACCACCCATGGGGTCTCAACGAGTGGGCCATGACTGAGTGACTGAACAACAACCACCGAGCTATCATGACTAAGGTTTCCAAAGCCAAAAATCAGTACCAGTTCTCTTTGTTTTTATGTGAAACAAGTCTTTTCAGCAATGCAATAGTGTTAGGGATAATTTACTGGCTCTGTAGCTAAAGAATCCACTACAGACTACATGCAAGAGAGACGATGGTCAGCAGAATGTACATTGTCCTGTCACTGTGCCACAGGAGGTCTTTTTCTACACAGCCATCCACCATCAGCACACTGAGGCAGTGGGATGTTGGCCACATTGTTTGAACCCAGATAGTCTGCAGCCTCCTGTTTGCCTATGTGGCACAGTAACCATCTGGAAGAGCAGTTACAAAGAAACAGATTTTACCTACAAAGTAGGAAAACACATGACTGAAAACTGTTAAGCTTGCAATAATATGGAGCTATTTGTCTTCTCTCATATTTAATTTAAAGAGTGTTTCATAGGGCTTCCTTGGCGGCTCAGTGGTAAAGAATCTGCCTGTCAATGCAGGAGACCTGGGTTTGATCCCTGGCTCAGGAAGATCCCACATGCAGCAGAGCAACTAAGCCCTTGCACCACAACTACTGAGCCTGTGCTTTAGAGCCTGGGAGCTGCAGCTACTGAGCCACATGCCCCAGCTACGGAAGCCTAAGCAGCCTAGAACTCAGGCTGTGCAACAAGAGAAGCCTCTGCAATAAGAAGTCTGTGCATCAACACCAGAGAGGAGCCTCCACTCGGGGCAACTAGAGAAAAGCTCACACAGCAAGGAGACCCAGCACAGCCAAAAATAAATGAATAAATGAAATTCTTTTTAAAAGAATGTGACACAAACTCCAATAATTAAGACAAAAATTGCTGCTACTTAGGTTTGTGTAGGACTCTTTCTGACCTCTTGAACCACCCTGTCCCTCTTCAGCAAGAAAGGCCGGTCAATGAGGTGGGAATAGACTTAACTCCACTTGGAGGAACCATTTGGAGGGAAGAAAATGGCCCCATATCTATGAGGGTCAAATACCACCTTTCATGCAACTCTCAACTTCTCATTCCCAGCTAAAACCCCTTTGTTTGTCACTTCTTCACATGCATTCATCTGCAAAGAAATTTAGCTCTGGTGGCTCAGACAGTAAAGAATCTGCCTGCAATGCAGGAGAGCCGGATTCAATTTCTGGGTTGGGAAGATTCCCTGGAGAAGGGCATGGCAACGATACTCCAGTTTTTTTGCCTGGAGAATTCCATGAACAGAAGAACCTGGCGGGCTACAGTCCATGGGTTCACAAAGAGTCGGACACGACTGAGCGAGTAAGCACCCAACAGTGCAGACAAAAGTTAACGATGATGCATTCAGATTGTATTTGAAAAAAAGAAAAAAATCAGATCCATTTACACCCTCTAGAGGCCATCATCATTTCATAGAGAGCTCTCTCCCATCAAATGTGGTAAACATACGTTTGTATATCAACAAGGGTAAGGAAAAAGCTCGCTAACGAATGAGTAATTTTTCCATTATTCAAAATGAAGGTTGTTTTGCTAAAATAAAAATGACCAAAGTGTAAGTGAGGAAGTCCAATGCGGCTCCATTATCAAGTGGTACATCAAGGGTGGAAACATCACAGTTAAAAATAACATTCTTCCATACATGTGCTCTAATCTGCACATCTAAATATAAAACAACTAGATTTTTCCTGCACACAGCATATATTACAAAATGACTCTAAACCTGGCACCTGGCTGCCCATTTCCTGCCCACATTCTGAAAACAGCCTCCCAAGGACAGAGAGCAGGCTGCCTTTTCCTGCGTGGTGTTCCAAGCAGGGAGACCAGGGACTGGCCCAAAGTGTAGACTTAACATCTGATGAGTCAAATGTGCTTCCCAAAGTGCCCACATGGCGGAACCTCTGTTTGCTTCTCACTGAGCTATTAGGTCCCCTTAGCCCATGGTTTTCTGGTTCTTTCATATTCTGATGAGTCTCCTGCGTGTCGGCTAGTTTGTTGTTTCATGCTTTTACAGAACTTCCTAGTCTGTAGGGTTTTACTTCAGTGGGAGAAGCGTATAGAATAAGAACCTAGGTCTCTGTTGCCTATGACTAAGAAGGGAATGCCCCAGTCCCGGGGACACAGCACAGAGAAGGTTTGGATGGGATCCTGGGAATAAGGTGGTGCTTGTGGTAAAGAACCCACCTGCCAATGCAGGAGATGGAAGAGATGCAAGTTCAATCCCTGGCTGAGAAGATCCCCTGGGGGAGGACATGGCAACCCACTCCAGTATTCTTGCCTAGAGAATCCCATGGACAGAGGAGTCTGGCAAGATACAGTCCGTAGAGTCACAAAAAGTTGGACACAACGGAAGCGACTTAGCACGCCCTAGGAATAAGGCTTCACTGGTGGCTCAGACTGTAAAGAATCTGCCTGCAAGGCAGGAGATGCAAGAATTACATCTTCTATCCCTGGGTTGGGAATACCGCTCCCCCCCAACCCAAGCCTTGCCCAGAGAAGGGAATGGCAACCCACTCCAGTATTCTTGACTGGGAAGTCCCATGGACAGAGGAGCCTGGAAGGTTACAGTCCATAGGGTTGCAAAGAGTCTGACATGACTGAGAATGCACCCAAAGACACAAGGTAATTATTTACATTTACATTACAATTAGAAAGAGAGTATTTACATAGTATTAGGTACTATATATAATCCAGAGCTGATTTAAAGTATATGGGGGATATATGTAGGTTATATAAGTATAAACGACATCTTTTTATATAAGTGACTTGAGCATCGTAGAGTTTGGTATCTGTGGGGCGTCCTGGAACTAACCCCCCACAGATACACAGGGACGACTGTGCTGGCTTTACACGGCTTTAAATGAGTGCCACTATTCTTTTGGGTGACAGCCACCAGAGGTGACTGCACAGTACCTGGGAGGAATCAAAAGCCTTTCCATGATTTTCTAGAACCTCACTACTTTCAAGTGAGACAATGATTGTGCCCTTCTCACCTGACTCTCCGACAGTGATGTGAGCCCCCATGCCGGGTGACTTTCCTGCTTCCCTTGACTTGAGAGGCAGCAGCCGTCCCACTCTGAAAAGAGTGGATTCTAATACACTCATCACATGTGCCATTCACTGTCTAATTTGTAACCTCTTAAATTCTCCCCATGAATGACTTCAGAGATGGAGAACAGTTACTTGTCCTGAGCGGAATCAGGCAATTACAGTGGGTTTTCACTGACTACCCTCACCTCTAGAAGATTCATTTCAAAGCTCTTTTCTGTGGAGAAGAATAAGTAACATTTCAGGATGTCAAAACCCTAAATACCTTAAGATACTGGAAGATAATTTTGGACCTAGGAAAGGAGACAGAATTTGGGATTTTTTTGTAAGTGAGAAGAAACAACAACAACACATATTGACAATAGAATCTTTGACTTTGGAACTTCTCAGGAAGAGAGTGAAAGTTGCTCAGTTTGTGTCCAACTCTTTGTGACCCCATGGACTACATAGTTCTTGGAATTCTCTAGGCCAGAATACTGGAGTAGGTAGTCTTTCCCTTCTGCAGGGGATCTTCCCAGCTCAGGGATCAAATCCAGGTCTCCTGCATTGCAGGCAGATTCTTTACCAGCTGAGCCACCAGGGAAGCCCAAGAATATTGGATTGGATAGCCTATCCCTTCTCCAGTGGATCTTCCTGACCCAGGAACTGGGTCAACTGGGGACTCCTGCATTGCAGGCAGATTCTTTACCAACTGAGCTACCAGGGAAGTGAAGGGAATCTTTGACATTGGAACTTCTCAGGAAGAGAAGATAATAATAAAGAACACTCAAGACTACAGCAATGCTGCTTTAGATCACAAGATTGAGAAGAGGTAGATCTGTTTTGGAACCATACCTTCTTATGAGGTATGAGTGAGTCACTTTGTGTGCAGGATATTGAATATCATCAAACAACAACAATGAACTAAGAGGCACCTTCTAAATTTTTTAATAAAAATAATTTATTGAAGGAAAAAAGCATGCAATACCTTTTCCAGCCTATGGTGAATTATACTATTCAGATTATGTGGAATCTAGAAGAACAGTACATATGGATCTATTAGCACAAAAGAAATAGAGACACAGATGTACAGAACAAACATATGGAGTCCAAGGGGGTAAGGGGGTTGGGATGAATTGGGAGATTGGGATTGACATGTATACACCATTGTGTATAAGATAGATAAAAAATGAGAACCTAATGTATAGCATATTAAAAAGCAGAGACATTACTTTGCCAGCAAAGGTCCATCTCGTCAAAAGTATGGTTTTTCCAGTAGTTATGTATGGATGTGAGAGTTGGACTATAAAGAAAGCTGAGCACAGAAGAATTGATGCTTTTGAACTGTGGTGTTGCAGAAGACTCTTGAGAGTCCCTTGGACTGCAAGGAGGTCCCACCAGTCCATCCTAAAGGAGATCAGTCCTGACTATTCATTGGAAGGACTGATGCTGAAGCTGAAACTCCAATACTTTGGCCACCTCATGCGAAGAGCTGACTCACTGGAAAAGACCCTGATGCTTGGAAAGATTGAAGGCAGGAGGAGAAGGGGATGACAGAGGATGAGATGGTTGGATGGCATCACCGACTCAATGGACATGAGTTTGGGTGAACTCCGGCAGTTGGTGATGGACAGAGAGGCTTGATGTGCTGCAATCCATGGGGTCGGAAAGAGTCGGACACAACTGAGCGACTGAACTGAATTGAACTGAATGTATAGCCCAGGGGAAAAAAGAAGGTATAGTCAGTCAGTCTGTAGGACATATTAAGTTAACCTTAAAATGCATTTCAATATAGATTAGGCAGACAATACTGTTTGATTCCACTTATATGAGAGACCTGGCCCCCTAGTGTTTCAGACAGTAAAACATATGCCTGCAATGTGGAGACCCAGGTTCGATCCCTGGGTTGGGAAGATCACCTGCAGAAGAAAATGGCAACCCACTCCAGTACTCTTGCCTGGAAAATTCCATGGACAGAGGAGCCTGGCAGGGTACAGTCCATGGGGTCGCAAAGAGTCAGACATGAAACACGACTGAGCAACTTCACTTTCTCTTTTCACTTTTATATGAGAGACCTAGAATAGCCAAATTCATACAGTCAGAAAGTACAGTGGTGGATGCCTAGGGCTGCGGGGTGCAGGGGTGGGAGTTAGTGTTTAATGGGGACAGGCTTTCAGTTTAGGAAGGTGAAAGGTTGAGGGGAAGAATGATGGTAAAAACTGTAAACAATGTGAAAGTACTTAGTGTCATTGAATAGTACAGTTAGATATGGTTGAAATAGTAAGCTTTATATTATGTAATTTTTACTATAATAAATTTTTTTAAATGAAATAGATTAAGCAGCTGTATTACACTGGGAACAAGTTATTTAACTGAGCATAAGTGCCTAGATTCCTATAAGAAACCTGGAAAGGTGTTTGATTTAGAAGGATGGATGAGATTTACTATCACAGTTTTCCTCTGAAGGTGGTTTAGGTAGCAGGGTCATCACTTAATCCAGCTCTGAAAGAGTCCACTAAGCACCCCAAAATTGCTAATTGCAAATGGAGGAAAACATATATGTTTGAGACATTTTTACTGTGATCTTAAACGCTTTTTTGCTGGCCACTTTTGAACATGTTTGGTATTCGCCTAAGTGTTAGTTGCTAAGTTGTGTCTGACTCTTTGCAGCACCATGGACTATAGCCCACCAGGCTCCTCTGTCCATGGAATTCTCCAGGCAAGAATACTGGAGTGGGTGGCCATTTGTTTCTCCGAGAGCTCTTCCTGTCCCAGGGATCGAACCCCAATCTCCCGCATTGAAGACAGATTCTTTACCATCTGAATCATCACCTTTCAACTTCAGGCATTCATCTGCAGAGGCCTCTCCATCTGAGACACCAGTTACAGGGCCACCTGGTCCTCAAAAGAACACTGGACAAGAAGGTAACACGGCTGCTACCACCTACACCGTATGCTGTGGGTTGAAAGTTTGTGTCCTGCTGAAATTGAAACCTTAACCTTCCATGTGAGTGTATTTGAAAATAAGGCTTTTATGAAGTCATTAAAGTTAAATGGGGCTTCCCTGCTGGGTCAGCAGTAAAGAATATGCCAGCAATGCAGGAAATGTAGGTTTGATCCCTGGGTTAGGAAGATCCCCTGGAGAAGGGCATAGCAACCCACTCCAGTATTCTTGCCTGGAAATCCCTTGGACAGAGGAGCCTGTTAGTCCATAGGGTTGCAAAGAGTCAGACACAACTAAGCAAGTAACCCAGTAGGGTGGGTGGGCTGTGTGTGTGTATGTATGGGCTTCTCCTGTGGCTCAGCTGGTGAAGAATTCACCTGCAATGTGGGAGATCTGGATCGTGGGTTGAGAAGATCCCTTGGAGAAGGGAATGGCTACCCACTCCAGTATTCTGGCCTGGAGAATTCCAAGGACTGTATAGTCCATGGGGTCACAAAGAGTTGGATATGAGTGTGTGTGTGTGTGTGTGTGTATAAAACAGAATCACTCTGCTGTACATGTGAAATTTCACTATACTTCAAGTTTTAAAAATGCACAGAATCTACTTTCTTATGTACTTTGTTTTCTTTTTTAACCTAGTGAAAGGCAGTGGAGAAGAAAAGAAATGAGCATTTTTACCAAGGCAGGTTTCACATGGGTTACCTGTAAGCAGGAGATGTCATTTGCAGGGATCAATGCAAAATGAGCATGCAGAGGCCCTTGTGTAAAAACTGTTCAGAATTTCCAGACCAGGACAACACCGCACTGATTCGAGCACGGGCTTTTCTGAATGCTGGGACCTGAAAGATGCATGGGCTGCCCTGCCCAGCACACGGTACCTCTCAAGATTCTAGAACATGTTTCACTCTTGCACCTGTGCTCCTGGATAAAAGTCCATGACTTTGGAGAGTGCAGGGTGAACTCCCTGTCTGGCAGCCCCTCACCTCCGTGTCATAGGAAGGGCTGCGACAGTGACCCGTGCTAGGGGCTGAGGGAGGGACCTCTCAGGAGTCTGCGTGCATTTCCCATCTATGATGGTCCTTTAGGCCTGTTAGCCCCAGGATGCCCAGCCAAAGGGAAACAGAAAACAAAGGCACCTCCATGTCCACATGGATTCTGCCTTTCACCATAGACAATGCATGGGGAGACCATGTCTTCACAGATATAGTCAGGTGGAAATTGACTGTTTTCTCCTCATGGCCCAGAAGCCTATGTCTCCTATCATATGGCTCCAGCAGAAGTTATTAAAATTCACAACTGCGCTGCCATCAGCTATTTCCTGTTTAGTCACTCTCTTAACCTCCTTTTCCCATTTTGCATTTCCTTTTACAGGATGAAGTCCTGTGGGGTCTCAGAGATAAACTCCGAGAGAATGAGAGCCACTGACAGTGTTCTTCATCAAAGGTCTGGATGTCGAAGCTTCAGAGATGAAGGAACAGCCCCTGCTGGTGGGAACCTGCTTCGATGGGGGTGGGTGGGGCGTGTGGGGGGGATGTCAGGCAGGCAAAAAGGCCATGGGGGTGATAAGATGTGCCTTTTATAACAGGCTCACTTTTCTCCAGCAGCCAGTAGAGGAGTGGATGGAAGCACTGTTTTAAAAAGCAAGAAAGCTCAGTGCTGTTGTGATTTGCATGCAGAAGAGCTCACGTCCTTGCAATTATTTCACAAGGCAGTGTCCAGTCCACTGATGGCCAAGGGCTCAGCCTCACAGTCTGGCAAGGCACTAGGAATCCACAGGAGGGAAACCAAGAGAGGGAAAGAGGGGTGCTCCTGCCTTCCACAGCTACCTCCAGCCCACTCCCTTCTGCCCCATTGTCCTGAGGATACCCAGCTGCTGCGGAATAGCTGGGAGGGAAAGTCAACAAAGGATCACCACCCCCCACCCCCCGACTTTCAGCATGATTTATTGGTGTTTGTGTCTTGCGGCTGCAGCTGCCTGTCAGGGTGATGACACACGATGGGTGATTAAAGTGCATGTCCTCAAGTCAAAGCTGAGCTGATGGTTGGAACAGGCAGTAAACAGCCCTGGGAGCTTGCTTATCCCTCCAATGACAGGACCTTATTAGGACAATAGGGAGGCTATTATCCTAATAAGAGGAAGCCTTGTATCCCGGAACCTTCTTATGTTTGCAGGATTTACCTGAGCTCTTTATGGATGGCTGAGAATGTAGCCCCATTCATCCTAGTTTGCTGGGCATCTGTGTGGCCTCTGTGGACCCCCGCCTCCACCCTTCCCGCAGGGAGACCCATGGGGTGAGGAACAGGCAGGGAAACTTTGCCAGGCACCCTGAGCATGGTCTGCCTCTTTCTGTGTCTCTCTCCATGTTGATGCTGGCAGGAAGGATGGCCAGGGCAGTCAGAGCTCATAAATTTTCCTTCTCTTGATCCCAGGAGTCAAGGGGTAAAGAAGACATTGTATGTGAGCCTCACTGAGCAGGGAAAGTACACCTCGGGTTTGCTATGGGTTCCAAGCCCCTCATTCTTCTGAAACTGGGTGGACCCATGATGCCTTCTGCTGTCACATGACCTAGTCATGAGTCGGATGGGGGTGGTGGAGGGAGAACAGTCTTTGAGCTCCAGTGAGATCCAGGTTCCTATTCCCTTAAAGATTCAGGAAGAATGTCTAGGGCTTCCCTGGTGGCTCAGTGGTAAAGAATCCACTTGCCACTTCAGGAGACACAGGTTTGATCCCTGATCCGGGAAGATAACACATTCCTTGGGGCAACTAAGCCTGTGCACCACAATTACTGAACCTGTGCTTTAGAACCCGTAAACCGCAACTTCTGAGTCCACGAGCCACAACCACCTAAGCTCTCGTGCCCTAGAGCCCACGCTCTGCAACAAGAGAAGTCACTGCATTGAGAAGCCTGTGCGCCTCAACTAGACAGTAGTCCCCACTTTCTGCAACTAAAGAAAAGCCCGTGTAGCAACGAAGACCCAAAAGAAAGAGAGAAAGTGAAGTCACTCAGTCGTGTCCGACTCTTTGCAACCCCGTGGACTGTAGCCTACCAGGTTCCTCCATCCATGGGATTTACCAGGCAAGAATACTGGAGTGGGTTGCCATTGCCTTCTCCAGAGCAGATGATAAAAAGACCAAGTAGCTGAACATGGGGATCTGTGAGTACCTTCATCTGGCCAAGATGCTGGGGGTAAGACAAGAGCAGGTGAACCTGCACCATGCTGTCTGGATGTCCCAAATCTCCCACCCGCCTGGCTCCCCTGCTGGAAGGGAAGGGATTCCCTCGCTGCCTGCATGGGTACAGGGAAGCCCTGCTGGCTGGCAAGCCAGAGCAGCGTTTCTGGGCAACAGACAGCACGTTGCTCTTCTGACACCTTGGGTGAGATTCTGCTGCTGCTGCTGCTGCTGCTGCTGCTAAGACACTTCAGTCATGTCCGACTCGGTGTGACCCCATAGATGGCAGCCCACCAGGCTCCCCGTCCCTGGGATTCTGGAGTGGGTTGCCATTTCCATCTCCAGTGCATGAAAGTGAAAACTGAAAGTGAAAGTGAGTGACTGCTCAAGTCTTGTCTGACTCTTAGCGACCCAGTGGACTGCAACCCCCCAGCTCCTCCATCCATGGGATTCTCCAGGCAAGAGCACTGTGGAGTGGGGTGCCAGTACATGACCTCAACTAGATGCCAGCACTTCCTCTCACTAAGGAGCAGGGTCCCCTGGGGTGGGGCCTGAGTGCAGGGCTGACATACAGGGTTGTCCTGATGTTAATTCTATGGCTGTTCTGGCTCCATCCTAGGTACCCATCCTCTGGGCTTATCCAGGAGGAAAAGGCTTAGAAAGGGCTGGAATGCTTTCTTAGCTGGAGAGGGTTCGATGGATGGAGCACAAGGGGGCTGGACAGAGTAGACTCCTGCCCGATGGTACAGGTGCTCCCACCCAGCAGAGAGCTGTTTGGCAGCCTGGAGGGTGGCACGGGTGCCTGTACTGAGACCAAGGAGGTGGGGGAGACCAGGGACAAGAAGCCTGTTCTCAAGACCCAACACCCAACACAACCAAAAATAAATAAATCAATAAGTAAAAATTATATAAAAAAGAAGAATGTCCAGGGGGAGTGAGTGAACATGGGCAAGACTTCCATACCCACCTTTTGGATGTCTGACTAGGAGGAGGGTTCAGCCCTAGTGACTCAGGCCAGGTGTGCCCTGCTCAGAATGTGGGGGCAGGGAAAACCTAAGGTGGAGAGAAAGCACGGAGCAGTGACTCAGACTCTGAAGAGCAGAACCAGAAAAGCAGGCACAGGGAGTGTGTGTGGTCTGTGACGGCGAAGATGTAATCCTCAGCTCTTCACTTCCTGCTGTGGGAGGAGTCCTCTGGACACTGAATTTTTAAGGCTAATACCGGAATTCTCAGGCAAACCAGGACCAGTTGATCAGTCTATACATATGACCTTGAGTTCCTCTTAACTTTCAGGATATCAGTTTTCTCATCTGAAACACTGCAAACAAAGTGAGTGACCAAAACTGCAGCCCTGTTGGAAATTAGCATATATTGAAAGTGTCTAAGTATGTTTTGTAGAACAATGTAGGAATTCTATCATAGTATTATGAAAAATATTCATGATATTTCAATTGGAATAAGATGCCTGTATAAGTAGTGAGTTCTCCATCAATAGAGGCATTCAAATCAAAGCTACATGAGCTTCTCACTGGGTTGTTGGAGGGAGTTGAAGCCTCAAGCAGGACTAGGGGACTTGGTGGGATCTCTCATTGCTGGGGACTTCAGACTTCTTGGATGGAGGGTCTGCAGCTTTGTGAACAAGGAGGAACCAATGCTGCAAGAGGTTCCTATAGGCTGTGCATGAATTTTGCTGTCACTCTGAAAGGTGGAGTGGGCCAGGTCTCCAGGGGCAGGGGTGCGATAGCACCTCTCTTTGCAGCTTGGGAGGCTGGCTTTGCAGCTTCAGGGCACCCACACTTGAAATGGCTGATGTTGACTGTGTAGCCACTGGCGTGATGGACATGGAGATGGGAGCCCCAAGTGGGGAAAGGCCACAGTGCCTGGACAGAACCCAGAGGTGGTGCTGGCTCCCAGGCAGGAGACCCCAATCCCTCCAAAGACTGTATCAAGGTTGGCCCTCAGAGCCAGACCACTGGCACTGTGCCTTGGGGTCAGGAGGCTTCCACGCACAAAGGGTCGGAGGTCTCAGTTGTGGCAGAGCTGATTCAGGTGAAGGCTGTGGTCTCCTTGTTGATTTTTAAGCCCAAGCACAATGTCACCTCTTGATTTTGCAGACTCTACTCACAGTGACCTTGACCTCTTGACCTTTGCATTTAAGTCTGAGACTGTGCATGTACCTGCAGGATTCTTCAATTCCACGGGCCAGGCAGCCAGAATGACCTAGGGAAGGCTAGGATTTCATTTTCTCTGTTCTGAGCTTCATCCAGTCAGCATCTGGGAACCTCAGCAGTATTCCTGTGTCTGTATCTCTGAAACACTCCTACAGAGGTGAAAGGTTTTGGTGTTTTAAGGAAAAGTCGGGGGCAAACTCCGGGAAACAGTGAGGGACAGGGAGGCCTGGCACGGGGCTGTCCATGGGGTTGCAGAGTCAGACACAACTGAACGACTGAGGGATGATAACAAAAACGCGTGCCTGTGTTAAGAATTTGCGAAAAGGGAGATGAAGACCATCAAGGCTAAGGAAGGACAGGTGGAAGCGGGAACGGCAGGTGTAAAGAGAGACGAGACGGTATATCGCACTGCAGGGTGAACTGGAGATAAGATTCCGTTATCTTGGTGCATTGTCTGTGGTTTACTTTATAATAGTTTTAAACCTCCATACTCAGAGTGGACGTGTGTGATGAACGGCTTGCTAACACAGTGCCCAATGCGAGCATGTCACATTTCCTTGAGAAGAGTCAAGCCAGAAGGGCTGAGTCCCCAGCCAGCCTCACCGTGGCCTCCTTTTATCTCTGCTGCTGATCAGGGAGAGGGCGACGCTCACAGGCAGGCACCGCTGCAGCGCCCGTGATGGCTCGGCCACTGGCCGCTGGGCTGCATGGGGTCAGGCTGGCGCTCCCAACCTCACAGCTAATGAGTACATTTGAAAGATTCCTGACAGGTGATGGCCACGGAGGCTGCTGGAAGTCATTAAGCACTGCTTCCATGAAGGCCTACGGCCGCACGTTCAAGATTCGGGTGGTAAAGGAATGAGAGGCTGGGTTGTGAGCATGCGTACTGGCCCTGGCATCTCCGAGGTGAGGCCTCCAGCCTCTCAGCACCAGACAGCTCGGAAGGGCCGGATGAGCCTCAGAGCTCGCCTAGGGTCAGCAGAGGGCCCCCTGCAGCTGCACCCCAATTCTATATCTGTCCTTCTTACTTTCTGGCCTCCCCCAGCCTTCTGGCTAAGACCAAGTGTAGTGTGGGGGCTTCCCAGGTGCCTCAGTGGTAAAGAACCCACCTGCCAGTGCAGGAGACATAAGAGATACAGGTTCCATCCCTGGGTTGGGAAGATCCTCTGGAGGAGGAAAGGGCAACCCACTCTAGTGTTCTTGCCTGAATAGTCCCACGGACAGAGGAGCCTGGCGGGCTACAGTTCATGGGGTCACAAAGAGTCAGACAACCGAATGACTGAGCACATAGGTGCTAATTCCAAGTGCTCTGTGGCCAGCTTCCTGCACCCAAATACAGGAGGTATTAAAGCATATTTCTATCTTTAAAATGGGGTCCTAAATGAAAAGGCAGCAAACCCCGAGGACCTGTTGAGAACATCCTTGGTTCTAACTCTGTATAAATGATGTCAGACTTACAGCCTGTCAGGATGGATGACTTCCTGGAGGCAGACCTTCCTGGGCTGCCGGCCATTGGCATCAAAGTCTGTTAGTCAGGGTCCTCTGGGGAAGGGAGCCGATCAGATGGCTGCTGCTGCTAAGTCGCTTCAGTCATGTCTGACTCTGTGACCCCATAGACAGAAGCCCACCAGGCTGCCCCTGGAATTCTCCAGGCAAGAATACTGGAGTGGGGTGCCATTTCCTTCTCCAGTGCATGAAAGGGAAAAGTGAAAGTGAAGTCACTCAGTTGTGTCTGACTCTTCGTGACCTCATGGACTGTAGCCTACCAGGCTCCTCCATTCATGGGATTTTCCAGGCAAGAGTACTGGAGTGGGTTGCCATTTCCTTCTCCCGATCAGATGGAGGTATAGGTAAATTCGTCTTGAGGAGCAGCGTCATCATAACGAAGGCTGGGGGCAGGCTGGAAGCGGGCAGGCTGGAGACTCAGGGAAGGGTCACCTTTGCAGCTATAGTGAGAAGGTAGCCTGGAGGCAGAAGTACTTCTCCCTCTGGGCAGCTCCATCTGTTTTTGTGAAGGAGTTTCAACTGATTGGATGAGGCCCACTCACATTATAGAGCAAGGGTCCCTAACCTCCAGGCCACAGACTGGCACTGGCTGGCGGCCTGTTAGGAACCAGGCCACACAGCAGGAGGTGAGCAGCAGGCTAGTGAGTGAACCGTCACCTGTATTTATAGCCACCCTCCATTGCTCATGTTACCACCTGAGCTCAGGTGAACAAGCTCAGGGCTCCCACTGATTCTTCATTATGGTGAGCTGTATATTTATTTCATTATATATCACAGTGTAATAATGGTAGAAATGAAATGCACAATAAATGTAACATACCAGAATCATCCCCAAACCAGCCCCTTACTCCCGCCCTGGTCTGAGGAGAAAAGTTGTCTTCTATGAAACTGGTCCCTGGTGCCGAAAAGGTTGGGGATCGCTGCTATAGAGAGTAATCTGCTTTCCTCAGAGTCTATTGATTCAAATGTAAATCTCATTGTGATGCTGGAGAAGACTTCAGAATCCCTTGGACAGCAAGGATATCAAACCAGTCAATCTTAAAGAAAATCAACCCTGAATATTCACTGGGAGGACTGATGCTAAAGCTGAAGCTCCAATAGTTTGGCTACCTAATGTGAAGAGCCTGGAAAGACCCTGATGCTGGGAAAGATTGAGGGAAGGAGGAGAGGGGGCAGCAGAGGATGAGATGGTTCAGTAGCATCACTGATTCAATGGACTTGAATCTCCAGGAGATAGTGAAGTTCAGGGAAACCTGGTGTGCTACAGTCCATGGGGTTGAAAAGAGTTGGTCACAACTTAGCAACTGAACAACAACAACTCACCCAAAAAATACTTTCCTAGAATCATCTAGACAGGTGTTTGACCAAAACTGGGCACCATAGTCTAACCAAGTGGACATACATTAACTGTCACAAACTCACCACTGGCCAACCTGGCACCACACACACTTCTTTACACCATGTTTATTCTCTGAAAAATACAATATAGCAGGGCCATACTTCCACTTAACATGATGTGACTATCTTATGGAATAACACGCGTCGGTGCGTACTCAGTCCTGTCCTACTCTTTGCGACCCCATGGACTGTAGCCCTCCAGGCGCCTTGTCCGTGCGATTTCCCAGGCAAGAGTACAGGAGCGGGTTGCCATTTCCTTCTCCAGGGGATCTATCTTCCCAAACCAGGGATCGAACCCACGTCTCCTCCATCTCCTGCATTAGTATGCAGATTCTTTACCACCAAGCTACCTGGGAAGCCCCTGTGCTCCTCCATAATAGTCCCTAAAATCAACAGCTAAATGGACAGATGCACACATGTGAACACCTAACATAGGGGCTGGAATCACTTGGCTAAGCATGTGAGGATTTACATAAATAAGTGGGAAAATATATATATTTAAAGGCCCACTGCTCACACCCTCTCTGTCTTTCTGATGCAGCCACATCTGGAGCTGCAAAGAGCAGATGGCTGGTCCCTGCCCTGGTGGCCACAGGCACCCCTCCGTGACCCACCCTTGCATTACAAATGTTCATCAGTGTTCTCATGCACTGTCTTTGGACATGTCCTAACATGAGTTGTTCAGATTGTCCCTGAGGAAGGTCAAACCTGGGAGACCCCAGGAGAAAAGTGAGCTTATAGCCCAGATACCTGCACGCAACGTGGCATTAACTGTCACAGGGGAACCTCCAAGCCTCCCCTTGCCATAAGCTTATTTCCATGCACCTGTTCACAAGACGAATGACAGACCAGATGAATTGGTGGAGCTTATGATAAAACTGGTCTGGTTTTATTTATTTACCAGGGAACTATTTAAATTGGGGTATGAATTAGTAGTAAAAGCCTATTAGCTTCATCTACAGAGAGCAGAGTTAAGGACTGCCAAGGCAGTTAGAAAATTAGAGGGAAATTCTAGAAAGAAGGGAGTCACAGAGAGTGAAAGTCCCAATATTTTCATATATTATCTGCCCAAATCTTGGAAGACTACTAAACAATGCAAAAGGTCACAGGGTGACCAAGAGGGGGCTCCTGTGGGCAGCTAGGCAGTGACCAGGTAGGTCTGCAGGCATCTCAGTGGATGCCAGTATGGAGGGCGACAGATAACTGAGGACCCAGAGTGCTGGTACCACCCTGCCCCCCCCAGAAACCTTGAAACAGCAGACTATCCCAAACTGGCAAAAATAACTTCAGCTGCTGAGTAGAAGGGTGCCCCCAAACAGAAGAAGGAGGAAAAAGAAGTAAGGAGGGAAAACACATGTTCTTTCCCACAGAGGATACTAGTCTGGTGACATTGAAAAGATGCTGTTGGTGTCCTTCACTCTCCATCCACCAGGGACTGACCCCCGCTCTGGGATGTGCCCGAGGTCCTCAGCTTGCCATTGACCCTCAGCTGTCATTCCTTCGCAGACCCCCACTCCCCTAACCCAGAGCAGCGTGCTGGATGAATTCCGGTTTAGACTGGGTTGCTCAACCCAAATAGGACCCCTCCGTCCCTCAGGGGTGTTGTGCTCAGCCTGACTTTCTGGGAGAGGAGCAGTGATAGTGGAATTGAGTCCCATGACCTGCTGTCTGCTTCCTATTTAGTTTGGATGCTTCCAGCTGTAAGTGAGAATACCCTGACCCATACTGGCTGAGACAGCAAAGCCATCAAATAACTGGTCCTCTCAGACAATGATGAAATCGGAGGTGGGGAGATTGCAAATGCAGTAGATCAGGGACAAATCTCTACTTTTCTGTTTTTCTTTTTAACAGTAGAAAAAGCACACAACTTTATTCAATTTTACATGCACGGGAGTTCACAGGAAAAAAAAAATGAAGCTCAAAGAAATGGCTAGACTCAGGGGCTTATGTAGCCTTTTAACAAAAAAAGAGGGGTTGGGCTTAAAGGGTCGATGAATTATGGGGAAGTGGCTAGGAAGTATACGGGGTTACTAATGGAAAACAAGGACTTTTTTTTGTTTTTATTCTACCTTCCTTTATGTATTGGTTTTATCCTCAAGAAAATGCCAGTGTCGCCACGAATCAAGGTGTCACCTCCAGATAGGGTCAAGAATTAAAAGATGTGTATCTCTTGCAGAGTCCACTATGAAGACTAGGGAAATCTTTTCAGGATGATCACACAACTCTTCTACATTTCATTGACCAAAATTGGTCACATGCTCATCCTTAAACCAATCGTGCTCAAAGGGAATGGGCTGCCCTTGGTTGGTTCAGACTAGAGTTCACATCCACCTGTTCAGACAGGTTGGGATTTACCTGCTGGGGCAGGTGACCTAGCTGCTGTGTTTGCTCTGAGTCAAACACAAGACTTAGCCAAACATCTCTACTGTCACTCAGTGCATGCAGGGATATCATTTAAAAGTACCACAAACTGGCAGTTTAAATAACAGAAATCTATTCTGCTACAGTTTTGGAGCCTGGAGTCTGAAACCAAGGTGTGGGCAGGGCAGTGTTCTCTCTGAAGGACTGAGGGAAGCATCCTTCCTGCTTCTGCTGGCTTCCCTTGGCCGAGGAAGCCCAAGTCCAACGTCTTGTCTTCAGATGGCTGATTCCCTCCATGTCTGTGTCCAAATTTCCCCTTTTTGTATAACACCAGTCCTACTAGACTGAGGTCCACAGGACTCCAGTAATATGTCCTTCTACACATTTTATCTATTAAAAATCCTATTTCCAAACAAGGTTATAATTGAGGGTACTGGGGTTAGGACATCAACCTATGAATTTTAGGAGGACACAATTTAACACTTTATATATAGAGAGGAGGGGAACTGAAATTGAGGCTGGCGACAAATCGTAGTTGCTCTAGTAGCCTTCCCATCTCTCAGATCCCCTCTTAACACCAAGAACCTTCAGCTGGTGGGACTCCAGGCTCAGTGAAGATGTGAAATGCAAACGTTCAGCTGCTCTCCCTGGCAGGAGCCAGCACCCACCATCGGCAATACAGCCACTTGGCGGGGGCGGGGGGGGGTCCCGCCAGCTAACAGGTCCCTCCACTTCTCCATGCTTCCTTTTTCAGGCTCTGCTCCATCCTCTGCTTCTGACACAGACATCATCACGAAAGCTGCAAAGTTGCTTTTGTGAACTGGACTTCAGATGGGAAGGGCAAGGACTATGAGCCTGCACATACATGTATGTGTTGGATACTGTGGAGGGGGCCTGGTGGGCCCCACAGTTAGGAAAGTGTGTAAACTGGGTGATTTTGAATCAGGACACCTCGTAGTCTATTGGAGGCACTGACCCATCTTGGGGGGTGTAATTTAGGAATCATGATGATGACACCAGTAGTCACAGCCTCCAGCTCAACAACAGCTGCCCTCACCCTGCACCAACCACGTGTCTGGCTGAGCCCTCACACGTGATGGTTCACTGCAGCCACAGAGAGAGGTGTGTGCACTGCCTCTGTGTTTCTCAGTCCTGGAGACAGGGTGAGTCACCTGCATAGCGCACTGGGCTAGACCAGACAGAACCCAGGCAGCGGGTCTGGAGCCTGACTGCTGATCTCAGGGTGTTCATACATGCCTTTGATCCATTTATGTTTCACCAGCCCCAAGGCTGCACTACAAATATGGATGTGCTCTTTCATTTGATAAAGAAATATCAAAACCTAGTTTTCCGTAATAGCTAGTTTGCCACGGGTTCATGGTTGTTTATTCCTCTTCCACCTGCATGACCCTATCGTTGTGGGCTTGTAGCTTCCAGCCCGATGTTCTGAAATATTTGCCTGAAAAGTACAACACACAGTCTTCATTTGAGGCCATGCGGGCCTTGATTTTCTAGAAAAGTCATGCTGACCTTTTTTGCTTCATGAATCCCTTTGAGGATATCACGAAGGCTACATGTTCCGCACCCCCCGCCCCAGATAAACATACATTTTTACATATGGTTTCAAGGGATTGCGTAACCCCATGGCATCATTCACAATCCTCCAGGGCTCAGGAAATCAAGGTTCAGAAGGTTTGATTTAGAAGCTCTCTGAATTAAAATAATAGAGGGAAAGTAGCATTAGACTAAGACACACATAAGCTATCTTGACAGTTTAAGGAACTCAAAATTTTAAATGGTCCTTTGGACAGTAAGGAGATTAAATCAGTCAACTCTAAAGGAAATCAACTCTGAATATTCATTGGAAGAACTGATGCTGAAGCTCCAATAATTTGGCCACCTGATGCAAAGAGCCGACTCAGTGGAAAAGACCCTGATGCTGGGAAAGATTGAAGGCAGGAGAAGAAGGAGGTGACAGAGGATGAGATGGTTGGACAGAATCATCTACAGGAATGTGAGCATGGTCCAGAAGATGGTGAAGGACAGGAAGCCTGGGCTACTGCAGTTCATGGGTTCACAAACAGTCAGACACGACTGATCGACTGAACAACAGCAGAGCATTCAAATGTGAGTCTGCTACTTCTGTGAGCCCCAAACAAAGAGAAAACACAAACCTGCATCTCTTATGCTTGGAGTATAGAGTGGCCTTTCAGAGTGACCAGGGGAACCTGGGAGCGCCCTGTGGGGTGGTCTCAGGCCATCATTTCCTCCCTGGGGGTCAGCCTGGGGTAGTGCTCCTTCCTCCCCCCAGAGCATCACAGGGCAAGGCTGCAGGTGTTTGTGGGTGAACCTGTGGGTCCTGAGGAGGCACATGAGTGCAGGAAGTTGCAGGGGTTGAATGGACTATCCAAGAGTGGATATGAACAGATTCTATTTGGGGCGGTGGTGTAGAGTGATGAAATATTGTATTCCACCCCAACACCCACTCTGGCAATAACAGGACAAGAGGTAGCCTGAGGTCAAATCATGTTACTGTCCAGAAACAGCCAGGACCTGGGGACTGTCTGACCGGAGTTGCTGCATGCACACTCAAGCGTCCCTACATTCTGGGAACATGGAGATCAGATGGCATGGGATCCGGACACCTGCTCAGAGCGGGGGCCTGAGGACCAAGACTAGACTGGAACCTGTGGGTGGACTCTGGGATCCAGAGGTGGGGGAGGGTGGATTCCACGAATAACAGACTCTCCAGGGAAGCGCCTGCTCCTGTTTGATGAGGGATGCTTTATTGTATAGCATGTGGGGATCAGAAGGGACCTGTGAAAGTGGTGGATGAAAGAAGAGCTGCCTGGCATCGTGGGCTAGAGATCCACATGGAAAGCAGTGTTCCCGGAGGCACACAGGCTCAGATTGGCTGGGGCAGAAACCTGGGACAGTGGAGGCTGCAATTTTGGCACATGAGAAGATAGCTCTTCCACTTGAAAGATTCTACAGCTTCAGGAATTGTTTTCTTAGCACAAAAGACCACATTCCCCAGATCCCAAGTGGTCTCTGATGTGGGGGTGGGAGAGACTTCTGCAGCCCCTGATGGGCCTGGGGTGAGGGGTGTAGCATGGTCACCAGAGGCCAAATTTGATTCAAAGTCAAGCCTAGTTCCCCTGTCCTTTTAGCCAAAAGTCCTGAACATTATCTGGTGTTTTGGGTCCCTATCCCTGGGATGATCTTTCATAAATGATAAATCAGCAATGAGATGATAATGTTGAACCAGAAGCAGGAATACCAACAAAGCTGGAAGGATATGCACTGATTACTTTTTTATCTCATGATGGCTTTCTATCTCATGACCTTTCATTCCAAACGTGGTTGCCCGCTATCTTCCCTTCCCATAGCCTCTTTATGTCTGACTCCAAAATGGGAGACAGCAGAGAGGCACTCATAAAATTGCTTTATTATTAAAAAGTGGTGGGTTTTGAAATCATTGGAGTGGTGGTAAGAAAACTTCCCAGACAGGAAACCCAATCTGCGCCAGGACTTGGTTCCCAGCATCCACTGACTCCTCTTCCACACCAGGCTCTAGTAGTAGTGTTCGTGTCTTTAAAGTGTATGTAAAATCCAGCGCCAGCCTCCCTGGGCATCCGGAGTGTTCATCTGAGAAGCTGCCTTAATTTCCTGACAAACCCGATTGGGTAGAAAGCCCTGTCCTATTGCATTTAAAAATATTTGCAGACCAGTTTTCTTTTTTTTTTAATGACTTATAGAAAAGAGAGAATACTTAATATTTTTACTGAAGGCAGTGCAGTTTCTTTTGAAACATTAAAGAAATCGTGCCTGATGCAGGCCTGGGTAGCATCAGATAAGAAGAGTCCAGAACCTCTCTGCTGCAGTGTCAGGTATAATCCCACCATGGCTGCAGGGACGTACAAGCCTCTTGCTTGGCAGCTGGGTACCAACTCTGACTGTGCCAGGCCAGAGTGGAGGCCCTCCGTTCCCACTGCCTCCTGTTTTCCTGGTAAAAACTCTACACACCAACTGGCAGGCCTCCCATGACCATGTGCTGAGCCTAAACCTGTCAGTGTTCATAGACTTAATAGTGTTGTTAAGCAAATACATAAAGAGCAAGTACAAGCCATCCCTCTGTTAGCTGTTGTTTTTGTTTAAATGATATCACTGGAGCAACAGAGTCACTGTATATCCTCTGTCTCTGTGCTTTTATATCTCTTCATGAAATTATGTTTTTGCTTTTCAGAGTTTAAACATTATGCTTTTAGAGGGTTAAAGATACCAGATGCCTGAAGTTGAAATTATGTACAAAGCTTGTTGCTCAGTCACTCAGTCATGTCTGACTCGTTACGATCTCGTGGACTGCACTACGCTAAGCTTCCGTGTCCTTTACTGTCTCCTGGGGTTTGCTCAGACTCATGTCCATTGAGTTGGTGATGCCATCCAATCATCTCATTCTCTGTCATCGCCTTGTCCTCCCGACTTCAATCTTGTACAAAACTCCCCGAGGGTTATCAAGAACTGGTAAAATGAATTGTTTCATAAATGCACCTCTCTGCTAATAGTCTGTATGGTTTGAGAGACAGAAACTAAGATTGGCCAGCTCTAAGAACATCTGTCTTTGATGAACAAACACTCACTATGAAGTTTTTTCTCTGGTCCCCTCCACCCCTGGTACAACATTCAAACACAGTCACCTCTCACTTTGAGTCTTTCAATCTCTTATATCTGCTGTCTCTCCCTCCCGTGCCTCTGTTTACCCTCAACAACTCTATCTTTCGAATTGCATCCTGGTGTCCTGGGTGCTGTTCTGTAGTCACTGATTCTACAGGGGATGGGAACCTGTGTGTTCCAGGTATCCCACCTTCTGTCCTGACAGGGGTGCCCTCTGCTGGACCAGAGCTGTCCACACCCAGGCCTGATGGTTCCAAGGAGGGAAAGCCCATTAAGAGGAAGTAGACATCTTTGTGGTCACATGTCTACTATAATACCAGCACCAAAAGTATGGAGAGAGATGTGGGGAAACCTTCAATTTCTGCATTTTCAAATTCTACCCATTTTTAAAGATTTTTTTCACCCTGACACTTTCCTTAATCTCAAAATGATGGTGCTGTCCTCCTAGGCATCTCTGTGCACCTTACTCTTTTCCTTGCACTGTGATTAGCACGCTCTACTCCTGCCTTGCTGTCTCCTTTCTCAAAACATAAATTCTTTCATTCATGAAGGTGAGGTCCATGGTTGAGTGTATTTACATCCTTCAGAGGGTTCTGTATCTATTAGAGCCTAGATATGTATGAGTGGGATAGAAAAAAAATTTTTTTAAAAATATGTTATTCTTAACCACCTTGCTCAGGAGATGAGTGGTAATATTAATGAATGTGATTTTTGCAGGAAGATCCCCTAGAGAAGGAAATGGCAACCTGCTCCAGTATTCTTGCCTGGGAAATCCCATGGACAGAGGAGCCTGGTGGGCTATAGTCTAAGGGGTCCAAAAGAGTGTGACACAACTTAGCAACTGAATGATCACCACCACCAGTGAAATGCCTCAAACATTTGTTAGACTGGTGTAACTCAGTGAGCCAATGTTTTTAAAATGACCAATATAGTGTGTTACAGGCTTCCCTTGTGGCTCAGCTGGTAAAGAATCCTTCTGTAATGCGGGAGACCTGGGGTCAACCTCTGGGTTGGGAAGATCCCCTGGAGAAGGGAATGGCTACCTACTCCAGTATCCTGGCCTGGAGAAATGTACTGTACTATACATATACTGTATAGTCCACGGGGTCACAAAGAGCGGGACACAACTAAGTGACGTTCACTGTCACTTTCATCGTGTGTTATGAAATTGTGATTGTGTAAAGTTTCTATTTAAAGGGCAAGAAAGACCAATGGAATAGTGTAACCAAGTATGAAAATCTATTAATGTTATTTCAAATTCCACATGGTAGCTATTTTCTGGAAAACCATGACTGGTTGTGTTTTGGTATAGAATCACTGAAGAATATCCACAATTATCTGAGAAAGCTACTAAAATATTCTTTCCTTTTCTGACAATATGTCATACAAAGCTAAATTTTCTTTATTAATTCAACCAGAAAAATATATTTTAACAGTCTAAATGTTGAAAGAGATATCAGAACTGAACAGTCTTCTATAAAACCATATTTTAAAAGCATTTGTAAAAATGTAAAATGGTGCTCCTGTTCTCACTTACTGTTTTGGAAAATAGAATCATTTTTTCATTAAAATATGCAATTTTTTGCATGCAAAATTTTTTAAAATGTTAAAGCAATGCAAAACATATTCTTTTTGTTGGGGAAAGATGGATCAATATTGGTCAATGTTGGTCCTCAAATCTTGAGTTTCCTTCATATTTCATCAATTTATTATTTGTAAAAATTACCACTTCAACTTTGGATTTAAATGACTTTTTGTCCTCTAATTATTGCAAATCAGTTTCTCTAGAATATGACATTTAGCAGTCAAAATTATGTATTGATATGTCCACAATGTATTAATATTTCAAAGCAACCTTATTTCAGAACTATAATCTGTCCATGATACAAAAGTATAGCAATAGATAGCTTGATATGTTCATTGTCGTATTAGAAAAAGACAGATTAACTGGAATAAATTCTTAGTAAAATAGATTGGATACTAGACTTTGTGTAGCTAGTCTTTAAGTCTCTGTCTCTCTCACACATAGCACTGAAATTCACTGTTAAGTCCAATCTCCTAATAAATAATATGGTAGAGATCCTTGAAAACCTATACACAGCGTAGTTAAAATAAACAAGAGGAAGTCTGATTAAAGCTTGTGGTCAGGAAGAAATCTCAATCTATCCAGAAGAAAAGCATATAAATGAAGAAAGATGTAAGCCATTCACTGTAAACTAGATGTACAACCATTTGCTAGTGAGCAATGCTCAGTAGAAGCTGGTCTATTTTATGTCCTTTCTTTGGTGGTTTGCGACCAAAGTATAAAAATAATTTCACCCTTTCCTATAAGATTGTCAGCAACATGGACCCTAAATATAGTCCTACATGCTTTATCTTCTTGTAGGGATGTATGTTGATAATGAGGTTTCCAGTTTCTTGATTTTACAGTGATCTTAAAGAAGGAAATCTATGGACAAGCTTGCAAAAGACAAAAAGCATGAAGAGACCTCTGAAAAGAACACCTCTGAGACCACGCACTAGGCTTTTCCATGATAAAATCAACAGGAGAGAAATCTGGGTGCCAAAGGCAGCAACCCACTCATCTGCTGGGCTGCTCAGAGCCTGGACCCATGGCCAGGGGAGCAGAGGGAGAGAAGCCCAGGTCTCCCTGCCCTGGACACATATTCTGATGCACACTCTGCATATTCTGACAGTCGCTGGACTTCTACTATCCTCTTCAACTGTAAATTTAAGACAGGAAAGCATCAACCCCCCAGCTGCAACAAACCACATTTTGTTTTGTTTTTAAACAGTGTGTGTGGAGACCACTGAAAATGGAAGCCCCAGAGCCCTGTTTAGGTAAAATGAAGAGCTCGTCTTCCTTACTTTTCACCGTGAGGTACATGGACTTGCTGACGTCCGCGCCCACATCGTTGCTGACCTTGCACAGGTAGTAGCCACTGTCTTCTTCCACCACGTGCTTGATCAACAGAGACCCATTGCTGAGGACCTGAATTCGGCCATTCAGGGCAATCGGTTGGAACTGGGGAACCCCAGCACCTGGAATAAAATAAAATAAAGAGGAATGGTGATGCCAACAGGAGTAAATACAGGGAGACAATAACTCAAGGTCATCAGACCACAAAGGGGAGGTGACGGATGCTGAACACACATCCTAGCGGACAGGCACCTGATGTGCCAGGATTTTTTTTTTCTTTCTTCTGATAATGAAATTCTTGTTTAGGGAGAGACATGTTTATTTAAAATGATAGCATTTCAAACGTTGAGATGAACAGGAAGAGACCTTACAGATAGTTTCCACATAAAAAGCCAGATTTGATGAGCCTTAACTGGTTGATAAATTATTCACAGGAATCACAGTAGAATGACTACAGAAGTAGACATCTTGTGTGTAACTAACTTAATTTGTTGTGTTCCCAGGGACTTAAAATGAATGTAAACAAGAGTGCTTCAGGGGGAGGACATTTGAAGACTTCCCATGATGCACACATCTGAGACTACAAGGTGAATACTAATATTGCAGACTTCCCTTCTAAGCGTGGTCTAGAGATACAATGTATTATTAATACCATTTAATGTTATTAAATAAATGTTAGATCATTGCACTAAGACAGAGCACAATTAAAACACCTTAAAGTACTTGCATTCAAGGAGATATAGCCCAGATATCTATGCTATGATCATAAATGTGATCCATATAAAAGATCCATATGAAACTACTTTGAAAAATAAACCTAGAAATAATAAAACAGAAGACAAGGGAGGTTTCTGGGAAAACAGTAGTTGGATGAATCAGATGATACTACTGTGTTGCTTTTCCCCCTTCTGGGACTTAGGAGGCTGTGGTCTAGGCCTTGAAAGTCTAATAGGGTTTCTCTTATATTCTGATCTGAATCTGAAGATTTGGGGAGAATATCCACAGGTGAAGACAACTCCATCTTTCTAGAGAAAGCCCAAAGCATGGGCCAAATATGAGCTCTAGAGAAGAGCTGCTGGTTTCTGTGTACCCAGAACCTGAGTGGGACCTGAACAGGTGAGAGGTCACCCACTCATGTGGGAAACTTCAGACTTTGTGTATGGGGAAATGAAATGAGAGGGGATACAATTCTTCCTGTAGTTTCCCCTGTAACTCATCATTTACTTATTGGTGTCCTTCAGGTCACAGTAGCAGAGACTACTGCTGTGCCTCCTCTTCCCTGTTTCAGCTCCACCAAAGAGACAAAGGAAGTTAACTATGTATCTAAGGGGACCTCCACAATGAATCTGAAAGGCAAGCAGCATCGCTAAAGCAGGTAGGTTCTACCAAAAGAGAACTTCTAGAGAAGATACATGAACGAGTTCAAATTTAAAAAATAGAATTCCATTTCTGAAAAGGATGGAGAAAGACACAAAAGAATGTCACTTCCATTCTAACCACCAAAGGGAGATTGTTAATCTACAAAATCATACTTTTCTTGGAACGAATCACAGAGCAGAAGTCACAAGCAACTGGGTAAAGTTAGTCGCAAAGAATTTATAATATCCTACAAGGAGCTATGGCATATGTAAACAATCTCATGTTTGGTAGAGAGTGAGAGGACAAGATCCTGGACATATAAGCAGAAAGAAGTAAAGAACTGGAAATAAGTATAGCCCAATTCAGTTTCTACTCTTTTATGCATCAGAGTATTATAAGATAATAAAATATCGTAAGATACAAAATTAAAAAGAAATAAGCAAGCAGAAAGGACCAGAGAGGAAATCATCAACAGTCTTGAAAGCTTAGTATGAGGCTATCGAATAAGAACTTTATGACAACTATGACTAATAAACATAGACAGGTAAGGGATTCAGAAAGAACATTAAAACCATACAAAAGAAAAAGATAGATAAATAAAATGTTAGAAACAACACTGCTACAATATTAGATGTAAGGAATTCCTTAATCTAATTAGCAGATTGAATACGGTAGAGGAAATAATTAATGAACCGGAAGCTAGGCCAACAGAAATTATCCAAATTATAACAAAAAGTGCAAAAGAGTGAAAAAGACAGAATAGGTTGTCCTAGAGCTGTAGAACAATACCAAATATTCTAACATTGGGTAGTGACAGTCTCAAAAAGAGAAGATAGGGGCAGAAGAAATAATATTTGAAATATAGATGACTTTAATATCACTATCAATCATTTTGACTGAACTGAGATTTACAGAACTCTACATCCTAGAACAGCAGATTCCATGCTGGTTTTGAGTGCACATGGAACAGTTACCCAGAGAGATAGTATTTTAGGCCATAATAAAAAGTTCAATACATGTTATAAGATAAATTAATACAGATTATGTTCTAGGTCCAGAAAAACATCTATTTCTGCTTTATTGACTATGCCAAAGCCTTTGACTGTGTGGATCACAATAAACTGTGGAAAATTCTGAAAGAGATGGACATACCAGATCACCTGATCTGCCTCTTGAGAAACCTGTATGCAGGTCAGGAAGCAACAGTTAGAACTGGACATGGAACAACAGACTGGTTCCAAATAGGAAAAGGAGTACGTCAAGGCTATATACTGTCACCATGCTTATTTAACTTCTATGCAGAGTACATCATGAGAAACGCTGGGCTGGAGGAAGGACAAGCTGGAATCAAGATTGCCGGGAGAAATATCAATAACCTCAGATATGCAGATGACACCACCCTTATGGCAGAAAATGAAGAGGAACTAAAGAGCCTCTTGATGAAAGTGAAAGAGGAGAGTGAAAAAGTTGGCTTAAAGCTCAACATTCAGAAAACGAAGATCATGGCATCCGGTCCCATCATCTCATGGCAAATAGATGGGGAAACAGTGGAAACAGTGGCTGACTTTATTTTTCTGGGCTCCAAAATCACTGCAGATGGTGATTGCAGCCATGAAATTAAAAGATGCTTACTCCTTGGAAGAAAATTTATGGCCAACCTAGATAGTATATTCAAAAGCAGAGACATTACTTTGCCAACAAAGGTCCGTCTAGTCATGGTTTTTTCAGTGGTCATGTATGGTTTTTCCAGTGGTCATGTATGGATGTGAGAGTTGGACTATCAAGAAAACTGAGCTCTGAAGAATTGATGCACTGAAGAACTGTGGTGTTGGAGAAGACTCCTGAGAGTCCCTTGGACTGCAAGGAGATCCAACCAGTCCATCCTAAAGGAGATCAGTCCTGGGTGTTCATTGGTAGGACTGATGTTGAAGCTGAAACTCCAATACTTCGGCCACCTGATATGGAGAGCTGACTCATTTGAAAAGACCCTGATGCTGGGAAAGATTGAGGGCAGAAAGAGAAGGTGGACAACAGAGGATAAGATGTTTGGATGGCATCACTGATTCAATGAACGTGGGTTTGGATGAACTCTGGGAGTTGGTGATGGACAGGGAGGCCTGGCATGCTGCGGTTCATGGGGTCGCAAAGAATCGGACACAACTGAGTGACTGAACTGAACTGAACTGAACTGATGTTCTAGTTCCACAGAAAAACTAACATTGAGATTAATAACAGAAATGTATCTGGAAAAAACCTCAAATATTTGAAAATTAAACAATGTAATTCTAAATAACTCATGAGTCAAAGAAGAAATCACCTAAATAATTAGAAGATACATATATATATATATATAATATATAAATATACATATATTTTTGAGTTGAATAAGAATGTAAATGCAATATATCAAAATGCATGGAATGCAGTTAAAAGCAACACTTAGATGGAAGTTTGTAGCATTAATGTTTGTATTGGAAAAGGAAAAAGATCACACATCAGTGATCCTCCTTCAGAAGCTATTCAAAAAGAGCAAATAAAATCCAAAGTTAGGAGAAATAAGGAAATTAATAGAGAGGAAAACTGAAATCAACAAAATAAGAAAACAGAAAAAAACTAAAGAAAAAATCAATAAAACAAAAATATAGTTCTTCAAAAAAAAAACACGATAGATAATCCTCTATCAGGACTGATCAGGAAGAAGGGAGAGATAAAAGCTACAAATAACTATCATGAAAGAGGCTATCACTGCAGCCCTTACTTGAATTAAGAGGATAATAGAAAAATATTAGGAATAATTTTGTGCCAATAAATTCGAAAAGTTATATTAAATAATAAATTTCTGGGACAAAACAAACTCTCAAAGAACAGTCTGGAAAATTAGATAACCTTAATAGTCCCATATATATAAATACATTTAATTTATTGTTTAAAATCTCCCACAAGAATACTCAAAGCTGAGACAGCTTCAGTAGTGAGGTTAGCTAACACTTAAAGAAAAAAAATACCAATTCTACACGAAGTCTTTCAGAAAATACAAGAGGAAGGTGTACTTTATCACTGATTTTATGAGGCCAACATCATCTCGATACCAAAATCAAATAAATACCTTAGAACTACTGACCAAAATCCACAACGAATCCAGACATAAAAATCCTTAACCAAATGTTAGCAAGTTAGGTTTATCAACATATAAAAAAATATGTCATGAACAAGTGAAATTTAATCTAGGAATGCAAGGTTGGTTTAAATTCAAAGATTAGTTAATGAAATCCTTCATATCGACAAACCAACAAAAAAGCACAATATGATTACTTGAATGAATACAAAGAAAGAATAAAAAATATTTTATAGAATCCAGCAATCTGATAAGACCCTGATAAAAATCTCACAGTAAACTAGTTATAAAATGGAATAATTTGATAAAAGATTTGAAAAAAGTCACAACTAGCATCATTTTTTCACTCAATTGTAAAAACTAAATTATTTTCCACCAAAGATCAAGAAAGAGACAAGGAGTTCTGGTCTTGACATTTTTATTCAAGATTATTCTGAAGATTCTAGCAAGACCAATAGAAAAAGTAAAAGAAATAAAGTGCACATATATTAGAAAAGAAGAATGGAACTGCCTTCCCTCATGGATGACAGAATTATTTATAGATGATCAAAAGTACCTATAAAAAAGTTTCTAGAAAAACAAGTGAGTTTAACAAAGTCATAGAACACGTGGACACATCAAAATATAAAATTTAAAGCTAATTGTATCTATATATGTAACAGACAATTGGAAACTGAAATTTTTAAAAGGTGATAATGTTGCATTAAAGCATGAAATATTTAGAGATATATTTTAACAAGATAAGTGCAAGATTGGCCTACTGAAAACTGCAAAAGTTGTTGCTAACAATTATAGAAGACCTAAATAAATGGAGATGGAGCATTCACTATACTATGTTCATGGATAGAAATTTTCAATATTTTCACTGATTGGAAATCTTTTTCTATAAAAGGCCAAATAACAAATATTTTATGGTTTGCAATCTGTCACAAATATTTTATGTTTGCAAGTCTGTGACATTCCTTATTTCTGTCTCTGAAGCATGAAAGCAGTGATAGAAAATACATGTGTGCGTGGGTACTTAGTTGATCAGTCATGTCCGACTCTTGTGACCCCATAGACTGTAGCCTGCTAGGCTCCTCTGTCCCTGGGATTCTCCAGGCAAGAATACTGGAGTGGGTTGCCATTTCCTTCTCCAGGGGATCTGCCCGACCCAGGAATCAAACCCAGGTCTTCCGCACTGGAGGCATACTCTTTACTCATTGAGCTATGGAGGAAGCCAAATACATAAATCAGCACAATCATGTTTCAATAACATTTATTTACAAAAGCAGGTTTTGAGCAGGATTTGACTTGTGGTTCAATTTGGTGACATCTGATTTAAAGGTATTACTGACTAAAAAAAAAAAAAGTATATGGATGTAAGTGAAAGTGACTCAGTCATATCCAACTCTTTGGAATTCTCCAGGCCAGAATACTGGAGTGGGTAGCCTTTCCCATTGTCAGGGGATCTTCCCATTCCCGGGATCAAACCCAGGTCTCCCGCATTGCAGGTGGATTCTTTACCAGCTGAGCCACAAGGGAAGCCAAGAATACTGGAGTGGGTAGCCTATCCCTTCTCCAGCGGATCTTCCCAACCCAGGAATCGAACCGGGGTCTCCTGCTTTGCAGGCAGAGTCTTTACCAACTGAGCTATCAGGGAAGCCCATATGGAAGAATGTAAAGTTAGAGGAATGGTATATACTAACAATACTCACACATCTGCTTTAGTTCTTTATCTCATATATAATGTATGAAAGAGATTTATGTGGTGGCTTTGACAGCCTTTCATAACATCATTCTAATAGATAAATGGTTTTAATTCATCTTATTTATAAAGAATTCAAAATCAGGGATGAAAAAAACATTATAGTAGTTTTTAATGTTGAGTTTGCCAAAAAGTTTGTTTGGAAAGATGTCATGCAATAGTCATGGAAAAATGCAAACAAATGTTTTGGCCAACCCAATACTTTCAGTGTTACTTTCTTCAGTATCAGCTACTGATTGTTTTATAAAGTATGATGAAATTAACAAAATTATTCTTATTCCTACACCTTTTACTACTTGGGAATAGACCAAAAAATTATCAAAATGCATAACATGCAAAATTACAACAGAAACACATACAATATTAATTATTTAAAACTTAGTTCATATGAATATTCACAGAATATTTAAACAGATGTTTGATGGTTAATGAAAATATCTGCCATAAGGGTGGTGTCATCTACATAACTGAAGTTATTGATATTTCTCCCGGCAATCTTGATTCCGGTTTGTACTTCATCTAGACTGGCATTTTGCATGGCATACTCTGCATATAAGTTAAATAAGCAGGGTGACAATATACTGCCTTGATGTACTCCTTTCCCAATTTGGAACCAGTCCTTTGTTTCATGTCCAGTTCTAACTGTTTATTCTTGACATGCATACAGGTTTTGCAGGAGACAGGTAAAGTGGTCTGGTATTCCTGTTTAAGAATTTTCCAGTTTGTTGTGATCCACAGTCAAAGGCTTTAGCATAGTCAATGAAGCAGAATTAGTTATTTTTCTGGAATTCTCTTCCTTTTTCTATGATCCAATGTATGCTGGCAATGTGATCTCTGGTTCCTCTTCCTTTTCTAAGCCCAGCTTGCACATCTGGAAGTTCTTGGTTCATGTACTGTTGAAGCCTAACTTGAAGGATTTTGAGCATTACTTTGCTAGCATGTGAAATGAGTGCAACTGTGCAGTAGTTTGAAGATTCTTTGGCATAGCCTTTCTTTGGGATTGGAATGAAAACTGACCTTTTCTCCTTTAAGCACACGTAAAATTGTGCTTTGTCTTTACAAAATACTGTTTATTGTCCAATTACTAAGCATCCACTATGTGGTGGAGTGGATCCAGGGCAATTTGCTATGGTTACAAAAGATGGTGTCCTCTTTGTCAGTTTCTCTCTCTCAGGTCAGAATCCTCACTCTGGGGAAATGTGAGCTGTTATATTGTAAGCCTCCCTGGAGAGAGATTTCCTCGAGGATTTTCTTCAAACAAAGTTCTGTGAGAAGCTGGATCCTGCCAGCAACCACACAAGTGGGCTTGAACTTTGAGATGACTGCATCCCTGGCCGGAAACCTGACTGCAGCGCAGAGAGACCTTCATCTAAGGACTCGACTAAGCCGTACTCAGATTCCTGCCCCAGAGAAATCAGAAGATCATAAGTATGCATTATCATTGTTAAGTAACTAAGCTTAGGGGTAACCTGTTACACAGCAAGCAATCTCCAGCCCACTGTGAGAAACTAGGCAATCAGGAAGGCATTCAGTTCCTCAGTTTCCTTACCTGTAAAATGGATTAATCATAGGTCCTCCTTCATAAGGTGGTAGAGACATTTAAGTTCTTAACCTACGGTAGGGCATGGAGGATGTACACACTATTGCTGCTTGTTTTTTCTAATTTCTGTTCTAAGTATTTAATCATTTAATGCTAGTTGACTTTACATCTTTCCTATTCCACAAGACCAAGGACCATGTTACAGTGGACCTCTCTGCTTATCAATCAGCTCATCAATAGAAAGATATAGTGGAAAGGAGGCTTTTTGGTAAATCCTTGGAGTGGAATTCTGTATATTTAAGTGTTAAAATGTATTGTTAAGTTCCTTAGTAAAAGATGGAGCTATTTTATTTCCACTGGCTGGGGTTCATTTTTTCCTCAGACATTGATCTTCACCAATATGGTATATATCTCATTATTTTAATTTACATGATTTTACTAATTTTTGTATTATTTTTTGCTTTTGCTTATAGATATTCAGTCACTAAGTCATGTCTGACTCTTTGAGACTCTATGAACTGCAGCACACCTGGCTCCCTTGTCCTTCAGTGTCTCCCAGAGTTCACTCAAACTCATGTCCATTAAGTCAATGATGCTGTCTAACCATCGCGTCCTCTGCCACCCTCTTCTTTTATCTTCAGTCTTTCCCAGTGTCAGGGTCTTTTCCAAGGTGTCAGTTTTTGCATCAGGTGACCTGATTGGAATTTCAGCTTCAGCATCAGTCCTTGTAATGAATATTCAGGACTGATTTCCTTTAGGATGGACTGGTTTGATTTCCTGGCTCTCCAAGGGACTCTTTGAAGAGTTTTCTCAGAACTACAATTTGAAAGCATCAATTCTTTGGTGCTCAGCCTTCTTTATGATCCAACTCTCACATACATACACTACTGAAAAAACCATAGCTTTGACTATACAGACCTTTGTTGCAAAGTGACATCTCTGTTTTTTATTATGCTGTCTAGGTTTGCCATAGCCTTCATTCCAAGGAGAAAGCATCTTTAAATTTCACACCTTCTGACCTGGGGAACTCATCTTCTGGTGTCATATCTTTTTGCTTTTTCACATTATTCAGGGTTATTGTAGCAAGAATGCTGGAGTGGTTCACCCTTCACTCCACCAGTAGATTACATTTTGTCAGAACTCTTCACTCTGACCCAACCATCTTGGGAGGCCCTGCATGTCATAGCTTCATTGACTTACACAAGCCCTTTTGGCACAAGGCTATGATCTATGAAGGGATGCTTATAGATAACTGAGCATCTTTTAATGAATGCATCAGTAATTTGTATTTGTTTTTTTGGTGAACATTATGTCTATATTCTTTGCTATATTCATGTACCTACTGGATACATCAGTAACCTCAGATATGCAGATGAAACCACATTTATGGCAGAAAGTGAAGAAGAACTAAAGAACCTTTTGATGAAAGTGAAAGATAGAATGAAAAAGCTGGCTTAAAACACAACATTCAAAAAATGAAGATCCCATCACTTCATGGCAAATAGATGGGGAAACAATGGAAACAGTGAGAGACTACTTTTGGGGGCTCCAAAATCACTGCAGATGGTGACTGCAGCCATAAAATTAAAAGATGCTTGCTCCTTAGAATAAAAGCTATGACCAACCTAGACAGCATATTAAAAAGCAGAGATATTACTTTGCTAACTAAAGTCTATCTAGTCAAGGCTATGGTTTTTCCAGTAGTCATGTATGGATGTGAGAGTTGGAGTATAAAGAAAGCTGAGTGCTGAAGAATTGATGCTTTTGAACTGTGGTGTTGAAGAAGACTCTTGAGAGTTCTTTGGATGGCAAGGAGATCAATCCAGTCCATCCTAAAGGAAATCAGTCCTGAATATTCATTGGAAGAACAGATGCTGAAACTGAAACTCCAATACTTTGGCCACCTGATGTGAAGAACTGATTCATTGGAAAGAATGATGGTGGGAAAGATTGAAGGTAGGAGGAGAAGGGGATGACAGAGGATGAGATGGTTGGATGACATTATCGACTCAATGGACATTAGTTTGAGAAAGCTCTGGGAGTTGGTGCTGTGCAGGGAAGCCTGGCGTGCTGCAGTCCATGTGGTTGCAAAGATTTCAGTAGACTGAACTGAACTGAATTGTTGGATTTTGTCTTTTTCTTCTTTTGCCAAAGCACTTTGAGTCCTAAAAATGATTCTATATTCCTATTTTTAGAAAACTATTTTTCTTCATGTTGTTTCAATCAGGATTGCATTTTGGATATTATCAGCTACCTTTTCATCATTTATTGAGATGATCATCCTTCTTTTTCTTATAAAAGTTTATTGCATCTTTTAAGGTCTGGTTTCATACATTATAAAACTCCTTCTTCTGGATAATGTGTTCATTATGGTAAGGATAAATATTATTGAAACTTAAAAATCAGAGGAAAAAGCCTTTGATTTTTATTTATGTGCTTAATTTTGGTAAACTGTTTGAAAGGTCTATAAAGGCTATCGTTGCCTTTCTCAAAGTTAGCTGCAAAATTGGGAGCCAGATCTAGACTAATACACACAACCTAAAAATTCAGTCAAAGGTAGGATTTTTAAAGTATATCCATAAGGCAGTAAACCAAGAAATCTGAAAATGCTATGAAATTTACAAATTATATAAAAATGTGTTACAAAGCCCTGAAACATCAAAATGCTGTTAGAATGTGAGAAATTTATAGGATTGTTCATGTCAAAAACACAAATGCTTTCTTTTCCTTGAATAATTTTCACCAGAGAAATACTTACAATATTTGACCCATTTAATAGTAAAGAGTTACAATAAAATTCAGCTTCATTGCTAAGCTTTCTCAGTTGAGTAGCTGAAAAAGATTATTTATTAATTCCTATGTGGACTGAGAGCAGTCTCTTCATTACTAAAAGATCCTAGTGGAGACAGAGACAATGTATAAGTGCAGTTGAATACCATTAAATATCTTTTTTTTCCATCAGAAAATGAACCAAACTTGATGGGATATAGCATTTATAAATGTGATCATGCTAAACAGAGCCATTCATCCACCATATGGACAAGCGTTCCAACGGTGAGCACATATTCAATCAGAGGAAAGTGGACTTGGGCCACGACTTGACAGAATTATAGTTCATCGACTTTAGATGCATCATCATTGTAAAGAACAAAATTTAACACAGTGCACACTCTATTTCAAAAATCTGCAATCCTGTTAGCATAACATAAGCACTTTGGGTAATTAGCTAGAAGATACACTTTCAGAAACCAGAAATCATTAATTAAAACTTGGTCAGTTTTCTGTGGCTAGTTGAGGTCAAGTGGGGACCATTTTAATGCTCCATTACATGAAAAGAAAGTGTTCACACATTATGTAAGGCACAAACTGAATGACTGGGTATGTTCCTACTGCATGACCCTTCTTATTTATTGAAAAGCTATGCTTAGCAGAACTTTCAAGAACTGAGGAGATGGAAACAGGAAAAAGAGAAACCAAGTATTGCCAAGTAAGCCTGCTTTGAAGGCAGCAGTAAACACCATCTTTGTTTCATCTCTGCTTCCCTTTGAGGTCTTTGCGGGTCTATAGGGAGAGGATTTGAACAAGAATCAGAAACTGAGTTCTAATGGTATCTCTGAATCCTTAGGAACTGGGCCCTTGAGCAAGCATTAGCTTATTCTGTCTGCATCCTGATGTCATCATATATGAAATGAGAAGAAGAACCCATTTCTAAGCCATATAGATTGTTCACACAAAAGGGAACAAGACTGCATGAATGCAAATGGGCATCAGTGCCCATATGCTGGGACCAGAAGATGCTGGTCAATGAGAATACTCAGAGAGTTTCCTGGAAGGTGAAAGATGATTTTTGTCTAGGAGAAAATAGGAAGGATATGGCTTTCTGCTCTGTAGGCTGCACCCTAGATGACCAGGCTCTCTGTTATTTCTCTCTTGCACCAAAGAATCAAAGCATAGTCCCTTTCTTTTTTAAAATATATATTTATTTATTTTAATTGGAGGCTAATTACTTTACAATATTGTATTGGTTTTGTCATACATTGAAATGAATCTGCCATGGGTGTACATGTGTTCCGCATCCTGAACACCCCTCCCTCCTCCCTCCTCATCCCATCCCTCTGGGTCATCACAGTGCACCAGCCCCGAGCATCCTGTATCATGCATCAAACCTGGACTGGCAATTCATTTCACTTGTGATAATATACATGTTTCAATGCCATTCTCCCAAATCATCCCACCTTCGCCCTCTCCTACAGAGTCCAAAAGACTGTTCTATACTGTGTCTCTTTTGATGTCTTGCATACAGGGTTATCATTACCTTCTTTTTAAAATCCATATATATGCATTAGTATACTGTATTGGTGTTTTTCTTTCTGGCTTACTTCACTCTGTATAATAGGCTCCAGTTTCACCCACTTCATTAGAACTGATTCAAATGTATTCTTTTTAATGGCTGAGTAACATTCCATTGTGTTTATGTACCACAGCTTTCTTATCTATTCATCTGCTGATGGACATCTAGGTTGCTTCCATGTCCTGGCTATTATAAACACTGCTGTGATGAACATTGGGGTACATGTGTCTCTTTCAATTCTGGTTTCCTCGATGTGTATGCCCAGTAGTGGGATTGCTGGGTTATAAGGCAGTTCTATTTCCAGTTTTTTAAAGAATCTCCACACTGTTCTCCATAGTGGCTGTACTAGTTTGCATTCCCACCAACAGTGTTAAGAGGATTCCCTTGTCTCCACACCCTCTCCAGCATTTATTGCTTGTAGACTTTTGGATCATAGCCATTCTGACTGGCGTGAAATGGTACCTCATTGTGGTTTTGATTTGCATTTCTCTGATAATGAGTGATGTTGAGCATCTTTTCATGTTTTTGTTAGCCATCTGTATGTCTTCTTTGGAGAAATGTCTATTTAGTTCTTTGGCTCACTTTTTGATTGGGTCATTTATTTTTTGGAATTGAGCTGTAGGAGTTGCTTGTATATTTTTGAGATTAATTCTTTGTCAGTTGCTTCACTTGCTATTATTTTCTCCCATTCCAAAGGTTGTCTTTTCACCTTGCTTATAGTTTCCTTTGTTGTGCAGAAGTGTTTAATTTTAATTAGGTCCAATTTGTTTATTTTTGCTTTTATTTCCAATATTCTGGGAGGTGGGTCATAGAGGATGCTGCTGTGATTTGTGTCTGAGAGTGTTTTGCCTATGTTCTTCTCTAAGAGTTTTATAGTTTCTGGTCTTATGTTTAGATCTTTAATCCATTTTGAGTTTATTTTTGTGTATGGTGTTAGAAAGTGTTCTAGTTTCATTCTTTTACAAGTGGTTGACCAGTTTTCCCAGCACCACTTGTTAAAGAGATTGCCTTTAATCCATTGTATAATCTTGCCTCCTTTATCAAAGATAAGGTGTCTATAGTTTTGTGGATTTATCTCTGGGCTTTGTATTTTGTTCCATTGATCTATATTTCTGTCTTTGTGCCAGTACCATACTGTCTTGATGACTGTGGCTTTATAGTAGAGCCTGAAGTCAGGCAGGTTGATTCTTCCAGTTCCATTCTTCTTTCTCAAGATTGCTTTGGCTATTCGAGGTTTTTTGTATTTCCATACAAATTGTGAAATTACTTGTTCTAGCTCTGTGAAAAATACCATTGGTAGCTTGATATGGATTGCATTGAATCTATAGATTGCTTTGGGTAGTATACTCATTTTCACTATATTGATTCTAAATCCTGACAAAGATGCCACAAATAAATAAATAAATAAAAAGAAAGAAAGAAAGAAAACTACAGGCCAATATCACTGATGAACATAAATGCAAAAATCCCTAACAAAATTCTAGCAAACAGAATCCAACAACATATTAAAAAGATCATACATCATGACCAAGTGGGCTTTATCCCAGGGATGCAAGGATTCTTCAATATCCACAAATCAATCAATGAAATATGCCACATTAATAAATTGAAAAATGAAAACATATGATTATCTCAATAGATACAGATAAAGCTTTTGACAAAATTCAACATCCATTTATGAAAAAAACCCTCCAGAAAGCAGGAATAGAAGGAGCATACCTCAACATAATAAAAGCTATCTATGACAAATCCACAGCAAACATTATCCTCAATGGTAAAAAATTGAAAGCATTTCCCCTAAAGTCAGGGACAAGACAAGGGTTCCCACTTTCACCACTACTATTCAACATAGTTTTGGAAGTTTTGGCCTTAGTAATCAGAGCAGAAAAAGAAATAAAAGGAATCCAAATTGGAAAAGAAGAAGTAAAACTCTCACTGTTTGCAGATAACATGATCCTCTACATAGAAAACCCTAAAAACTCCACCAGAAAATTACTAGAGCTAATCAATTAGTATAGTAAAGTTGCAGGATATAAAATCAGCACACAGAAATCCCTTGCATTCCTATACATCAATAATGAGAAAATAGAAAGAGAAATTAAGGAAACAATTCCATTCACCATTGCAACGAAAAGAATAAAATTCTTAGGAAAACCTAAAGAAACAAAAGACCTATATATAGAAAACTATAAAACACTGGTGAAAGAAATCAAAGAGGACACTGATATATGGAGAAATATACCGTGTTCATGGATTGGAAGAATCAATATAGTGAAAATGAGCATAGTCCCTTTTGACCTTATGGAGAAAGCAGTGTTCTCCTGAGGAAAGGACCTATTTTCCTTTCTCAGGGAGAGGGCTTTCCTGCTCTGAGAAGAGTTGATGGATTGAAGGGAGTGAGTAGACACAAAGATGGGGTGAGGATGGGATAAATAGAGTAAGTGCCCAAAGAACAGCAGGTGGACCTGTTTCAGGTGTGGTTGTGAGAAGGGAATCCTTGATCGGTGACAGAGGGCTGGGTTCTAGGAGTCTTGTTCCAGAGAAGAACTCCAAAGTGGACAGAGGCACAGTTCTGAGACACAGGTCCAATTTCAGGCTGGGGGACTATTCCCAAACCCAAAGAAAGAAGCTTCCATATGGTACACAATGCTCACGTCACGTTTTGTCTCTATGCTTGCATCAGAAAGTGCCTGTCTATCTCAGCTCTACCATTGTACTTCTAAACTCTCCTCTAAATTCCAGGGATGGGAAGCCTGAGAAGAAAATTTTCTTGGCTTATTTGTCATGATTCTGGTTTATATTTCACCAGTGAGAGGCACCTGAATATGACTTGGAAAGTGGAAGGAAGGAGAAATCACAATTCTCCTTTAGAAGCAGCCAGTCCCTGCATGTGTAGACACCAGACATCTAAACCCAGAACAAATTACCACTTCATTCTAGGGCAGTGGGGACCACAAATGGTTCCCACGTTTGTTAAGTTTCCGAAAGGCAGGTGACTCCCTCCCCTCCTTCTAAAAATATGCATGCATATAATGTACTGTACTAAATTCCTTCCTGATACATCACACCCTTATTAGGACAGCATCAAGGTTGCTGTTGCTGTTGGTTACTAAGTCCTGTCTGACTCTTTGTGACCCCATGGACTGCAGCATGGCAGGCTCTTCTGTCTTCCACTGTCTCCCAGAGTTTGCTCAAATTAATGTCTGTTGAGTCAGTGATGCTATCTCACCATCTCATCCTGCATTGCCCCCTTCTCCTCCTGCCTTCAATCTTTCCCAGCATTAGGGTCCTTTTCAATGTGTCGGCTCTTCTCATCAGGTGGCCAAAGTACTGGAGCTTCAGCTTTAGTATCAATTCTTCAAATGAATTTTCAGGGTTTATTTCTTTTAAGATTGGCTAGTTTGATCTCTGTGCTGTCCTAGGGACTCTCAAGAGTCTTCTCCAGCATCATAATTCAAAAGTGTCAAGGTCATTTCTTTTGTAAACCTTAATCTTGTTCAGTTCAGTTCAGTCACTCAGTCGTGTCTGACTCTTTGTGACCCCATGAATCGCAGCATGCCAGGCCTCCCTGTCCATCACCAACTGCCAGAGTCCACCCAAACCTATGTCCATCGAGTCAGTGATGCCATCCAACCATCTCATCCTCTGTCATCCATCAGGGTCTTTTCAAATGAGTCAGCTCTTCGCATCAGGTGGCCAAAGTATTGGAGTTTCAGCTTCAACATCAGTCCTTCCAATGAACACCCAGGACTGATTTCCTTCAGAATGGACTGGTTGGATCTCCTTGCAGTCCAAGGGACTCTCAAGAGTCTTCTCCAGCACCACAGTTCAAAAGCGTCAATTCTTTGGCACACAGTTTTCTTTATAGTCCAACTCTCACATCCATACGTGACCACTGGAAAAAACATAGCCTTGACTAGACATTACTTTAAGTAATGTCTCCGCTTTTCAATATGCTGTCTAGATTGGTCATAACTTTCCTTCCAAGGAGTAAGCGTCTTTTAATTTCATGGCTGCAATCACCATCCCTGCAGTGATTTTGGAGCCCAGAAAAATAAAGTCAGCCACTGTTTCCACTGTTTCCCCATTTATTTCCCATGAAGTGATGGGACCCGATGCCATGATCATAGTTTCCTGAATGTTGAGCTTTAAACCTACACTTTCACTCTCCTCTTTCACTTTTATCAAGAGGCTTTTTAGTTCCTCTTCACTTTCTGCCATAAGGGTGGTGTCATCTGCATATTTGAGGTTATTGATATTTCTCCTGGCAATCTTGTTATGTCTATCCTAAAGAATCTTATCATATGAAAACAAGTGAACTTAAGTGACTAGTACCTGCCCAGGGGTTTTTAGAACTTGGTGGTCCACTAGTTTATCATGCTGATTTCATAACTTTTACCCTGTATTTAAATTGCAAGTGTCTTTTTTTTTCTTCAATATGGAACATAGTTCTCTCACTCACTTATCAGAAAATGGAACCATGAACTGCATGACTCAGTACTAGCTGATGGGATATGCATCACTGGATAAAGTTTGAGTGGCTGAATTTTGCTGATGCCATCACAGCTTTGTATTGGGATGGTGGGGTGTGAGGCACCCCTGCAGCTGTGTTGATTGTATGAGGTTTTCAGTTACCATCTCCTTGGAGCAAGAGATCCCCAAACATTTGTCCTCAGTGTGGCTATTCCTATCCACAATAGGACAAGTTAGAAAGTTCCTGGGGAAAGTCAATGAAAAAGAAGGAAGACAGAGGAGTAGAGAAAAAGAAGCGGGCACAGGATCAACCAAGAGTCCATTTTCCTGGTGACTCTACCAAGGCTCAGGGTAATTGCAGCGTCCTTGGGTGTGGGATTCAGGGAGAATGGTCTATGGTGCAGGTCCTAGAGCCAGAGACTCCACTTATTTTAGCATAGAGGAAGGCAGAAGTTTTCCATCCCTGGTTGTTTTACTCTACCAACAAAGGAAGAAAGTAAAACAACACAATGACCACTCATCCTCTCTGTTCTGCTTGAAACAGAGCAGGACTCTATGGTCCTTGTCCACACAAGTCCTCAGTCTGCATTTTGTCTGAAAAAACTTTAGCCAAAGAATAAGTTTAATGAAAGAAATGAGAACATATAGAAACAAAGGAAAGCAGTCATCAAAGGAGGCCAAATAATAATAATGTAGTCATTAAGCAAAGTCAAGCATCTTTACTTCCTTTTTCAAGGGCTATAGATAATTTTATGAGCCATCTCCTGTGAGCTATTTTATAGATACTGAATACCCCACCAGGTAGAAGAATTTAACTGCATGAAGACCAGACTGTAGCTGTGACATAAGCTGCCACAATGCCAAGAATTGACTTCAAAGAACTGAAAACACATCACCTTTGAAACTGAAGATTAATTGTACCTAAAACAATCAAGATGATGCTGGTCAGACCATTGATGACCAATTTCAAGATGACTGTCAGAGTTGACCGTGCTGTTTCTGCCTGGAGCCCCCTTTTTCTGTCTATAAATTCTGTAAATCTCTTGCCCACTAATTGTCAATGGTGGGGGTTGGGGGGAAGTTGACCTTTGGACAGATGTCTGCCTTCTTCCCACCCCAGCTGGTGGCATCTGAAATAAAGAAAATTTTCCTTTCCACCAACCTGGCCTGTTTATTGGCTTTTGAGTGGCAAGCAGCTGGACTCCTACCTTTCAATAACATGCACCGTCCTTTTCCAAGAACTCATTATTGTTCAATAAGACCCATTGATTCTACCTGGAACAGACAAGCAGAGCTGCATTTATTGTACCGGAAGGAACAACACTTGACCCTAAAGTTGGGTTTATTTTCACCACTTTTTTTCCCAGGGAGGTGTCACCTTCTTCTTAGATTATTTGAGCTCTTTCTCTGTATTCATTCAAGATATATAGCTTGTCATATTTGCATGTTAGTGCGTACAAGGAGTACTGGATGACAAATGTGATTACATAGCCTTGATGAGTCTGGTGCAGGGGTTTGGAGCAGGTGCTGCTAGAAAAATCCAGCAGGATGCCTGCAGGTCCAGGAAATCAATGGACCAAAGAGGTTGGACGCATGGAAATGGAGACTTGGCACATCCTAACCTGAGGTGGTGAGTCTGGGAGCAGGCAGGGTTAAAGCTCTAGGTAGTAATCAGACAGCTAGACAGACAGACAGGCAGGGAGGTGAGATAGGATGAGAAGTCCAAGGGCCAAGCAGATGATCAAGGCAGAGATCCAATTTCCAGGACAGAGGTATGAAAGTGACACTTGTTCTGAGCAAAGGCTGTGAGCTGGCATTCAAGACACAGTGTACATGGCCACGGGAGTAAAGAAATGAAGCTAAATGCTTGGAGGCTAAAATAAGAAGGAGGCTCAAGCCCGAGGTCAGGAGCAGAGTCAAACCTCCAAGGGTACAGTGAACAGGATTAAGGGACCAGAGTTTGGAAGGAACTTTTGGGAACCAGAGAACTGAGGACAATCCTGGCTTGGCTGGATTGAACCTACCCCCACACTGAGTTATTCCAGTAGGAAATTTCCTGCTTTCCTAAAAGGGAAATGAGGAACATCTTGTTTAAAGGAGTTTTTTGGGGTGAGGGGTCTCTTCATTATTTGCCCCCATCAAGACATATATTTTGAATGGAAAGCAGGGGATCTCTGTGGTGAGGGGTTAGATCTCTCCACTGCTGAGGAAGGGGTGGCCTTGGTCAACTCATCAGGGAAGTCTGGAACATGCATTGCTAGCAAACATGTCCTAAAATCAAGATGCTTGAGAACTTGAGCTTGTCTCATGTTACCGGTTCTTCATGGTATTTGGAGACAGAGGCCTTGGGGACTGTGGAGGGTCCCCTGATGTCACCCTGACCTTGGGAGAGAACGGGTGAGCAAGAGCAAGGTGAGACATTCCAGAGCAAGCCCTGGGGTAGGAGGAGGCTCCAGAGTGCTCACCTGAGCAGTCTAACCAAGTGTATTGAGTACATATGTTTTCTCAGTAAGGAACTGAGCCTCACTGGTGGCTCAGATGGTAGAGTCTGCCTGCAATGTGGGAGACCCAGTTTCCATCCCTGGGTTGGAAAGATTCCCTAGAGAAGGGAATGGCTACCCACCCTAGTATTCTTGCCTGGAGAATTCCATGGACAGAGGAGCCTGGCAGGCTACAGTCCATAGGGTTGCAAAAAGTCAGACATGACTGAATGACTAACACTTTCACTTTCAAGTAATTGAACACACTCCATAGAAATATCCAGAGAACTGTTGCAAGTGTCAGATGTTTTTCCTGTGGATTTCTAAACAAAAGAGTCAAGTCCCTGTTGGCCCTGACAAAGACTATAGTTTCTGCTGACCACCATCTGAACCTGCAAGTAGATCCTGCCCCAGTTGAACCTTCAGATGAGACACAGCTCTGGCCAACAACTGTAACTCTGTGACTGATTCCAAAACAGTGCACCCAGCTAAGATGTGCCCAGACTCCTAACTGACCGAAATCATGAGATAAAGGTGTGCTTTTACATTTCTAAAATAAAGAGAAAATAAAAGAGTCTGTGGCCAGATGGGAGGGTTTTGGCAGGTGGGTTGATACCAAGCAGAAGAGGACAATTCTGGGACCATGAAGGTAAGGGACAGCCAAGATGTCCCTTATTCACATGGTAGAATGCACCATGTGAGTAGAGAAGAGCAACCTGCAACAGTGTTTTGGGGACAGAGGGAGATGCCTGAGCAAAAGCAAGATTATTGTGCACCAAATAGCAGTGGGTACTTAGGTGTCTCCAGGGAAAATTGGAGTTGACAAAACTTTGGTCTCATGTTCCCTGGAAGAAAAGCTATGACAACCCTAGACAGCATATTAAAAAGTAGAGACATCACTTTGTTGACAAAGGTCTGTATAGTCAGGGTTATGGGTTTTCCAGCAGTCATGTACGAATGTAAAAGTTGGACCATAAAGAAGGCTGAGTGCCAAAGAATTGATGTTTTCAAACTGTGGTTCTAGAGAAGACTCTTGAAAGTTCCTTGGACAGCAAGGAGATCAAACAAGACAATCCTTAAGGAAATTGGAAGGGCTGATGCTGAAGCTCCAATACTTTGGCCACCTGATGCGAAGAGCTGACTCATTGGAAAAGACCCTGATACTAGGAAACACTGAGGGCAGGAGGAGAAGGGGGCGACAGGGGATGAGATGGTTGGATGACTCAAAGGACATGAGTTTGAGCAAACTCTAGGAGATAGTGAAGGACAGTGAAGCCTGGCATGCTGCAGTCCATGGGGTCACAAAGAGTCGGACATGACTTAGTAACTGAACAAAAAATGTGTTACAGCTAAGGAAGGGCACAGGGAGGGGACAAGAGAAACAGGCAGGAAAGAAGGGGCATTCCATCACGGTGCAGCCTCTGTATGTGCTAGAGAGTGGAGGGAAATAGGAATTCCCCCAAATTAAGGACCGCTTTTCCCTCGCTTAGAGAAAAAAGACAAGGACAGTTGCAGAGAGTCAGGAAGCACTTGCTCTAGATGTAATTCTGTTCCACCCAGAAAACCAAACAGGATCAAAGTGAACAATAGGCAGGAGCTTATAAATACTCACTGCCACACACCATAGTAAGAGAGCAATAAAATAATGCTGCTGCTGCTGCTGCTGCTAAGTTGCTTCAGTCGTGTCCGACTCTATGCGACCCCATAGATGGCAGCCCGCCAGGCTCCCCCGTCCCTGGGATTCTCCAGGCAAGAATACTGGAGTGGGGTGCCATTTTCTTCTCCAATGCATGAAAGTGAAAAGTGAAAGTGAAGTCAAAGATTTAAATAAATGCAAAGACTATCCATGATATGGTCTGGGAAGTTTCAATAGTTTAATGATCTTGAAAGTCTCCATGCTAACTTTGAAATTGCTTACATTCTCCCAGATTTTTCAGAATAATTTTTTTAAACTTGACAAAATTAGCCTAACATTCAACTAGAAGAAACATACAAGTACAAATCCATACGATAAATCTAGGGCATTTTTGACAAAAGAAAATTAGTGAGGGGAGGAGTCTCATATGAGATATTAACACATAGTAGGAAGTGATAGACCTCTAGTATGTATGGTTCTGGTGCCAGACAGACAGTGGAAGCAGGGAAGGATAAAACAGACTTCAGCAGACATATTTTTTCCATAGACTATAAAGGAATTCAAGATAGTGATAAAAGGTGGCTATTTAATAAACGATTTTAGGACAATTGGCTCACCATGTGAGCTGAGGCAATGACAACAATGATGATAATGATGACAACAGACATTTCTTCAAGAGAATCTGAGACATCAAGGGAACATTACATGCAAAGATGGGCTCAATAAAGGACAGAAACAGCAAGGACCTAACAGAAGCAGAGGACATTAAGAAGACTTGGCAAGAATACAGAAGATCTATATAGAAAAAGTCTGAATCACTCACATAACCATGATGGTGTGGTCACTTACCTAGAGCCAGACTGCCTGGAGTGTGAAGTCAAGCGGGCCTTAAGAAATATTACTACAAACAAAGCTAGTGGGGGTGGTGGAATGCCAGCTGAGCTACTTAAAATCCTAAAAGATAATGTTGTAAAAGTAAGTTTGGAAAACTCAGAAATGGCCACAGAACTGGAAAAGGTCAGTGTTCATTGCAATCCTGAAGAAAGGCATTGCCAAAGAATGCTCAAGCTACCGTACAATTGCAATCATTTCACAATTGATGCTAGAAAGCTAGCATCTGGCAAAGATACTATGAGGAAGATGGAAGAATAAAACAGAAAGAGAAATTAGACAAAGAAATCTCCTCAGAAAAATGCCATGATAGAGATGAAATCTGTGAATACAATAGCTACTTGTCTGTGAAGCAGGAGCCCAAGAGAGAAGGAAATGAGCTAGCAGAACTGGAGAAAGAAAGGAAAAAGTAAAATCACAAAAATACAGGCAAATTTGGAGAGAGCACAGAGGAGAACAGATTTTGTGGGGGGAAAGACAAGAGAATAGACATGAAAAAAAATCAAGCAAATTAAAATGGGAGTGAAGTGAAGTGAAAATCACTCAGCTGTGTGACCATGGCATTCTCCCAGCCAGAATACTGGAGTGGGTAGACTTTCCCTCCTCCAGGGGATCTTCCCAACCCAGGGATCACACCCAGGTCTCCCGCATCGCAGGTGGATTTCTTAGCAGTTAAGCCACAAGGGAAGCCCAAAATGGGAAGCCCGATAAGTTAAAAAAAGAATCAGAGAGAAAGGGACAGCCTCTGAACGACAGGTGGAAGGGATCCAGTGACATCATAGTGGAGACCCAGGTTGCTGTGCTGCCTCCTAAACAGACAGGACTTCTTGATCTCAAAGGACCAAGGACAGAAATCTACTAAACATCATAAAAGGTTTCCAAAAACACCTGGCAACAAATGTGGAAAATAATTCCATAACTTTGTTGAAATGTTGCAAAAAAGACGACTTCTGCACCCTAACTAATCCTTAAACAACTCAAATGGGTGTCAGGTAACTCTCATCATCCTCTCTGAGAGTGAAATCTGTTCATTCCATTATCTTAGTTGGTATACTTTCTGTAACTTGAAATAAACTCTTAAGTTACACACACACACATGCAAAGCATAAAGGAAAACAAATAATTACAGACATGATTCAAGATGAATTTTCTTACATAAAAGACAATTTGAATCTACATATTTAACAGGCATGCCCCATCTGGGGGATTATGGCCCCACATGGATAACATCAGGGCATAGACTATACATTTGTGTGCTTAGTCGCTTCAGTCATGTCCATCTCTTTGCAACTCTATGGTCTGTAGCCCACCAGGCTCCTCTGTCCACGGGATTCTCCAGGCAAGAACACTGGAGTGGGTTGTAATTTCCTTCTCCAGGGAATCTTCCCAACCCAGGAATCGAACCTGGGTCTCCTGCACTGCAGGCAGATTCTTTACCAACTGAGCTATAAAGGAAGCCCTGGACTTCAAAAGTCCTTTCTTAGGGGAAATCAGGCAACTTCTGTTCCCTTTCAGCAAATAACACAAGCTCCCACCTCCCACCAGCTAAACTCACTTTATGTGCAAAAAGGTGAGACGCAAGCCATTATGAAGAAAGAACTTGGAATATTCCTCATTGGAAAAACTGTGTATAGCTAATGGACCAGCGATGAACAGGGGCTCGATTTCACATAGAACTGAGGTGATGCCAGAGTGGGGCATGCAGTGGCTGAGCAGAACATGGAAGGAATGAGACCTGACCTGGAGAAAGCATTCATCGATTAAAAAAATTAGCATACTTGGAAAATGTATCATTGCTTATATTAATACTACTGAGAATTGGGTCACCTCTACTGAGAGTGAGGATTGAACTCCTAGTATTGATCCCAGGCAATTCTCTGTCTCAGGAAGTGGCCCCTCCGCTACTCTTAAAGACCCAGGCGTCCTGTCTGACTCCCTTTCTCTCCAACATCTGATCCACCAGCCAGATCGATTCAGAAATCACCTACCTGTCCCTCCTTGACAGCTCCTCCATGCCACATGACAGCAAAGGCCTCCTATTGGATCTCCAGCTACAGTTCCAGCTCCCCACACAGGCTGCTCTCAACAGCAGAGCCAGTGGGGTCCCTTGAAAACACCAGGCAGAGCACATGGCATCTCCTAATTACTCCAATAGCTCTGGAGTCCACAAGGTGGCGGAAGAAAGGAGAGCGCTGCTGTCACGAGGATGCTGATCCCACTGCCCCCAGGTGAAACCACACCTTTGAAACCACCCATCTGACCTGCTGTAATCTCCAGAACCTCTTTGCACTCATCCCACAGTGAGCAACAGGACCCAGCTTCAGTATCCTCCTTGATTCTTCTGGAACATTCTAGGTACAAACCCACTTCTGTTGTTGGTTTTGGTCCCTTGACCTTCAGAGCTCCCCCTGCAGATGTGCATGTGATTTGTCTGCAATTTCTTCTAAGTTTCTGCTCAAACATTACCTTCCTATGGGGCCTTCTTTGATAACCCTATTTTTGACGTAAATTACTCCCTATAACTCTCTCACCCCCTACACCAGATGTGTTCTGACTCTTGTCCTTGGAACCTCCTACAATACAAGCTTCCCTGGAGGTCAGCACAACCCTATTTGTGGGCAGCCAGAGAGCTTGGACAGTAAAGAATCTGCCTGCAATACAGGAGACGTGGATTTAATCCCTGAGTCAAGATCCCCTGGAGAAGGGCATGGCTACCCACTCCATTATTCTTGCTGGAGAATCCCATGGACAGAGGAACCTGGCAGGCTGTGGTCCTTGAAGTCTCAAAGAGTCGGATATGACCAAGTGACTAACACTATAGAGCAAAGATGTCCAGGCAGCCCACGGGTGGGAGTACCAGTTATCTTGCATCAGCAGCCCCTCTTCACCCCTCAGCAGCTAAAAAGGGGATGTCCCAGTCCCCAGGACAGCAACTGAAACCCATTTCCTCCACAACAAATGACATACATTTGCTTAGCTACGGATTTCTGGACACACAGGTGAGGCCCACCATAGTATTAAACCTTGATTTTTTTCCCGCTAAATCTCCTTTAGACAAGAGGTTTTGTTTGTTCATATAAAATAAAAAATAAAAAAATCGGGAGACAGAAGTGAATATCTTAGATGTTGTGTATCCAGACCCAAGGTCAAAAATGTAATAACATTATTTTTCAGCAAAGACTGTTTCATTTCTGTAATAGCTGCCCTTAAACCACTGCAATTTACTCTGGAATTCTGCAGCCTCAGGATTAAACTGTGGAAATTCTCAGAGAAACACCTTGAATCTATTTTTTTTGCATTTTTTGCCTTTTTTTTTGTTGGTCACATATAGGGGAACTGCACTTATGATCTTAGTGACTATTTGATTATGGGAAACACATTCCATAAGCAAGACTGAATTTTTCTTAAGATACATCTTTATCATTTGCATAAATATAATAATAATATACAACTTCCCCATTATATTGAAAATATTAAAAAACAAGGATAATAATATGTAGCAATATTTTCATCATAAGAAACAGGCAGTACTATAGACTGCAGGAAGGAGTATAAATGAACAAAATGATGACAAGTGGCCAGTACGTATGGAAATCTATAGAAATTACTTACTCTTTGAACCAGTAATTCTACTTATAGAAGTTTATCCACAGAGAAAAAAATAAACACATATACAGAGATCAATGAGATGGAAGTCACTGTGACATTTTAATAATAGTGAACAACTGGAAAAAACAAACACAATATCCAACAGTAGTGTTGGACACACCCGGTTGCCCAGCCTCTACCTTCTCTTCCTACTTAGTGAAATAGCTAGGGTTGCAGTCACGATGGCCGTATTTAGCTATAACACAGCCTGCAGACACCCAGTGGTGAGGGGCAAACAGACCAGTGAGATGTGAGCAGAAGCAATTTATGACACATTCTGGAGAGGTCCTTAGAGGGAACTGACTCAGGTGGCTGTGACAGCCCTCTGTCTGTATTCTTGCTTCTCCATGGAAATGCGGAAGTGGCCACCAGACCTCAACGGCCATTGCTTAATGGTGGCCAATGCTTTGGAAGAACGGCAGAAGAGACAAATGTTAACAGCGTGGGTCCCTGATGACTGACAGGAGAAAAACTACTCCTGACCTAGTTGTACCCGGCTCCTCTTATGATACAGCTTTCCTGGAGGCTCAGAATCTGCCTGCAATGCAGGAGATCCCGGTTCGATTCCTTGGTCGGGAAGATCCACTGGAGAAAGGAGTAAACCCATGTGGCATTAAGTCACTGAATTCAGTCCTAACAAAGGCAAGAGAACTTAGATGTACTTATTGATGTATGACTGTAAACTCAACAGAGACATTAAAAAGTCACATTGAACCCATATTTGCTGCCCTGGAAAGACATTCATTGCCTATTGTGAACTGAAGGAAGATTATGGGTCAGGAAGAAGAATATGCTTGCAATTTTTTAAAGATCCCAAATTATATGTTTATCTACAGATCTATATATGCATATTTGTCAGGGGACAGGTCTGAAAAACTAGGTAAAAGTGTTTATAGTATTTATCTTTGATTATCTTTGATTGATGTATTTAAAGAGGAATTTTAACTTTAAAAAAATTGCTGCAATTGTTGATTTTTCTTTAATGATTTTAAATTGTATATGAAATTCAAAGATAAGGCTTTTATAATTTAATTTGCACAACAGTGATGGGAAGGCATAAGACGTCTGTAACACTCATAACTGACACAGGGTTATTTAATCTATGAAAAACCTTCTTATAAATAAATGAGATATGGAGATAAGTATGCAAGTAACATGAATAAGAAATTCCCCAAAGGGGAAACAGAAATGGTCTGTAAACAAAGGATAAAATGTTGCAAACATCATTAGTAATGCACATTTGTAAATTAAAACATTCACCCATCACAAAGTAAAGTTTAGGGAGAAAAGGATATTGTCGAGCTGGCAAGGGTGCAAGACACACACGGCCTCATCCTTCTGGGCAGTGTGTATGCTGCCCTGATGTCTTCCAGTGTGTCCTGGTCCAGTTCAGACCAAGAGCCTCCAGTGTGGTCGTGCTATCTTGTGCTGTGTGCTCAGTTGCTCAGTCGTGTCCGACTCTCTGTTACCCCATGGACTGTAGCGCATCAGGTTCCTCTGTCCATGGAATTTTTCAGGCGAGGCAAGAATAGTGGGATGTGTTGCCATTTCCTTCTCCAGGGGATCTTCCTAAGGGAAAGAGCTCGAGTCTCCTGCATCTCTGCATGGGCAGGTGGATTCTTTACCATTGTGCCACCTGGGAAGCTCCCTGCACATCTACATAAACTACATTAAATCAAATATATGCTGTTTGTTTCTGTGTAATGCAACATTCGGCTATAAGCATGGCCCCAAATAAAAAGGGATGTGGGCAGATATTCTGAATAACAGGATTTTATTCTGGGATAAATTGTTTTTCATATGGACAATGTATGTGGCATGCTACAGGGCAGTAACCTAAGGGATTTAAACAAATTTAATTGATTCTACCCCCAACCAAAAGGTGTCTATCCCTCTCTTTCCTCCCACTTCTCCTTCTCCCTAAAGGAAATACATTTAAGCCAACTATGTGGCAAAAATGCCATTTGCTTTTCCTCAATTGTTACTTCCATAAGAAAGCGCAACATGCTACATATGTTAAGTCTTAGATTGTTAGGAAAAAAAGACATTATTTACTTATTTAGTTGTTGTTTTCTTATTTATCTTATTGATACATATTGGCCTTCAACTGCTTAATAAACAAGTTACTGAATCAAGACATGTGAATGAGAAAGGAAAGAGAATTTCCAATACATTTGTAAGCATAGTTAAGGAAACCTTCCTGGAAAAGGGCTTCCCTGGTGGCACAGATGATAAAGCATCTGCCTGCAATGCTGCAATGCTGGAGATCAGGTTCAATCCCTGGGCCAGGAAGATTCTCTGGAGAAGGAAACAGCAACCCACTCCAGTATTCTTGCCTGGAGAATCCCATGGATGAGGAGCCTGGTGGGCTACAGTCCATAGGGTCTAAAAGAGTCAGAAACAACTGAAGTGACAGCAGCAGCAGCAAACAGTTAAGGAAACTTTCCTGGAGAAGGTGATAAAATAGACAAAAATGATTTTTACCATGTCTAGAATGGTTCCCCCATTAGTTTCCACACTGCCCATTTTTATTTATGTAATGTTTACAATGTTACCTTAATATGGGGAAATTATGCTGTGCCTTTGAAGAGAAAGCATGATTAAGGGTGAAAGTTTGTTTTTAAGAAGATAATACCCAGGTGATGCTTTATATCTATGTTATCTAGGTAAATAAAACAAACTGTAGTTCTATTTTAACCTTCTAAAGCCACCTAACTTTACTTATCTAAATACTGGGGAAATAATTTCGGAGAAGGCAATGACAACCCACTCCAGTACTCTTACCTGGAAAACCCCATGGACTGAGGAGCCTGGTAGGCTGCAGTCCATAGGATGGCTAAGAGTCGGACATGACTGAGCGTCTTCACTTTCAGTTTTCACTTTCATGCACTGGAGAAGAAAATGGCAACCCACTCCAGTGTTCTTGCCTGGAGAATCCCAGGGACAGGGCAGCCTCGTGGGCTGCCGTCTATGGGGTTGCACAGAGTCAGACATGACTGAAGCAACTTAGCAGCAGCAGCAATTTCCAACAATGAGTAATTCTGACAGTTTATATTTGTTTCTCCATGTGTTTGGGGTCTCCAAGCAGATCACTGTTGTCCAGTATAGGCAGTCAACAGAGAGCTACCACAGGTGTTGAAACAGTGTGCATGAATAACCTGCCTCTCCAAAAGGGTCTTTCCATGGCCTGTGATACAGCAACACTTCATGGCCCAAATGAAAGCACTCAGGTGGTTTACCAGGGGTGTACATGAAGGATAGACATACTTGGTGGAGGTGAGGATGGATATAGTTGTGAGAAACATCTTTGGAAGAAATGCTCATTTTTGCCCTTTTAAAACAGGGGTCCCAACCTCTAAGACTGGTGACCTGAGGTGGAGCTGATGTAACAGTAGTAGAAACCAAATGTACAGTAAATGTAACAAGTTAGAGTCATCCCGAGCCATCAGCACCACTTCCCTGGTCCGTGGAAAAACTATCTTCCACAAAACCAGTTCTTCCTGCCAAAAAAGCTGGGACCGCTGCTATAGAATATACCATATGTTTTGTAGATAAGAAGCAAACTAAGTGACTTCATACCTTTAGAGAATTTCCACACGATGGTGGGTACAGGGTAACCTTCAGCTGAGCAATTGAGGATGACAGCTTTGCCATAAATCCCATCCTGGTCCCGTGGTTGGACCACAAACTTGGGAGGAACTGAAAAAGAGAGAAATGCCAGCAGTAATTCAGACAACACTGCAACTTATCAAAGGTGTGATTTAAAGACATTCAAGAATTTTAACATACGGGAAAGTACAAAGAACGCTTAAGATATGTGGGGAAATAAAGCACAAGATTTGCAATTAGGAACCATCCGAGGAAGTAATCCCAATGCAGGTGATTTGTCTTATTATATCAGTGCCTGATGCAGATGGAAGTTGACTTGCACTGGGGGACACCGGATTCTGGAGTGTGGCAGTTTGACTAAACCAAGCGAATGTGACATTTTGTTTTTGATTTGTGTTATGGCACATCTTCAGGGATCCACTCTTGGGTGTGAAAGGTTTAAAGCATCGAGTATCTATTCTTCCTCTAACAGGAGACGAAGGGAGAATTAATAGGCTCTTCCTAAAGGCAATAAAGAACACAACATGGTATTGAACTTTTTCTGAAAGTCTGATGAAAACACATGGGCCATTATTCCTGACACCAATGTGCCTTCTGTGCCAAACGAGGACTATGGAAGCCAGTTGAATCGAGGTGCCAAGATGACTTTATAGAGTACCTATTTTAAAAAATATATAGATTAAGTAACTGCTTATTTGATGAGTTTTGTGAGATGCTAGAAAAAAAAAAATCCTTATGCAAAATGTACACATGTACTCTGCTTAAACAATACCTGCCAAGTGAAAGCAAATGTTTTGAGTTAAGTTACTATGATTTTAGATTATTCCAGTCTTCTTTTAAATTTTTCCTAGGAGAGGTAGCATCTAAAGGTATTAGAACCCAGAAATCTTTTTCAGCAGATTAGTGGGTAATCGTAGGATGGGTTTTTAATGTGGCAGTCACAAGGTTATACGAAAGGACATGGATCATGTCAACCATGGACTAGATATTTAACAAATGTGGGTGTTCTTCCTCTTCTTTCCACAATTCCTCATAAGGCTAATCTTCTCGGCTTTGCAATTTCCACAGTTCTTCATTTAGAGACAGAAATGTGGGCCCATGTGTTATAGATATATAGGAATTCCACCCACCATGAGAAATGGACTGAGGAGAAGGCTGTGCTTGTGCCTCGTCCCCCCAGTCATGTGCTACTCTCTGTGGTCCCATGGACTGTAGCCTGCAAGGCTCCTCTGTCCATGGGATTTCCCTGTCAAGAATACTGGAGTGTGTTGCCATTTCCTACTCCAGGGGATTTTCCTGACCCATGGGTCGAACCCACTTCTCTTGTGTCTCCTGCATTGGCAGGCAGATTCTTTACCGCTAGTGGCACCTGGGAAGCCCAGGGGGAAGGTTAGAGTCTATGTTGGTTAGGATTTTAGAAGCACACTGCAACGTCATGAGCCATAGTGAACATTACTTTACCCATAAAACAGCCAAGAAGGTGGAACTGACATCAAGACAGGAAGCAGCTAGAGGTGGAACTCATCGCTGTGTTTCTCAGAGAAACAGCAGAGGGTGACGGCTAAGAGCACAGAGCCAAAGGCTAAACACCTGGGTTCACTCTCCAACTTTGCTGCTTCTAGGTGGGTCCTCTTGTGTAAGTCGTCAAATGTTTCTTAGCTTTTATTTCCTCATCTGTAAACTGGGGATTCATTTTATAGAGTTGGTATGGGGATAATATGAGTTAAGATTATAATAATTCTTAGTACCTGGAAGATATAAAGTGTTGTAGGAGTGTTGGTTAATTTAGTATACACAGGTATGTCCAGCTTTAACATATCATTAACAGTTTCCAATCTGCAAATTAAATATTTGCACAGCCAACAGGTCTTTTCACAGTGAGCAATTTTCACTAGATGGTATTCTGAGACAACTGTACTCAATACAATCTAAATATACTTAAAATAAGGTGATAAGGGATGTCTGTCTCATGGTGAGAAAATTTTCTAGGAAAACAAAAGCCTGGAGATTTTATAAAGCAAAGTTATTTTTAGCAAAATTAACCTAACAACCACAAGGGTAGATTGCAAAGTTTAAGACATCATGTCAGAATCATTCTGTCCAGAGTGGTAGGTAAAAAAATGATCATCTACATTCTATGCCTATTTGGTTGAAATTTTGCTAAGAGCACTGAATCCCTCATCAAATGGACAGAAGAATTCCTCTGGAAGAATGTTTAATTATCACTGATCCATGATCCTTTCCCTCAATTTGGTTCTAACCCAAAGAAATGTTATTTAAAAACTTATCAAAGAGATTTATATGGAAAATAACCCCTGACATCTTGTAAGTATAAGGCAATTACAGATGGAAATGGCTCAAAAAATTGAGAATTCTTTTGTAGGTGCTCTTTAATCTCCTGGAATCAGGTACAGGGCAGAGAAGACTGGCATACTGCAGTTCATGACGTCACAAAGAGTCAGACACGACCGAGCGAAAGAACAGCAACAACATCAGGTACTAATGACCTTCTCTGAAAATGTGTCACCTATCCTCAGATTCTCTTCCTCTTCACTGCCATGGCCTAGTCATGATGGATAGACAGGATGTGTGGTAAAGTGTCTCCATCCATCTGGTTTCAGTATCCCAGGCTGGACAGCTCTATGCATTTTGCCATGGAAACACACCAAGAAAGGAGTCTCTGCTGTCTTAGGGCCTCCTCTAATGTAATACTCACTCACTTTCATGGGTGCAACCCAGAAAAGTGGGAGACGATCACCCACCAGTGAGGTATGGGCATCAGGATAAATGTCCTGTTTTTCCATCCTCCAAACTTATGGGACAACCGTGAGCTGTACTCTAACCTGTGCTTCTCACACCAGAAGGCATCAGAATCACCCAAAGCATTGATTAAAACTGAAGTTGCTGAGCCATGTCCCTAGAAGTTTTGACCCAGTAGGTCTGAGGCAGGATCCAAAATTCTTCCTTTTCTAATGAGTTCTCATGCTAATGAAGAATTCTCAATGAAGAACTGATGTTTTTGACCTGTGGTGTTGGAGAAGACTCTTGACAGTCCCTTGGACAGCAAGGAAAGCAAACCAGTCAAGCCTTAAGGAAATCACCCCTGAATGTTTACTGGAAGAACTGATGCTGAAGCTGAAGCTCCAATATTTTGGCCACCTGATACAAAGAGCTGACTCATTAGAAAAGACCCTGATGCTGGGAAAGGTTGAAGGCAGGAGGAGATAGGGATGACAGAGGATGAGATGGTTGAATGGCATCACTGACTCAATGGACATGGGTTTGAGCACGTTCCGGGTGTTGGTGATGGACAGGGAAGCCTGGCGTGCTGCAGTCCATGGGGTTGCAAAGAGTCAGATGTGACTGAGCAACTGAACTGAACTGACTGAAAGAGTTTCAGATAATGCTGTGGGTCTAGAGATCACCTTTCTGTTATGTGTTCTGTGTGATGCCTTGGAAGGTTCCCAGAGGAATGAGCCCCAGCTGACCACAGCAGCAACTAGCTCATTAAAGCAACTTTTACAGATTTTCCCCCTCCTTTCTTGATCTCATTTCCCTTCATTCTTTCACTCTGGGTTTCAGGAATTACATGTTGAATAAAGGATCTACAGCCAAACCTGTGACTAACACTGCTTTCAGTAGGAATTTAAGCTGACACAAGGTGAAAATTGGCTCTTATCTGGATTTCTGAAAAAACTCCTAACTGGTATATGTGCTACCTTCTGGCCCACCTGAAGGCATTCAGCACACAGTCAGGTGAATAATCCTTCAAAGACACTAATCATGTGATGGGGCTTCTGTGATTAAAATCATCACTCCATCACATTGTTTCTGGACATAATCCAAACTCTTAGAATATTTTGAAGGCTCCTTATGACTTGGGTCCTCAATCTCCAGCTGCAGCTCTTGATAGTCTTCTCTTGCAGGGTTTACCCTATTCTACCTATTCTCTGGGTCCCCCTGGTTCTTCACATGCATGCTAAGTCACTTCAGTCATGTCCAACTCTTTGTGACCCCATAGATGGTAGCCTGCTAGGCTCTTCTGTCCATGGGATTCTCCAGGACAGAACACTGGAGTGGGTTGCCATTCTCTTCCCCAGGGTCTTTCACATAGGCTTCTGTATTTCTTTAACAAATTATCAATAATTATTATTTACATCTCAGCTCATTTTACCTAGTCTGGGTGCCTCCCCAGAATCATCCTGCATCACCCTGTCATAGCCACAGAAGTTTGGTGTTGCTTGGTTAAATTCCTGCCTCCCACATCTTGCTGCATCCTTGGAAAAATAAGAACCATCCTTTTCTTACAGACCGTCACACCCCAGCACACAGTCAAGTGTGGGAACACAGAAAGTATTCTACAAATGTTTGCTGAATGGACAAAGCAATGAATGGAAATTATGATTCCAGTTTTAAAGACTAGAAAACAGACCTTATCCAAAGTACCATGGCTCAGTTAACAACTCAGATCAGAGAGACCCTTGATGCACAAGGTCTCTGAGTAGGATGGGTCTGGAAACACCATCTGACAGAAGAAGGCACAGGGCACTGTAGGAAGATTTTGGCCAAGGAGATACAAAACTGGAGGTGGAACAATTACAGAGGTGTTGGGACTGTTGTGATTTTGGCCTAAACTAGTGATAGGACACAAAGACTGAAGATTCTATATTTTCTACATTATAATTCTCCTAAGTAGCTGTTTTCCTTATATACATATATATGTTTATACATGCTAAATTGTTTAGTTTTGCCTGGACTCTTTGTGACACTATGGACTGTAACCTGCCAGGCTTCTCTGTCCATGGGATTCTCCAGGCAAGAATACTGGAGTGGGTTGCCATTTTCTCCTCTAGGGGATCTTCCTGACTCAAGGATCAAACCCAGTCTCTTATATCTCCTGCACTGGCAGGTGGGTTCTTTACTACTAGCACCATCTGGGAAGCCATATATATATAAATAAATGTTTATGGACAGAGGAGCCTGGAGGGCTATACAGTCCACGGGGGTCACAAAAAGTCAGACATGACTGAGGGACTACGACTTTTCTGCCTTTATGATATATACATAGCATATATGTATATAGGCTTCCCTGGTAGCTCAGACGGTAAAGCATCTGCCTAAAATTCGGGAGACCCGGGTTCGATCCCTGGGTCGGGAAGATCCCCTGGAGGCAGGAATACTGGAGTGGGTTGCCATTTTCTTCTCCAGGGGATCTTCCCGACCCAGGGATCGATCCCAGGTCTCCCGCATTGTAGGCAGATGCTTTACCATCTGAGCTACCAGGGAAGCCCATATATATATATGATATGTATATATCATAAAGGAAGAAAAGGCCTAGTCCCTCAGTCATGTCTGATTTCTTGTGACCCCCATGGACTGTATAGCCCACCAGGCTTCTCTGTCCATATATATATACACACACATACATACATGGGTTTCCTTTTGTTTGCATAATGCTTTATTTGTGATGAACATTTCTGCCCACATAGTTGGCTTTCCAATAGTGAGACTTTTCTAGTGGGGATGAGGGTAATTAAAGAGGTAGAAGGGATGGGTTTAAGCAAATAATTATGTTGCATCTCCAAAAGGCAATGCAGGCCACTGTTGCCATATATTTCTATGAGTCATAATTGCATGCACACTCTGTATGGCACTCTCTAGGTCCATCAACATCTTATAAATGACCCAATTCCATTTAAAATGGTTGAGTAATATTCATTTGTGTATATGTACTACATATTATTTTTCCATTCTTCTGTTGATAGAAAGAGAAAAACAAACATTGTATATTAATACATGTATGTGGAATCTAGAAAAATTGTATGCTGCTGCTCCTGCTAAGTTGCTTCAGTCGTGTCCGACTCTGTGCGACCCCATAGACGGCAACCCACCAGGCTCCTCTGTCCCTGGGATTCTCCAGGCAAGAACACTGGAGTGGGTTGCCATGTCCTTCTCCAATGCATGCATGCATGCTAAGGCACTTCAGTTGTGTCTGACTCTGTGTGACCCCATGAACAGGAGCCCACCAGGCTTCTCTGTCCACAGGATTCTCTAGGCAAGAATACTGGAGCGGGTTGCCATTTCCTTCTCTGAAAAATGGTATAGATGATCTTATTTGCAAAGGAGAAATAGAGACACAGATGTAGAGAACAAATGTATGGATACCAAGGGAAAAAGGTACAGGGGTGGGAGGAATTATGAGATTGGGATTGAACTATATACACTATTGATATTATGTATAAAATAGATAAGTAATGAGAATATTCTGTAGAGCACAGGGAACTCCACCCAGTGCTCTGTGGTGACCTAAATGGGAAGGAAGTCCAAAAGGGAGGGTGCCAGAGCCAGCATGAGGAGTCCCGCCCATGGCAAAGGTCATGAGGTTAAGGGGCCCGACAGGCAAAGGTGAGTCGGGCCTTAAGGGAGCCTCGCTGGATCTGCTCGTGCATCTGCCCCCAAACCAGAGTCTGCCTGCCTTACTGCGTTGTGCTTTTCGCCTACTCTTCTGACATTATATGGGGGGCTATCCCCCACCACCTCTCTCTGAAAAGGTGTTAACTTAGGAATCCAGTTAATAAATCTCCTGGGTGTGACAAAGGTGTTTCAGTCCAAAAACCTCTCTGCTGGCAGACTAGCTTGTGTGACAGGATTATCCACACTCTTGCTACTCTTGCTACATGATTGTTTACAACCTCTCAACCATAAACAATACAGAGAGTTTGGAGTATTTTGAAAGTCTTAGCATCAGTTCAGTTCAGTTCAGTCGCTCAGTCGTGTCCGACTCTTTGCGATCCCATGAATCGCAGCACGCCAGGTCTCCCTGTCCATCACCATCTCCCAAAGTTCACTCAGACTCACGTCCATCAAGTCCATGATGCCATCCAGCCATCTCATCCTCGGTCATCCCCTTCTCCTCCTGCCCCCAATCCCTCCCAGCATCAGTCTTTTCTAATGAGTCAACTTTTCGCATGAGGTGGCCAAAGTACTGGAGTTTCAGCTTTAGCATCATTCCTTCCAAAGAAATCCCAGGGCTGATATCCTTCAGAATGGACTGGTTGGATCTCCTTGCAGTCCAAGGAACTCTCAAGAGTCTTCTCCAACACCACAGTTCAAAAACCGATACAGAATTGTAAAGTAAAAAAAAAAAAAAAAAAAAGCATCAATTCTTCAGCGCTCAGCTTTCTTCACAGTCCAACTCTCACATCCATACATGACCACAGGAAAAACCATAGCCTTGACTAGACGGAGCTTAGTTGGCAAAGTAATGTCTCTGCTTTGAATATGTTATCTAGGTTGGTCATAACTTTCCATCCAAGGAGTAAGCGTCTTTTAATTTCATGGCTGCAGTCACCACCTGCAGTGATTGTGGAGCCCCAAAAAATAAAATCTGAAACTATTTCCACTGTTTCCCCATCTATTTCCCATGGAGTGATGGGACTGGATGCCATGATCTTCATTTTCTGAATGTTGAGCTTTAAACCAACTTTTTCACTCTCCAGTTTTACTTTCATCAAGAGGCTTTTTAGTTCCTCTTCACTTTCTGCCATAAGGGTCGTGTCATCTCCATATCTGAGGTTATTGATATTTCTCCCGGCAATCTTGATTCCAGCTTGTGCTTCTTCCAGTCCAGCATTTCTCATGATGTACTCTGCATATAAGTTAAATAAGCAGGGTGACAATATACAGCCTTGACATACTCCTTTTCCTACTTGGAACCAGTCTGTTGTTCCATGTCCAGTTCTAACTGTTGCTTCCTGACCTGCATACAGATTCCTCAAGAGGGAGGTCAGGTGGTCTGGTATTCCCATCTCTTTCAGAATTTTCCACAGTTTATTGTGATCCACACAGTCAAAGGCTTTGACATAGTCAATAAAGCAGAAATAGATGTTTTTCTGGAACTCTCTTGCTTTTTCCATGATCCAGCAGATGTTGGCAGTTTGATCTCTGGTTCTTCTGCCTTTTCTAAAACCAGCTTGAACATCAGTAAGTTCACGGTTCACGTATTGCTGAAGTCTGGCTTGGAGAATTTTGAGCATTACTTTACTAGCATGTGAGATGGGTGCATTTGTGCCATAGTTTAAGCATTCTTTGGCATTTCCTTTCTTTGGGATTGGAATGAAAACTGACCTTTTCCAGTCCTGTGGCCACTGCTGAGTTTTCCAGATTTGCTGGCATATTGAATGCAGCACTTTCACAGTAACATCTTTCAGGATTTGAAATAGCTCAACTGGAATTCCATCACCTCCACTAGCTTTGTTTGTAGTGATGCTTTCCAAGGCCCACTTGACTTCACATTCCAGGATGTCTGGCTCTAGATTAGTGTTCACACCATCATGATTATCTGGGTCATGAAGATCTTTTTTGTACAGTTCTTCTGTGTATTCTTGCCACCTCTTCTTAATATCTTCTGCTTCTGTTAGGTCCATACCATTTCTGTCCTTTATCGAGCCCATCTTTGCGTGAAATGTTCCCTTGGTGTCTCTAATTTTCTTGAAGAGATCTCTAGTCTTTCCCATTCTGTTGTTTTCCTCTATTTCTTTGCATTGGTCGCTGAAGAAGGCTTTCTTATCTCTTCTTGCTATTCTTTGGAACTCTGCATTCAGATGCCTATATCTTTCCTTGCTCCTTTGCTTTTCTCTTCTCTTCTTTTCGCAGCTATTTGTAAGGCCTCCCCAGACAGCCATTTTGCTTTTTTGCATTTCTTTTCCATGGGGATGGTCTTGATCCCTGTCTCCTGTACAATGTCACGAACCTCATTCCATAGTTCACCAGGCACTCTATCTATCAGATCTAGGCCCTTAAATCTATTTCTCACTTCCACTGTATAATCATAAGGGATTTGATTTAGGTCATATCTGAATGGTCTAGCAGTTTTCCCTACTTTCTTCAATTTGAGTCTGAATTTGGTAATAAGGAGTTCATGATCTGAGCCACAGTCAGCTCCTGGTCTGGTTTTTGTTGACTGTATAGAGCTTCTCCATCTTTGGCTGCAAAGAATATAATCAGTCTGATTTGGTGTTGACCATCTGGTGATGTCCATGTGTAGAGTCTTCTCTTGTGTTGTTGGAAGAGGGTATTTGCTATGACCAGTTCATTTTCTTGGCAAAACTCTATTAATCTTTGCCCTGCTTCATTCCTTGTCCTTTTCATTATAGGGGACTGGAATGCAAAAGTAGGAAGTCAAGAAACACCTGGAGTAACAGGCAAATTTATCCTTGGAATGCGGAATGAAGCAGGGCAAAGATTAACAGAGTTTTGCCAAGAAAATGCACTGGTCTTAGTTAGCATAGGGTTTTTCTAAAGATAAAAACCATGTTGGTGAAGGGTTTCATTGCTGAGTTAATGATTGCCACCAGGCCTCCATATCCTTAGGCACCTGGGAGTATAGTATGTTAATCAATGTAATTGGAATGTAGAAAAAGAAATATAGTAGTTTTGATGTTAGCAGTACTAGACTTTTGGGTTAATGAATTTTCTCTTTGTTATAAATCACTGTACTCCTCTTTCTTTGTTATAAATCATTGCATCCCTGCTATGTAAGAATGTAACTTTATCACTATCTTAAGACTAAGTAGATCTTAATCAATAGAAAGAAAGGTGGAGCCATAAAATGTTAATAGGTCTCCAGACCAGAAGATATTGTGAACAAATGTAAGACCCTTGTAAGAACAAAGATATGCTGATAAGGGTTGGAGCAGCTAACCCTGCGTGACTCTGTTTCTTACATTTATCTCTATGCACAACTAAAAGTATAAAAGTGGACCTGGACAATAAAGAAACGGACCAGTTCCTGGAAAGACTGGTTTCCTCCGTGTGGTCTTTTCTCGTTCTCTTCTTTTCTGGCTGAGTTCCCATCTGGAGCCTGGAGGCTCACCAAGCATACTAATTTTGCTGGGGCTTCTAAGATCTGACCGGGGAGGCCTTTGTGTCTCCTCTCCTTTGGGAGGACGGGAAGACGCCTGTGGCCTACGTAGGTGGTGCAAACTCCTTGTCTTGGAGTTTTATTGGTTTTCCACGTAAACCAAGTTATTTAGCATCTTTTCTCCACTAATTTTCCTACTACACTATCCTTTTCTAATCTCTCTTTATATTTCTAATTAAATAGTTCTTTCCTAGGACACTGACTCTGTCCCTGCTTCGAATTCCCTGGATCCACCGGGGCTGGACCCCAGCAGGAAGGGATTTATGTATAACTGGATCACTTTGCTTTACAGTAGAAACTAACAGAACATTTTAAAGCAACTATACTCTAATAACAATTAATTTAAATAAATAAAAGAAACAATAATTGCAAGCACATTACTCCTGTCCTCCTCCTAGAAGGAGTAATTTTAGATGTATGCTTTCTAAAATACCCAGTCCTGTCATGCACTCCATGTAGCCTGATAGTATCCGAAGTTTGGAAAGGATTCCCCATGGTGCTTAAAATGATGGTTGTTTACACAATCATTGGCTTTGGCCTATTTATTAAGGGAAAGAATGATTTTTCTGTTTTAAAAGGAGGGATAGCTTGTTTGTAATTGAACAGGTATTTCTCAGTGTTAGATACAGTCCAGTGTTTTATGTTTGGAAATCATGGCTTCTAAATAGCTATGTATAGGCAAACAGTGGAAACGGTGACAGACTTTATTTTCTTGGGCTCCCAAATCACTGCAGATGGTGACTGCAGCCATGAAATTAAAAGATGTTTGCTCCTCGGAAGAAAAGCTATGACAAACTTACACAGCATATTAAAAAGCAGAGACATGACTTTGCCAGTAAAGGTCCATATAGTCAAAGTTATAGTTTTTCCAGTAGTCATGTATGGATGTGAGAGTTGGACCATAATGAAGGCTGAGTGCCAAAGAATTGATGCTTTTGAACTGTGGTGCTGGAAAGACTCGCGAGTCCCTTAGACTGAAAGGAAATCAAACCAGTCAATCATAAAGGAAATCAATCTTGAATATTCATTGGAAGGACTGATGCTAAAGCTGAAACTCCACTACTTTGGCCACCTGATTTGAAGAGCCAACTCATTAGAAAAGACCCTGATGCTGGGAAAGATTGAAGGTAGGAGGAGAAGGGGACAACAAAGGATGAGATGGTTGGATGGCATCACTGACTTAATGGAAATGAGTTCGAGCAAGCTCCAGGAGATGGTGAAGGGCAGGGAAACCTGGTGTGCTGCAGTCCATGGGGTCACGAAGAGGTGGACATGACTGAGGGACTGAATAACAACAACCCATAGCCATATGGGTTTCCCAGGTGGCTTAGTGGTGAAGAATCTGCCTGCCAATAGAGGAGACACAGGTTCAATCCTTGGATCAGGAAAATCCCCTGGAGAAGGAACTGGCAACCCACTTCAGTAAACTTGCCTGCAAAATCCCATGAACAAAGGTGCCTGGTGGGCTACCGTCCAAGGGGTTGCAAAACAGATGGACATGACTTGAGAACTAAACAACAACAATAACAAAGTAGCTGTATATTTCCAAAGAATGGCTGTATGTTTCCCTAGCTGTCAACAGGGATGGGAATTTCTTTTTATTGAAGGTAAAACTAGAAGCTACTCTTGTGGTGGCAGTGGAGGGTGGCGGTGCTGTACAAATAAAGATTGCCATTCTCTGCTGGATGGTATTTAACCAAGATAGTAGTTGATCAAAACTCTAGGTTAGATTTATGATACTGGAAACTAGACTCCTATGGCTTCCTGTAACACCCAGAACAGATGACCTGGCTCCTCTCTCCTCTCCTACTGAACGGTGAGCACATTGGTCTCTGGCTGTTCTTTGCAAACACAAAACCCACTCCTGACTCAGGGTCTTGGTACTTGTTTGCCTCTCTGCCTGTAACTGGATTCCTACAGAGAGATCTGTGACTCAACCCTCCCTTTTGTCAAGTCTCTTTTCAAAAGTCTCTTCAGAAAGGCTTACCCTGTCCATTCTTTGGGGGGAAGAGTTAGTTAGGGAGCTAGGAATCTACATGTATCCACTGCTATATTTGAAATGGATAACCAACAAGGTCCATCATATAGCACAGGGAACTCTGCTCAGTGTTATGTGCCAGCCTGGATGTGAGGGGAATTTGGGGGAAAAATGGAAACATGTATGTGTATGGCTCAGTTGCTTTGCTGTCCATCTAAAACCATCCCAACATTGTTAATTGGCCCTACTCTGATATAAAATAAAAAAATGAAAAAAAAAAAAAAGGCTTACCCTATTCATCCTGAAACTCCATTCTCTTATCACTCTCATTCCTCCTACCAAGTTTCACTTTTCATAGCACAGGTAGATGTCTGACATCATCTGTATGTTCATTGCCTCTCTCCTGCACTGGAATGTAAGTCTTTTTTTAACTTCTTAATATTATATTGGAGTATAGTCGTCTTGGAGAAGGAACTGGCAACCCACTCAAGTATTCGTGCCTGAAAAATCCCATGGAGAGAGGAGCCTGGCAGGCTACAGTCCATGGGGCTGCAAAGAGGTGGGCATGACTGAATGACTAAGCATACACACACAGTTTGTTGAACAACACTGTGTTAGATTCAGGTGTCCAGCCCAGTGATTCAGTTATGCATATCCACATACCTATTCTTGTTCAGATTATTTTCCCATTTAGGTTGTTACTAAGTTCAATGAGGCAGGGATTGGGTCTCCCCATATTGACCACCCTGTACAACCAGCACTCAGTTGTTGTTCAATCACTCAGTCGTGTCTGACTCTTTGCGACCCAAAGGACTGCAGCACACCAGACTTCCCTGTCCTTCACCGTCTCAAATTCAGGTCCACTGAGTCAGTGATGCCATCTAACCATCTAGTTCTCCATTGTCCCCTTCTCCTCCTGTCTTCAACCTTTCCCAGCATCAGGGTCTTTTCCAATGATTCGGTTCTTCACATCAGGTGGCCAAAGTATTGGAGCTTCAGCTTCAGCATCAGTCCTTCCAACGAATATTCAGGATTGATTTCCTTAAGGATTGACTGGTTTGATCTCCTTGAAGTCAAGTCAAGAGTCTTCTCCAACACCATAGTTCAAAAGCATCAATTCTTCGGCACACTCAGAGTATCTCTTATTAAACATCTTATAAATTAGATGCTTAATAAATATGTTTTAGAAAAAATGAACGGATGGATGAAGCAACATGAGAGCATGAATATGGTGTCAAAAATTGGGTTAACAAATAGCAACAAGAGAGTGGCCTTTACAAGTTTTATTTTGCCTGCAAAATGAAGGTCAAGTAGGGGCTTTTTAGATAATGTGTTTGTTTCACTATGTGGTGGCTCATTATTAAAAGGCAGAAACATGGACTCATCACAAGATATAAAGAAGTGTAAGAAGACTGACCTTTGGAGTCACAGACAGGAAATCATAATATTGGCAGTTTGCCCTGCAGTAACACAGAGCCAATAACAGGAACCAAAGGGCGGGTGTGTTTTGCCATTAATTCCAGTCCTTTCCCTCAAAATGGTTTCACCAATACCAAGGTCACCCAACTGAGTGTGACATTAGGGTCATCATCTATCCACTGCCAGTGTAAGCCATGGGGCACATGTCTAAGTGCTAAGGGTTTTTTCCTCTAACTTCCCTTGTGATAACAGCTAATTTATTTTAAATTAAGCTTTCATAAATCTTCCCTGTGACCCAACCTATCAAAAATGTGCTAAGCTGTACAATGGTCCAAAGCCATAAGACTCTGGTATGAGGAATAAGCAGGAACTGAGTCCCCTAATTCCATTTCTCTCATTTCTTTTTATCCTACACCTCAGCTTTACAGCCTCAGTTATCACCTCACCTCCCACACACAATTTATCCCCAACTGCTGCAGTTTCTTCAGAAGTATAGTGCACTATTACCTTTTTGACTATATTCCATAGGCCACTATTCTAACTAATTGCATGATGCTTGGGATTACCACCTGGCCTCCTCCATGTAACATGTCCTCAGTCAGTGCCAAAGTCATGTACACATGAGTGGAAGGAAAGGAGAAACAGGAGAAGAGCAGGAATGGGAGTTACCACCTGTTGGCTTTGCTCAGTCGTGTCCGACTATTTATGACCCCATGGACTGTAGGCCACCAGGCTCCTTTGTCCATGGGATTTTCCAGGCAAGAATACTGTAGTGGGTTGTCATTTCCTATTCCAGAGGATCTTCTCAACCAAAGGATCAAACCTGTGTCTCTTACATCTCCTGCACTGGCAGGCAGATTCTTTACCACTAGCACTACCCAGGAAGCCCTTATCCCATTTTACAAATAAGAAAATTGAAGCAAAATATAAGTAAAAATAGGTTAAGGAATATAGTTAAGATAGCACAGCTAATGGGTGTCCAGATCCTGATAGAGATGAAAGGAAACAGAGGGCAGAGAAGCAGGGAGGGGGTCTGGGGAGTCAGACTGACAGGCCATGGGGTCTTTGCTGGGTTCTCCTATCTGCAGAGCCACAGCCCACTGACTGATACCATATGTATCTCCTACTTCCAAGGGCAATCAGCGCTAGGACTTTGGAGGTTCCCCATCACTTCCCACATCAAGCATGTACTTGGTCATGGCAACAAGCAGGCGGGCTGACTCTGATCATGGCACCACCTGTGTCTTAGCTAGTCCTGTTTATCCCTTACTGGTCTCAAAACACATGCCTGAACATCTCTGTCCTCCTTCCTACTCATTCATTAAAGGCAGAAGAACTGGAAAGCCCTGCAACTAGCTGGGTGGTAAGGACATTTACAAATGTTATCTGATTCCATTCTCTCAGCAACTCCAAGAAGTAAGTCTCATAATTTCTATCGTACAGATGAGGAAACTGTGACTCAGAAATTCAGTTGCCTTTTCTAAGTCATATAGAAGATGAACAAGCAGAAACGTGGACTTTAGTTTACTTATTAAAAGTTCCAGGGTTGCTGTATTTTTCAGCTTCTTTCTAACCCGACTTACACATCAGAGTTGATAGTTCCTGCTTCTTCCATGAAGTCTCTATCAAAGCCACAGAGCTCTCCCTTATCATAGCTCGCTTTGCTTTTTGACGTTGTCACTTGGAGACCTTGCAACCACCCTAGCTGCAAGAAGGCAACTTCAAAGTCTTCAAGGTCCTTGTTCTAGTTCTACTTTTCCCAGGTTACATCTCAGACCAAACACTTTAAAGCCTCTTAGAGAAAAACATTCCCCAACTGATGTTATAGATTGAAATAAAAATCCGTATAAGTATTCTCTAATACTGTTTGCTGTTTTCATGTGGGTGTTGTTTCTCCAACTTATTTTTGCATATTTTTCACGAATCAAAGGACAGATTATGCTCCAAAGTTAGCAAGTCTGCAGTTTGCAAGATGGAACTCTCATTATTCTAAATGGCAACAATAAGTGATAAGATTCTTTATTTTACCTAAAGATCTATTTAGCTTATCTGGAATGTGATCTAGCTGAAGTGGTGACAAAATTCAACTACTTGACCATTCAAACTAAAATTTGAAATTCTGAGAGCAGCTGCCTGATCTAGGTATCCAAGAAGAAAGGCTGTCACTCACGGCAGCAATTAGTCATTCAGGTAGAAAGTTCTCTGCCCCAACTGTTGTGTGCTAGGGGCAGAGCAGAAATGGATGAGATACTGTGTTTTTCAGATCTAGAATTTCCTTTGGTTCATTTTTTTTTTTTTAATATCTTACACTTCTCTTCTGTGTTCCCTATGTATTCACTCATTGCACACATCTTTTAATTTGAAATTTTCAAAATGTTTATGATTGTTGTTCAGTTTCTAAGTCATGTCTGACTCTTTGTAACGCTATGGACTGTAGCACTTTAGGCTTTTCTGTCCTTCACTGTCTCCTGGAGTTTGCTTAAATTCATGTCCACTGAGTCTGTGATGCTATCCAACCATCTCATCCTCTGCTGCCCATTTCTCCTTTTGCCTTCAATCTTTCCCAGCATCAGAGTCTTTTCAACTCTTCACAGCAGGTGGCCAAAGTATTGGAGCTTCAGCTTCAGCATCCATCTTTCCAATGAATACGCAGGGTTGATTTCATTTAGAATTGAATGGTTTGATCTTGTAGGCCAAGGGACTCTATGTATTCACTCATGGCACACATATTTTCATTTGAATGTTTCAAAATGATTATGATAGCTACTTTAAAACCTTGCTTCTAATCCCAACTTCTGTATGTTCATTAGGTTGTTTCTTTTCTTTTTTCTTTTATTTATGGCTCACATTGTCCCATTTTTTCCCATACCCAGTAAATATATGTAAGGCATTGTAGATATGCTATGTATTGATAGTCTGGATTTTGTTGTCTGCCTTTTAAGAGTGTTAAATGTTATGATTGCAGACAGTTAATTTACTGGTGAAGAAGTTTATCCTGTCCAGAAAACTAATAGCCTTGAGGGTTTAGAAGAACCCTTATTCCAGAACTAGATTAGGTCTCTTTTAGTTGTGGCTTCTCTGAGATTTCAACTGAATTCCCTGTGTATTCTCTACTCTGATTAGTCAGAAATTCAATACTTCTCAGCGCTGTATAACTCTTGGAATCTTCAATCATGTCACATATTCCTGGTAGCTGTTCTCTATTAGATCTCATAAAGTCTCACCCTAAGCATGTGAAGCATAGTATCTAGCTAAAGACTCAAAGGGAACCCTATACAGATATTAGGAAATCTTTCTTTGAACAGGTCCCCACTCTCTAGTACTCTGCCCTGAAATATCTAGCACCTCAATAATTCTAAATGTTAATCTTTGTTTATCATCACCTGAAAAGTCACTATCATCTATTTAGGCTCTTCATCCTGCTATTATGGTTTGGAAAGTGCACCAAGCAAAAACCTGGGGTGCATTTGGGGAATATGTCATATTTATCTCAAGGACCACACAGCCCTCTACTGTGTGTTTCGCTGCCTGAAAAATGATTACTTTGCAAATTTTTGTCTAGTTTTATAATTGTTGATGGGCTTTCCTGGTGACTCAGATGGTAAAGAATCTGCCTGCAATGCAGGAAACCTGGGTTTGATCCCTACGTTGAGAAGATTCCCTGGAGAAGGTAATGGCTAACCACTCCAGTATTTCTGCCTGGGAAATCTCAGGGACAGAGGAGCCTGTGGGGCTACTGTTCACAGGGTTGCAAAGAGTTGGACATGACTGAGTGAGTAACACTTTCACTTTTCATAATTGTTCATGGTAGGAGGATAAATCCATTGTGTGTTACTCTCTGATGACTTTTTAAATTTATCTCTTATTTTCAGTTCAGTTCAGTTCAGTCACTCAGTCGTGTCTGACTCTTTGCAACCCCATGAATTGCAGCACACCAGGCCTCCCTGTCCATCACCAACTCCCGGAGTTCACTCAGATTCACGTCCATCAAGTCCGTGATGCCATCCAGCCATCTCATCCTCGGTCGTCCCCTTCTCCTCCTGCCCCCAATCCCTCCCAGCATCAGTCTTTTCCAACAAGTCAACTCTTCGCATGAGGTGGCCAAAGTACTGGAGCTTCAGCTTTAGCATCATTCCTTCCAAAGAAATCCCAGGGCTGATATCCTTCAGAATGGATTGGTTGGATCTCCTTGCAGTCCAAGGGACTCTCAAGAGTCTTCTCCAACACCACAGTTCAAAAGCATCAATTCTTCGGTGCTCAGCCTTCTTCACAGTCCAACTCTCACATCCATACATGACCACTGGAAAAATCTTTTAAGTTACTTGACCCCAAACCTGGCTGTCTGAAATTTCCAACCATTTCTGTTGGTTCTACCTTATGGGGCCCTACTAGGATTATTATTATATTAGTTTGGACATGTTCCGTTGGTAAAAGAGCCCAATTAACTACGTCAAGGACCTGAATCCTCTAATAATTTCTTTGCCCTGCCACATCCAGTTTTCCCTCTCTACTGGCTTGTTCCCATTAGTATGTAAGCTTCCCCTGTCCCATGTCCATATATAACTTCCTTTCCATTTTCTCTGCCTCCTGCCACAGCAACATTCTTGAAAATATGAAAATAAGTGTATTTTCTTCAGGTTCCACATATTCTGTTACCTCCCTGTCTTTTTTCAAGCCCCACTAACCAGTCATTCACTGTAGCCACCCAGTTGTGCAAGGCCAAACCAGTGTTCCTCTTCCCCCAAACCCAATGAACAATTCTTGGTTTTCCTCTTTTTCTACTTTTGGTGGTACATGATATACTTTATTACATATCTTTCCTGATTATTTGCTATTTTGCTTTCAGGGCCCCACAATCCACTGGATTTCCTCTTGTTTCAGTGACTGCTTTTTCTTCCTGTCTCCTTTGTGGATTTCTCCTCTTATTCTGAAATCTTAAATTTTGGAATGCCTTGGGTCTAGACACTCTTGTTTTCGTTATTTCCCTGTGACAACTGCTACTCCTTAGATCTTTTCAACTTTTGTTGCAGACACTTTCATCTACTTGACTAGGCAAAATATGTACTCCAATTAAGGAATCTTCTCTCTCACTTGCTATAGTCACTTTACACACATGTTTTGTTTGCTCTGCCTCCAAAACATATTGCAAATTAAAACTGCTTCTCATTATTTTGACCCACTACTTTCACTCAAGTCACTTTCTATCTTGCCTCAACTTCTGAAATGGCTTCTTACCTACTATCTTTGTTTTCTGGACTAGTCCATTCTTTACACAGCTGCTAGTGTGATGATAAAAAACATAAATCAGGTCATGCTGCTGGCTTGGTTAAAGTCACCAATGGCCTCTCTTTGCATTTACAGAACAAAAGAGACTTCTAAAGTAGTTGTATATTCAAATTACCTAGGGTACCTGGACTTAAACTTGCCTGCATTTTAGAACCGGCTTAGGAATTTTACAAATTCCTGGTGCCTGGGTCCCCCTCACCACCCTGCCAGTGATGTTTATTTATTTGGACTTCAGCCTGGACATCAGGCATTTTTTAAAGCTCCCTAGGTAATTTAAACATATGACAAAATTCAAGAATCATTAACAGATGATTTTTGAATTAAAAAAAAAAGAAAGAATAATGCCCCAGAGATTTGGGAGATGGATCTGCTCCCAGAGATGGTGATTTACTTGTGTTTAGTTTGGAGAAGGAAATGGCACCCCCATTCCAGTACTCTTGCCTGGAAAATCCCATGGACGGAGGAGCCTGGTAGAGGTCGTGTGTTTAGTTAGGACTAGAAAATAGTCATCAGTATTTCCTTAAATCTCTCAGGAGATTTCATAGTGAAGTCCAGATTGAAAACCAGTGCCCCACATCATTTCTTTCTTGACTATTTCTCCAGCTACTGACCTACTTGTGAAGCACATCTTATTTCTCAGGGCTATATTATCCAACTAGTGAGTCAATGTTATTTTCACAGAAACTTATTTAACGTATTTTTAAAAACAGCCACAGAGAAACACTAATCAGATTGTGATCAACTGCATTATCCTGACTGGCTGAGCTCAATTCCAGGTCACTTGACTTTTGCCTTGGTCAAAAAGTTCACTTGCCTTTCCTGCAAAGCCAAGTGATTCACAGAACACGCGTGTACATTTTCATGTAGCATTTCTCTTCTCTGACCTGGATCCTTCAGAGTAGATTATATCAGAGTCAGGCTGATGTACTCCCTGTTTTGACCTTTCAAATGATAGTGAGAGTCAGTTCTTCTCATAAGAAAGCATTTGGGAAGCAGTACTGGAGCAGCTCCCATGTTTATGTACCTTCAAAACTGGGGAAAAAGTCATTGCTCCTAACTTTATTAGTAGAAGGCCATTTGTGCCTTTGGTTTGTATCTAACTGAAGGTAAATGTTCTGTTTACTCAGGGAAACTCTTTTTCACAAATACAAAGTTGGTTTCTTCATATGAGTTCTAAGTATGCTTCACTCTATTCTGTTGCCAACTAGCCAGAATGGGCATTACTTTTCAGCAGAAAGGAAGGAGAAGTGTCTTGGACACCAGGTGCAAAGTCTGAGAAAGGACCTGGGAATCTACAGCTCAAGAAAGAGTTTGCTCCGATCTACTGACTGTCCTGAAGGTAATGGAATCTATTCCTTTTGATAACTATGATAAGAGCCTTGTGTTAGAGAACTTTAAAATCCTGCATTAGCAGGCAGGTTCTTGGCTTAGATGGTAAAAAATCTGCCTGCAGTGCAGGAGACCTCAGTTCAATCCCTGGGTCAGAAAGATCCCCTGGAGAAGGGAATGGTAACCCACTTCAGTATTCTTGCCTGGAGTATCCCATGGACAGAGGAACCTGGTGGGCTACAGTCCATGGGGTTGCAAAGAGTCAGACACGACTAAGAGACTTTCGCTCACTTTCTTTAACACTAGTGTCACCTGTGAAGCCCCCAAATGCAAATAGTCAACATTAATATAAATCTTTAATTTCATACAATTACTTCTGCAATGTGGGTGAGTATTGTATGGGTAGATGAACACATACACCTCTAGAAGAATCATGAAATCACAGAACATCCATGCTCCACAGACACAGGGGAATCCTAGCTTCTCATTTTGCAGGTAATGCATGTGAACCCTAATGAGAACTGGGAGGTTTGGGCAGAGATGTGAAATGAGACTTTAGCTTACATTTCAGGTTCACTGAGAGCCCTAGAAAAACTTTCTGCAAATTAAAATAACTTCTTTCAATTTTTTCATAAATTTTTGCCATACTTCACTTAATTTAATAGATGTTTCAATATCCTCCCCCAATAATGAGAGATTTAATGATCAACAGAAATGAGAAAGAAAAGAAAACTACATTTTAGAAGCTAGAAAGCAAAAACATATAAAAGCTACCTTATACGTTTTGACTTCAGAAAAACTGTAATATATGGCTTTGACAAATATTATTTTTAAAACCACTGGTCTAAATGATAATACAAAAAGTGCTATAAGGTAAATTCAACACAGCATGTGCTCATGATCTTTGGGCCTCAAATATCCCTACATTACTGGGTTAAGGTACAGAAGCTCTATTTCAAGAAATATATCCCATGGATCCCACATCTTCACCCACACATTTCTTCTTGGCTAATTTTTGAAACTTCATATTTTAGGTAAATATCAATTAAATCTTGGTTTGGAGTTTAGGGGAGTTCATAGTTGGTTCCTACAGTTGTGTGTGTGTGTGTGTGTGTGTGTGTGTGTGTGTGTGTGTGTTTGAATGGGAATTTTAGTTACTTTTAATATTTCAAGGAAACACCATTGACAAGCATTATAGAATTTGACTGCACAGATGGCATGCATCCTCAGTCCCTCCTTACCTCTCACAATTAGCTGGCTTTGGTGCTCCACAGCTGCTGCCTCATTGCGGGCTATGCAGGTATAATTCCCATTGTGCATCAGGGAAAGATTGGAAATCCTTAAGGAGCTTGTGAAGTCAATGTTGTCAATGGTCACCCCGAGGCTTGCTGGGATTGGCCGGCCATCTTTCTGCCAGGTGATGGTGATGGGTAAGTCCCCTGAGACCACAACACATGGGATGAAGACCCGCTGTCCAATGGAGAATCTTGGAAACTCAAAAGGCTGGATAAAAGGTGGAACTGAAAGAAAACAAAAAGTAATAAAGGAAAGATGATAAAGAACTGTTATTACTCTGCATTCTCTTCTCTTTAACCCTCTTGCATGACATTGAAAGAGCAATACAAATCACTGCTATAGCATACAAATATATGAACTAGCAGAAGATTTTAAATAGGGCTCTCTTGTTCTTTGAATTTTCTTATTGTTCTAAATGATAAGCATAGATTAATTTGTATTAATACTTCAGAAAATATACTTAATCTCATTATTTTGATAAAAATGTTTTAAATTCAATAATCATTTTTTAAAGGAAATACTTCAGGTTCTGCATTTTTCAGTGTAAACGCCTTGAAAGAGGGCTTTGGGATTGGCTTTCTCTTGGAAGCTTTTAAAAATGATGTGTTCAGGAGATTTCTTTCCTGCCTTGCTAATACAAACTTTACAGTTACTGTTTTCCCTTCAATCCGTTCCATACTTTTTAGTAAACATACTTTAGGTCTACTGAAGAAAGAGATTTCAGTTTTATTATTAAATACTTTAAAAATATCCAATATCCAGATAATAGCAAATGTTAATTTAAAATGTTTATGTTAGGATAATTGCACAGTTACTCAGTTCTTGTTACTGTCAGTCAGTAAGTTGTGTCCAACTCTTTGTGACCCCATGGACTATAGCATGCCAGGGTTCCCTGTCCTTCTCTACTTCCTGGAGTTTGCTCAGATTCATGTCCATTGAGTTTACTCTGTACCCCCTTAATTTTGCACATTCCTTGCCCATGATCTTATATTATGAACTGGTCCGTGGTCAGTTTTCTGAGTTGAGGAGATGTGCTGCTACTGAAGATAAGGTTATAACCTCCAGCTCAGCCAGCCTTGGACACAGCCACACTCCATCTGGAATGCTCTGTTTTCATTTAATTTCCCTAATACATTCTTATTTTTCCCTCTTAACTTAGGATCATTCTTGGCTGCTTCCTAGATGGCCTCACAGGGTATCAGCATCATAAAATGGTCAAAATGGCACCAGAGGAGCCAATTTTGGATTCTACTTTGATCACTTATTGGTCATGAGGTCATGGGCAAGCTGACAATATGCTCTTCCTATCAGCCTTTTGGGGTAGTTATTCATAGATTATTAAGATTTTAAGCCCATAATAACTTAATGTAAGCCACTTATTATGCTAGGTGATTTCACAAGATGAAATTACTAAAGAGCAGGATGTCTGCAGAATTTATTCATTAAATCAGTCATCGTTCCATTTCATTATCAACTCAGGGGAGATGTAAGGAATCCAGCTAAGAAACAACTGAATGGAAACCAATCAATCATTCATTCACTGAAGAAGTGGTTTTTGAGCATCTGCTGCTGCTGCTGCTAAGTCACTTCAGTCGTGTCTGACTGTGCGACCCCATAGGCGGCAGCCCACCAGGCTCCCCCGTCCCTGGGATTCGCCAGGCAAGAACACTGGAGTGGGTTTTGAGCAGCTAGTATGTGCTCAGTATTGCACTGTATGTCAGTATGTCAGACAGCAATGAACATGATATACCATCTCTACCCGGTACAGCTGTCATGCATACATCGTCATAGGCTGCTGATGTTAACAAAGTATAGCAGTGGCTTTTCTGTTATTTAATATTATTATTACTACTACTGTATGGGTTCGATCCCTGGGTTGGGAAGATCCCCTGGAGGAGGCATGGCAACCCACACCAGTATTCTTTCCAGGAGAATCCCCACAGACAGAGGAGCCTGGTGGGTTACAGTCTACAGGATTGCAGAGTTGGACATGACTGAGCGACTAAGCACACACACACACACACACACACACACACACATGCTTCCAGAGGAGGTGGGAAGTTAGAACTGCAAATACAGCCAGAATCAGTAAGCAGGTGGCTCAAGTTAGACCTTACCAGAGAAACAAGCAAGTAAACAAACAAACAGCCAAAGGTACAGACAAGCATGCTGCTGCTGCTACTGCTAAGTCACTTCAGTCGTGTCCGACTCTGTGCGACCCCATAGATGGCAGCCTACCAGGCTTCCCCGTCCCTGGGATTCTCCAGGCAAGAACACTGGAGTGAGTTGCCATTTCAGTGTCAAAACTGCTGTGGATACTCAATGTAAAGTTATTAATAGAACTTTGGATCTGCAACAAGTTGGTCTGATACTAAGAGACAAAGACAAAGATCTCAGGATGGGTTCCACTCGGTGATTACAAACCATTGAGTTAGTGCTATTTTAGAAATGTAGGTAGTATGGATTTGGTTTCTGTTTTCTCTTTACACTCTGATTCCTCTGTAGCTAAGCCTTGCCTCTGTTCTTGAAAAACGGAGCCCTTTATCTTGTACAGGCTTCCCTGGTCACTCAGATGGTAAAGAATCTGCCTGCAGTGCAAGGTATCCAGTTTTGATTCCTCTGTTGGGAAGATCCTCTGGAGAAGGGAATGGTCACCCACTCCAGTATTCTTGCCTGAATAATTCCATGGACAGAGGAGCCTGGTGGGCTACAGTCCATGAAGTCACAAACAGTCAGACATGATTGAGTGACTAACACTCTATCCTGTAATTTTTCCTGCTGTAAGGAGACATTCTCATATTTAATAAGTATTGACAGCCTACAACCTGTTTAGATCAAGCTGAATTACAGTCATTTGTTCATGGTTGTCATGAGGTGGGGAAAGTGCCAAGCTGTACCAAGAGTGTTTGTATTTCTCTAAATCTTGCCCCAAGTGTCACAAATGTTTATTCCAAGTGTAAATATTAACATGTAATAAACTGGCATCTTTAAAATACAAAGTAACTACATTTCCTCTTCTTTGGTTTCTTTTTGTTTGTTTTTACACAATGAAAGCAAGACTTTTAATGATGGTCTTGAAAGATGTGGTGTCTGGTGGGCAGGTACCCCTGGGACATTCCAGCAAGCACTTTTATCCTCTGGAGCACAGATCCCTCCCCAGTTCTTCACTGGCCCAATATTGTGGGGTTACAATCTTCCCAGACATTGCCTAAGTCTCATAGAGTATTCTTCTTCTCCCTTCCCACCCTAAGTCCATGTTTCTCAACAAAGACTATAGTTTATTTCTTCCCAAACATCCTGTGAGCATAGGGACTCTCCAGGTGTAAGCTGTTAGGGAAGACTAGCTTGCCAGTAATTTTCCAAGACAATTCATTGGTTTGTTACACACAGAAACCTAGTCATGAGTCTTCTCAGACTAACCTAGGCACCCATTGTTGGCTGGGTGCTTCTTATCTGAAAGGGAGATCATTTTTCTAAGGTAAATGAACTTTGGAGCCAGACTCCCTGAGTTTAATTCCAGCTGTGTCATTTTAATCTGGAGAAGGAAATGGCAACCCACTCCAGTACCCAGGAAAATCCTATGGACAGAGGAGCCTGGCAGGCTACAATTTATGGAGTGGCAATGAGTCCTGCATGACAGCAATTAGCACTCTCTCTGTGCTTCAGTTTCCTTATTTGTAAAACAAGGTGGAGCGGGGGGGCTTCTATGAGCAATGAATGAGTTAACATAGGGGTTAACAGAACTTCACATGCACCTGAATTGATTGCCTTGCACCAGGCCTTTACTGAAGGGGAAAAAAACAAAACAAAACAAACAACAACAACAATGGAACACCCAAGTGAAACACGTGGGCAAGGTAAAGGACTCCACCGTTTTTATCAGTTATAATAGGGAGAGGAAGGAAATAGATAAGGACTTACTTTCTAACCCCAGATCAAGGAAGAAGGATAAGATAGATACCTTTCAACCTATATATTTAATAACAAAACAATATGGGCTGTAGGCTGTCAATACTTATTAAATACAGCAAAAGAAACTCACAGCATAGAAAAATGGCATGTGAATATTACTTTCAAAGAATAGAGGCAAGAAGTAGCTATACCCATGACTGATTCATGTCAATATATGGCAAAAACCACTACAATATTATAAAGTAATTAGCCTCTGATTAAAATAAATTAATTACAAATAAATAAATAAAACAGGAAAAATGTGTAGTAATGAGTTCTCTGAGGAATTAAAAACCATGATACATAAAAAAATCAATTGGCTATAAAAAAAGAGAAGTAGCTACAGGAGAATCCATTTTTTAAAATTCATGCTTTCCATAATTCTAAAATATCTGTAATTCATTGGTTTATAGAACTCTAGGACATATAATTATAATTTCAGAAATAAATTTCAGAATGTTTATCCATAAAGTGACACTGCTGGACACAAAGAATCCAAAGCAGTAAAAACAAATGTCAGAAAGCCCAGGAATATTACTCAGCCATAAACAAGGAGTGGGATTGTGTCATTTGTAGAGATGTAGATGGAACAAGAATCTTCCATACAGAGTGAAGTCAGAAAGAGAAAAAACAAGTATCATATAGTAATGCATATTTGTGGAATCTAGAAAAATGGCACAGATGAACCAATTTGCAGGGCAGGAATACAGACTCTGATGTAGAAAATGGACATGTGACTCGGGCAGAGGAGGGTAAGGTGGGATACACACACACACTGTGTAGAATAGATAGCCAGTAGGAAGCTGCTGTATAGCACAGGGAGCTCTGCTTGGTGATGCCTGGGGTGCAGGGGCAGGAGGCTGGTCCAAGAGAGAAAGCACACATGTATGCATATGGCTGATTCATGTTGTTGTTCAGCAGAAAGTAACACAACATTGTAAAGCAATTATACTCCAATTGTTGTTGTTCAGTCATTCAGTCCTGTTTCACTTTTTGGAACCCCATGGACTGCAGCACACTAGGCTTCCCTGTCCTTCACCATCTCTCGGAGCTTGCTCAAACTCATGTCCATTATATCAGTGATGCCATCCAATCATCTCGTCCTCTGTCATCCCCTTCCCCTCCTGCCCTCAGTCTTTTCCAGCATCAGGGTCTTTTCCAATGAGTTGGCTCTTCGTGTCAATAATAATAAAAAAGAAAGCCTAGGCACTAACCCTCACTCACGTCACTCAGAGGACAATCCCTCACTCTGAATATTGTATTTTAAACTTTTGTAGCACTCTTATTATCTCATTTCTTGGTCTAACCTGGATGCTGAGAATTGGCATATTGACAAGGGCTCAGTAAGAAGCCACAATAGGTAAGGTAAATGTGAGGCAGAAAGGAATCCTAAATATAAAGAGCAGATGCAACCAACACACAGAGCAGCTGGAGCAGAGTCTATGCTGGGGCACCCTGCTCTTAACAGCCATCATTTCTGCAGTTAATACAATGCCGTAGTGCATAACTCATAAGCTATTGTTAATATATTAAATGGGGAAAAGGTAATATCTAAAATATTTCAGAACATATTTACTTTTAAAAAAGCTATCCAAGATAGTTAAAATTTTACATGATGAAAGGAAACATTTAGTTAGAGAGAAAAGTCATTTTCCCAGAATAATGCTAACATTAGCTTTGTGACTTCTTGTTTTGCTTGCCACATTACATTGGGATGCACTTTTTTAATGCAAATTAAAATTTAAAAACCTATGTGTCAAACATGTCACTTCTTACTATGCACGTTGTCTCCTTTGCTTCAGCCATGAATGCAAGGCTGCTGTAGAAAATGCTCAGAAATATTTGAAAGGGTCCAATATTTTATATTTTTCATTTATAAGATATAAAATTGGAGGCAAAAAGTAAACCAAGTGGTTCTAAATCTCTTGTAATTATTCTGGTGAAGTCAAATCACCTGCTTTAGGCACATCACTTACTTTATCAGATTCACTGCATCATTTTCTAAGGTAAATTCTCTGAATCTTATTGATAACAAAACACTGTCACATTATAGGAGCGGAAATTATTAATGTAACCTGCAGCAGGTTTTCACATATCCTTCCTACGTAAAGTTTGTAAATATCTGTTCAAAGTCACTTCTTACCAGGTTTGTGGATTTCATTCTACATAATGGTGTGGGTTCCATTCTCTAAGGCAGAGCTGTTGAATGCCCTGTTAATTTAGACTAAATGTTAATCTAGACTCTTGTTCTTTCTAAACGCATAGCAAGAACATGAAATCAGGCTAATATATTTCTGTGTCTTGCCCCTCAAAAATTAACTGTATATTCTTTTTCAGAGGACACAAAACAATTTTTACTTCTCTCCCCCAACCCCATCTGGAGGAGAGTAAAGCATATTAAAAGAAACATAGTTGGGTGTTGGCCAATCTTGGGTAGTTTTAGCAGTGTTATCTTGATACCATTTTCTTTTTTCATTCATTCTTTCATTTATTTTATTTTTGGCTGCACTGGCTCTCCCTTGCTGGGCACAGGCTTCCTCCTGCTGTGTGAGAGTAGGCCCCCTACTCTCCAGTTACAGTGCATGGGCTTCTTATTGTGGGGGCTTCTCTTGTTGCTGAGCATGAGCTCTAGGCTCATGGGCTTCAGTAATTGTGGTGGACGGGTTTCACTGTCTCAAGGCAAGTGGAATCTTCCTGGACTAGGGACTGAACTTGCATCCCCTACATTGGGAGGTGGGTTCTTAACCACTAGACCACCAGAGAAGTCCTTGATCTAGATTCTTATTTTTTAACTCTCTGATTCCATTTCTTCACATGTAAAACAATGATGGTGAAATAATTCATAAGAGTGTCAGCAGCGGGCTTTATGTAACATGTAGCCCCAGAGCCCAGTTGGTACACGGAGGTAGCTCACTTTAGCATCTTTCCTCCTTTCCTCTTCCTCTTTTTTTTTTTTTTCCTCTTTTTGTCCCAAGGCCAATAATTCATTGGGAAAATCAAATGCATTACATGCACGTTGAGATATGTGAGGCTCTTTTTCCATTGCCATATATAATTCCATCAAATCCACATTTTGTCATTCCATTTCTGGTGGTAATTGAACTCCATGAGTCTCCATACAAAAGTCTCAGGTTGACAGCTCTCAGTATCAGACTGTTCAGAGACTGCCTCAAGCCAAATTCTTCTGAGTCATGGCTGCAGACACTTTAATTTTCCCATCTCTTTTTTCTATTCTGTTTAACAAGTCCTTTCTTCCCAACTGTTAAGAAGGTTTTATTTTTTATAACATTTTATGTGTTTCATAAAATCTCCAAAAATCGCATCTTCTAAAACTGCCCATTATGGGCATGCAAATCCCATGGCTGGTCCACTGAGAGTCCAGTCCCAATTACACACCCATTTCAGGGTCTGTATGCCCACCAGGGATGCCTGGAACCTAAGTAGACTCAGAGCTCTGACACCATCCAGAAACCATTCATCCAGGTACAAGCTGTGGCCTGAAAACCATGAGGATGATGAACATGTGTGACTTGTGGGTTGAGCACATTGCTTAATGGACTGTCTACCTATAAGACTGGTTATTGTCCAATTCTGCAACTTTACAGTGTGCTCTCAAGTCTAGAAAATTAGATCACTGACTCTGTGTGACACAATCCTCCACTCTGTTCACACATCATTAATGTCTTTCTCCATCCACCCCAAGAGCCTGTTGTTCAAGATTCTATAATGAAATGTATGACTCATGTGAATAGAAAGATCTATGTACAGGGCTGTTTCCTAAGCAGAATGACCCAGGAGGCAGGAGACGTTGATTTTTATCTTTTTATTATTTCTCAACTACTGGAATAAATAGGGCCTTATATTGATACGTCTTGATTGCACAACAGTTTTTGAAAATACCTTTAAAGGGGTGATGATGCACCGTGGATGTGTTTATACTTTGCACATGAGACAATCCCAAAGTGATGAATAAAAAGGGAGATAGATAGGTTCAAGACATAACAATGACAAGATGGTGAGACAGGAAGGATAAAGGTGAGGCCCTATGCAGCCTGATTAGCCTAGTGGCCAGGAAGTTGATAACCTAATAGAATGAACAGACTAAGCAGTACACAACTGGCTGGCCACTCTCACTAGAAAGTGAGAGTCCCACATACTTCTGACTTGTTCTCAATCTTATCAGCTAATAAATCACTAAATCCCTCAAGATTTTCTTGTCTAAATCTCTTTGTTTATTGGCGTATAACTGTCTTACACTGTTGCGTTAGTCTCTGTTGTACAATGAAGTGAATCAACTGTATGTATACATACATCCCCTCCCTCTTGGACCACCTTCCTCCTCATCCAAGCTTATATTAACAACCATAGATGTGGAATCAAGAAAAATAGTACAGATGAACCTATCTGTAGGGCAGGAACAGAGATGCAGATGTAGAGAACACGAGTGGACTCGGGAGGGTCGGGGGCGGGGGGATGAACTGGGAGATGGGAATGGACGTGTGTGCGCTGCCGTGTGTGAAACAAAGATGGTGGGGACTTGACGCACAGTGCAGGGAGCTCAGCTCAGCTTGATGCTCTGTGTCCAAATCTCTTTTGAATCAGAATATTTCTATACATTGTTACCTCAGCTGCCAGAGTTCTCTCTTATCTCGCACCTGTACCAAAGTAACAATTATTTTATTCTCTCTGAAAAGCATTTCTCACATATCCATCAGCAAAATGTTTTGAAATGCAAAGCCCTCTTGAAAACCTCTGAGGAGTCCTAGAGTATAATTTCCAAGACCTTTCATCCAGTCTACAAAACCCTCTGAGATTGTCAAATATATCTATTACTATACCCATCACTTTACTCTTTGCATTCATGGTCTCCCAACAACAAATACTTTCCATGCACACATATTACATGCTGCATGTCCTAGGGCTTGAGGATCTAACTGAGCCATTCCTCCCCCTGCTGGTAAAGTCAAGACCTAGCCTTGCTTACTCAGGTACAGCCATCGGAAACACTGAATCAGGCAACTTCTGGGTCAGCAGCTGCCAGAGCTGTTTCTGGCTCACCATGAATTAGGCTCCAGGTCCTTGGCTCATGCCTGCCAGAGGAGAAGGGCACAGGGCAGAGAACTTTGGGAGGGTCTGATGCAGGAATGAGCAGGGCATTGCTCGGGGCCAGCAAGTGCTAAGTAAACAGAAGCTTCTGGATGTGCACATAAACATAACTGACACCCAAACACTGACCTAGAAATAAAAAGCAGGAGTGAGCCAGCAAGGTGTCCTCTGAGGCTACTGCTGGGTGTGAAGGGCAAAGAAGGAGAGAGGCATGTCCATCTGGGGGGCAGAATGGCCTTCAGGGTCCATCTCTAAATTTCCTTTAGGGAGCTGTGTCTTGGGCATATTTGCAACAGCCCAAACCACATAAAACATACTAAATAAAACAGGTTAATTAAACAGGCTAATTGTTTAGCCAGAAATTGAAATGATCACATTTAAATTTCTGTGGCCGAGTTAAGTAGGAGGCTAGGGTGCATGTAGAGATGTTCACACCCATGAACTGTTGCAGGCATGCTCAAAGGAGGACACAAATCTCTGTCAGGCTTAGAACTGTCTAAGACAGGTGTCACAGCAAGAACAGTAAACTGATGTCTCAGAGGTTACTAGCTCTGGCTTCATTCTAAATGATAAACCTTCTCCTTCATGGACAGAAAACAATAATGGGACCAAATCATACACATTTATCCCAATTTCAGAAAGTCCTAGATTCAAGAAACCTGCCTTGACTTGAAATTGCCTATTTGCAATAGAAACAAACATGAACTTCACAATTCTCACATGAGATGAATCCCTACTGTCCCCGGTCTCCGTGAACTTATCCTACTGTTGTTAGAACATCATCTGCTGTAGATGTTGCTATGATAAAAAGCATCTTTTCTCAGGTTATATTGTAATTTTTCCAATGAGTTGGAACTCTTTCATTTTCTGGTGTTATCTCCTAATGCGTGTTATTTTTTTCTGTGTAGAATTCTGGTCCTTATTTTACTCAGTTGCTTAGTTTCTAAGTTGTATCCAACTCTACAACCCATAGACTCTTCCCCGCCAGGCCCCTCTGCCCATGGGATTTTCCAGGCAAGAATACTGGAGTGGGTTGTGCCCCTCCCTAATGGAGACACTATCCCTTGGTGACCCAGCCTCGCTTCCTCTCCCTCTATTTCTCTGATGGTCCCGCCTACACCCTCCCTCCCAGGTGTCAGCTCCACGCTAGGGACTGCCTCATCTTCCTCTTCACCCAAAACTCCTTCTCAAGCTTCCTGACTGCATGTTCAGTTGTCTGCTATGATCTTCACCTGGATGTTTCAGAGGATTTCAGATCCCAGCCCAAATGTATCCTGTTTCCCTTTCATTTAAGCCTCCCCTCCAATTCTCTAGCAAAATCTCCTAGCTGCAAGAAGTTCAGAATCATAAAAGTTATTAAATAAATGTTATAGAGAATAGAATAGAATAGAATGGACTGGAATATGATATTCCTAGCTATTCATCTCTCTGCCTTCATCTCTCTCTCGCCGGGCTGTGATGTCTAGTTATTTCATCTCTCAGTATCTCTTGCATCTGGCTCTTTTGTTCCTGAGCACACTATCATCATCTTTTATGAAAACTTTTCAATCCTGTCCTAATTGGTCTTTCTCATTCTTTTCTTTCTGCACTGTAATCTGTCTCACATACCTCAATCAGGTTACTTTTTCCAAGACATTCCTGTAAATCTCTCCCTCAATCATGTTACTGCCTTCAGAATCCTGCAGGAGACACTGAAAGCTACAAGACCGGATACTGTCTCTCAAGGTTTGCCTAGAGCAAGTACCCTCTGGTTCAGGAATATTGACTGTGAATGTGAAGGCTGCACCCTGTCCCTCTTTCTGTCCCCCCTAATCCCACAAGGCCCCATTTCACCCCAACCAGCTTGAAGTGTTATAACTCAACTGCATTGGTACTTCCTTGGAGATTTTTTTTCAAGCTGTGCATCCCTCTGATACTCAGCTCCATTTCTCTTGGAAACTGTCTTCTGATTCTAGACTTTCTGTCCAGACCTAGCTAAATATCTGTCTCCTCTGCTGTCCAAATAGCTCCCATATATTTCAATGATGACACTGTTCTGCAATCAGTGATCTTCTTATTTCTCTACTCAGCTAGCTGAAACATGCTGTTTCTCATCTTGTGCTCCCTTTCTCAAGGCAGTTGCTCCCTCCCCCAGCATTATGCTTATTTCTTCATCGGTCCTCCCACTGATGCCAATCCTATGTCAGCAGTGACCATCCTATTATTACTTGAGCTCATTAACAGTAGATGCATAGATATTACCTGAATAATAAACATGTTAAAGAAGTAATAGAAGTCAAAGACATCCTTTGAACTAAACATTTTGATGACAAAGATCTAGTCTAATTACAATCCTGTCATGCACTGTGACAATCTTTAGTTCTTACTTGAAGTATTAGATGATGTTATTAGAGAAAGGGGGAGCAATTTAATGAAAACATCTTTAGGTAAAAGTGTTTCTCATGCATATCTATAGCTGTTTAACATTTATCCTACCACATAAGTGGTAGGATGTGAAGTACATGAAGGCAGGTGGCCCAGGTTCCTTTAAGGACATGGGCCCCAGACTCTGCAAGTGACCTCAAGGGGTACCCAGCAGCCATCGGCCACTTCAAAAATGTCCTAGCTGCAGAGATCCTTGGTGGCCTGTATTCAATGAGGGACTGAAGAGGGCAATTTTGCCCAAACCCAGGATGACTTTGAAGAAACACTTTCTCCAGAGACTCCTGCTTAATCAGTTGAGGCTGCCATATGCCTGTATTCAGTTCAGTTCAGTTAAGTTCAGTCTCTCAGTTGTGTCTGACTCTTTGCGACCCCAAGAATCGCAGCACGCCAGGCCTTCCTGTCCATCACCATCTCCCAGAGTTCACTCAGACTCACCTCCATCGAGTCCGTGATGCCATCCAGCCATCTCATGCTTGGTCGTCCCCTTCTCCTCCTGCCCCCAATCCCTCCCAGCATCAGTCTTTTCCAATGAGTCAACTCTTCGCATGAGGTGGCCAAAGTACTGGAGCTTCAGCTTTAGCATCATTCCTTCCAAAGAAATCCCAGGGCTGATATCCTTCAGAATGGACTGGTTGGATCTCTTTGCAGTCCAAGGGACTCTCAAGAGTCTTCTCCAACATCACAGTTCAAAAGCATCAATTCTTCCGTGCTCAGCCTTCTTCACAGTCCAACTCTCACATCCATACATGACCAAAGGAAAACCCATAGCCTTGACTAGATGGATCTTAGTCAGCAAAGTAATGTCCCTGCTTTTGAATATACTATCTAGGTTGGTCATAAATTTTCTTCTAAGGAGTAAGCGTCTTTTAATTTTATGGCTGCAGTCACCACCTGCAGTGATTTTGGAGCCCCAAAAAATACAGTCTGACACTGTTTCCACTGTTTCCCTATCTATTTCCCATGAAGTGATGGGACCAGATGCCATGATCTTCGTTTTCTGAATGTTGAGCTTTAAGCCAACTTTTTCACTCTCCTTTTTCACTTTCATCAAGAGGCTTTTTAGTTCCTCTTCACTTTCTGCCATAAGGCTGGTGTCATCTGCATATCTGAGGTTATTGATATTTCTCCCGGCAATCTTGATTCCAGCTTGTGTTTCTTCCAGTCCAGCATTTCTCATGATGTACTTTGCATAGAAGTTAAACAAGCAGGGTGACAACATATAGCCTTGATGTACTCCTTTTCCTATTTGGAACCAGTCTGTTGTTCCATGTCCAGTTCTAACTGTTGCTTCCTGACCTGCATACAGATTTCTCAAGAGGTAGGTCAGGTGGTCTGGTATTCCCATCACTTTCAGAATTTTCTACAGTTTATTGTGATCCACACAGTCAAAGGCTTTGACATAGTCAATAAAGCAGAAATAGATGTTTTTCTGGAACTCTCTTGCTTTTTCCATGATCCAGAGGATGTTGGCAATTTGATCTCTGGTTCTTCTGCCTTTTCTAAAACCAGCTTGAACATCAGGGAGTTCACGGTTCACATATTGCTGAAGCCTGGCTTGGAGAATTTTGAGCATTACTTTACTAGCATGTGAGATCAGTGCAATTGTGCAATAGTTTGAGCATTCTTTGGCATTGCCTATCTTTGGGACTGGAATGAAAACTGACCTTTTCCAGTCCTGTGGCCACTGCTGAGTTTTCCAAATTTGCTGGCATATTGAGTGCAGCACTTTCACAGCATCATCTTTCAGGATTTGAAACAGCTCAACTGGAATTCCATCACCTCCACTAGCTTTGTTCATAGTGATGCTTTCTAAAGCCTACTTGACTTCACATTCCAAGATGTCTGGCTCTAGATTAGTGATCACATCATCATGATTATCTGGGTCGTGAAGATCTTTTTTGTACAGTTCTTCCATGTATTCTTGCCACCTCTTCTTAATATCTTCTGCTTCTGTTAGGTCCAGATCATTTCTATCCTTTACCAAGCCCATCTTTGCATGAAATGTTCCCTTGGTGCCTGAAGAGATCTCTAGTCTTTCCCATTCTGTTGTTTTCCTCTATTTCTTTGCATTGATCCCTGAAGAAGGCTTTCTTATCTCTTCTTGCTATTCTTTGGAACTCTGCATTCAGATACTTATATCTTTCCTTTTCTCCTTTGCTTTTCACTTCTCTTCTTCTCACAGCTATTTGTAAGGCCTCCCCAGACAGCCATTTTGCTTTTTTGCATTTCTTTTCCATGGGGATGGTCTTGATCCCTGTCTCCTGTACAATGTCACAAACCTCATTCCATAGTTCATCAGGCACTCTATCTATCAGATCTAGGCTCTTAAATCTATTTCTCACTTCCACTGTATAATCATAAGGGATTTGATTTAAGTCATACCTGAATGGTCTAGCGGTTTTCCCTACTTTCTTCAATTTGAGTCTGAATTTGGTAATAAGGAGTTCATGATCTGAGCCACAGTCAGTTCCTGGTCTGGTTTTTGTTGACTGTATAGAGCTTCTCCATCTTTGGCTGCAAAGAATATAATCAATCTGATTTCAGTGTTGACCATCTGGTGATGTCCATGTATAGAGTCTTCTCCTGTGTTGTTGGAAGAGGGTGTTTGCTATGACCAGTGCATTTTCTTGGCAAAACTCTTAGTCTTTGCCCTTCTTCATTCCACATTCCAAGGCCAAATTTGCCTGTTACTCCAGGTGTTTCTTGACTTCCTCCTATTGCATTCCAGTCCCCTATAATGAAAAGGACATCTTTTGAGGTGTTCTAAAAGGTCCTGTAGGTCTTTATAAAACCGTTCAACTTCAGTTTCTTCAATGTTACTGGTTGGGGCGTAGACTTGGATAACTGTGATATTGAATGGTTTGCCTTGGAAATGAACAGAGATCATTCTGTCGTTTTTGAGATATGCCTGCATTACAACTCATCTTCTCCTTGTGCCCGGTCCTTCTCCTTGCCTCTCCTTCTCAGGTGTCAATGATAAGGACACTGCCTGGTAAACATCCTGCACACTAAACTCCAACTTAGAGAGTGTTCCCTGAAGAACACAACCTGTAACAGTAAGATTCATCTGAAATGAAAATTTGATCTATTTTTCATAATAAAATCAGGTCTGATTGTAATCTCGTCTCTGTATACTTCATCCATCCATCTATCCAGCCATCCATCTATCTATCCAGCCATTCATTTATTTATCAATCCATCTGTCCATCCATTCATCCATCCAAATCACTTTTATTCATTTTAGACTGTCACTGGGGGAATCATGTGTGCTCGATTCTCTTTTAATAAGACCCAGCTGTATGTGATTTTCAGTATTTTCCTCTTGTTCTGCAGAATAGAAAAGGGATGACAAAAGCAGGAGAAAAATAGTTGACATCTTTTGCTGCTCATTACCTTAAAAAAAGTCTGCTTATTCACTTGTTTGTCTTGCTCATTTGCCTGTCCCAAGTTCAGACAGTGTTCCATACTGAACTTTGTCTTTGGGGTTATGCATATTCATGTGCTCAGTAAATATATACATCAAATAGCAAGAAATGAGGAAGAACTCAATGCCAACAGCTGAATTAGAACTCAAGAAATTCCAGATGACTTAACTTAAAAATAAAAGACTCTTGCATTGGCAGGCAGATTCTTTACCACTGAGCCACGTGGGAAGCCCATGCAATCTTGAGAAAGAAGAATGGAACTGGAGGCATCAACCTGCCTGACCTTAGGCTCTACTACAAAGCCACAGTCATCAAGACAGTATGGTACGGGCACAAAGACAGAATATAGATCAATGGAACAAAATACAAAGCCCAGAGATAAAGCCATGCACCTATGCACACCTTATCTTTGACAAAGGGGGCAAGAATATACAATGGAGAAAAGACAATATCTTTAACAAGTGGTGCTGGGAAAACTGGTCAACCACTTGTAAAAGAATGAAACTAGAACACTTTCTAACACCATACACAAAAATAAACTCAAAATGGATTAAAGATCTAAACATAAGACCAGAAACTATAAAACTCCTAGAGAACATAGGCAAAACACTCTCTGACATAAATCACAGCAGGATCCTCTATGATCCACCTCCCAGAATACTGGAAATAAAAGCAAAAATAAACAAATGTGACCTAATTAAAATTAAAAGCTTCCGCACAACAAAGAATTATAAGCAAGGTGAAAAGACAGCCTTCAGAATGGGAGAAAGTAATAGCAAATGAAGCAACTAACAAAGGACTAATTTCAAAAATATACAAGCAGCCCCTGCATCTCAATTCCAGAAAAATAAATGACCCAATCAAAAAATCGGCCAAATAACTAAACAGGCATTTCTCCAAAGAAGACATACAGATGGCTAACAAACACATGAAAACATGCTCAACATCATTCATTATCAGAGAAATGCAACTCAAAACCACAATGAAGTACCATTTCACGCCAGTCAGAATGGCTGTGATCCAAAAGTCTACAAGCAATAAATGCTGGAGAGGGTGTGGAGAAAAGGGAACTCTCTTACACTGTTGGTGGTAATGCAAACTAGTATAGCCACTATGGAGAACAGTGTGGAGATTCCTTAAAAAGCTGGAAATTGAACTGCCTTATGACCCAGCAATCCCACTACTGGGCACACACACTAAGGAAACCAGAATTGAAAGAGACACGTGTACCCCAATGTTCATCGCAGCACTGTTTATAATAGCCAGGACATGGAAGCAACCTAGATGTCCAGCAGATGAATGGATAAGAAAGCTGTGCTACATATACACAATGGAGTATTACTCAGCCATTAAAAAGAATACATTTGAATCAGTTCTAATGAGGTGGATGAAACTGGAGCCTATTATACAGAGTGAAGTAAGCCAGAAGGAAAAACGCCAATACAGTACACTAACGCAACATTCAGAAAATGAAGATCATGGCATCCGGTCCCATCACTTCATGGGAAATAGATGGGGAAACAGTGGAAACAGTGTCAGACTTTATTTTTTTGGGCTCCAAAATCACTGCAGATGGTGACTGCAGCCATGAAATTAAAAGACGCTTACTCCTTGGAAGAAAAGTTATGACCAACCTAGATAGCATATTCAAAAGCAGAGACATTACTTTGTCGACTAAGGTCCGTCTAGTCAAGGCTATGGGTTTTCCAGTAGTCATGTATGGATGTGAGAGTTGGACTGTGAAGAAGGCTGAGCACGGAAGAATTGATGCTTTTGAACTGTGGTGTTAGAGAAGACTCTTGAGAGTCCCTTGGACTGCAAGGAGATCCAACCAGTCCATTCTGAAGGAGATCAACCCTGGGATTTCTTTGGAAGGAATGATGCTAAAGCTGAAGCTCCAGTACTTTGGCCACCTCATGCGAAGAGTTGACTCATTGGAAAAGACTGATGCTGGGAGGGATTGGGGGCAGGAGGAGAAGGGGACGACCGAGGATGAGATGGCTGGGTGGCATCACGGACTCAATGGACGTGAATCTGAGTGAACTCCGGGAGATGGTGATGGACAGGGAGGCCTGGCGTGCTGCGATTCATGGGGTCGCAAAGAGTCAGACATGACTGAGCGACTGAACTGAACTGAACACATATATATGGAATATAGAAAGATGGTAATCATAACCCTGTATGCAAGACTGCAAAAGAGACACAGATGTATAGAACAGTCTTTTGGACTCTGTGGGAGAGGGAGAGGGTGGGATGATTTGAGAGAATGGCATTGAAACATGTATAATATCATATATGAAACGAATCGCCAGTCCAGGTTCGATGCATGATACAGGATGCTTGGGGCTGGTGCACTGAGATGACCTAGAGGGATGGTACTGGGAGGGAGGAGGGAGGCGGGTTCAGGATGGGGAAAACCCGTGGCGGATTCATGCTGATGTATGGCAAAACCAATACAATATTGTAAAGTAATTAGCCTCCAATTAAAATAAATAAATTTATATTAAAAAAAATACAAGACTCTGTGTGTGTGCTCAGTCACGTTCAACTGTTTGTGACCCCTTGGGCTGCAGCCTGCCAGACTCCTCTGTCCATGGCACTTTCCAGGCAAGAATACTGCAGTGGGTTGCCATTTCCTACTCCAGAGGATCTTCCTGACCCACCAGAGATTAAACCTATGTTTCTTGCATATCCTGCATTGGCAGGCAGATTCTTTACCACTGTGCCACAAAAATACAAGAAAACTTGACAAATATTAAAATAAATCACACACACACACACGCACACACACACACAAGCACATACACATACTGCATACACTGGATAATGGGTTTCCAGCAGATGAAGCTGTAGCAAAGGTAGGGTTCATAAATACAACCCAGTCAAATAGCACAGTTAATATAAGATTAGTGTAACTTTGGAATAAATCAGTGATAAGAGTATCAAACTCTTGTACTACGATGTTTAAACAAGGTCATTCTTATGTAGCATGTCTATTTTGGACTACCAGATTGTGAGAACTATAGAGCTGTAAATATGATAACATAAGTAGAAAGGTAAGAGGAACTAAGAAAATGTTTAAAATTACTGAATAAGTCCGTGGAGGAAAATATACTTAAAATATTTTAGGGGAAAAATCCTTAAGGCATAATGTAGAAATAAAATGATGAGAAACAAGAACTATTGTTTCCATGCGCTGGAAAGATACGTATTAGATACAAAGAGAAAAGACAAACTACTTGAAATTTGGGGGAAGAAAACACTAACATGAGCTATGGGAAACATGATAGCATCTCCTTGCAAAGCACTTTCAAGAAAAATGGATCACCTGTACTCTTGTCAACCATATGAGACATTTCTTCAAGGATTTTCATAGAAGGTGTTTTATACCCATAATTATGTTATGTTGAAGGGCTTCCCGGGGGCCCAGTGATAAAGAATCTACCTACCAGTGCAGAAGACACAGAAGATGTGGGCTCAGTCTTTGGATTGGGAAGATCTCCTGGAGGAGGAAATGGCAACCCACTCCAGTATTCTTGCCTGGGGAGTCCCAGGGACAGAGAAGCCTCTCAGGCTACAGTCCATAGGGTCACAAAGAGTCTGACATGACTGAGTGACTCAGCACGCACACACAGATTCTGTTGAAACACTATCTTTAACATTTTTAAATGATGTACAACTTCAGAATTCATGAGGATTTCCATATTCAACAATTAGAGTCACCTTGGACTGAGGCTATAAGCAGATTACTTTTCCCCTGGTTGGAGGCAATAACATGTTTATATAGAGACTTGGTAATAAAACTAAGTAGTTTTCTGATTAACCCAAATTAATTTGCATCTCTAACACTTAAAGAAAAACCATTTGAATCACAATGGCATCAATAAGATGAAACATATCTCATGTTATACAAACCCAGGTGGAAAAGACATATCCAGATGGATTGTACTTATTTTATCTTTATTCATATAGACTATCAAGGCAGGCCAAGCCAAAGACTCCAACTAGAGGTGATGACGGCCAGGCTAAATGACAGGGATGGCCAAGATTCACAAAATCACTAGCATTCATTTTTAAATCTTATCTTCTTTTCCCAATTAGCTTCTTTACAAGACTTGCTAGTAACTACAATGTGTTTACATGAGAAGTATTTTTCATGACCTTGACTTAGGAAATGTCATCCTTCTTTAGAAGCCTGGATATTGATCATACCTGACTTCAAGTGGCTGTATTTGTATGAAACATGTCATCGAGAAGACCAGGATATAATAAAGGTAATTAAGGTATTTCAACAAAGCTCTAAGTCAATGAAATTATTTTGGCAAATTCCAGGGCATTTAATTAGTGATTTAATGAAGAAAGAATATTGTGAAATGCCTGAAAATAGACCAATGAAAGATCTGTCTATGTTCCATCCACTCAGTATTCACATCAGCATGATGTATGCAAGGCTAATTATATAGACCATCCCCATCCATACTTCCAGCCAACTCCATGTCCCTGCACCAGTGCCATTCTCTGAGTCTCTATGTCCTGCTGATGTGGCTCAGACAAGACGGCTTCCTGAATTGACAAGTTCTGCTTCTTTGAATGAAAGACAGAGTGAAATCGTCCAAGTTTTTCTTTTTTTCTTTTTTTCACTTGTAGACAATTTGGAAGATTCAGTTCTACAGAAACAAGGTTTTTATTGTCCAGATCAATACATATTATGAGCAACTGGCTCTTTCTTTAGGAAATCAATAAATTCTTTCACTGAATTGAATAGTGAGTACAAGGACATTCACGTGCTCAGAGATATGATTGCAGCATATTTATGACCATTATCTGTACTTGAGTGATCCCCTTCAGTGCAAAGTTAAGAGAGATAACAGGAAATAGGGAGTAAATGGAAAATATAAAATAACCTGACTAAAACAACTATTGACATAAAATTGTTTCAAATAAACATTTTTGTATTAAACATGCATCAGAAGCCTATCTATATTACACACACACACACACACACACACACACACACACACACACACTGGATTAAAAATTGGGCTCAAGCAACACCATAAAACACAAAGCTACAGAAAAGCAGGAGTTTGAAAAATCAGAAAAGGTCTACCAGGCACAAAGAAGGCAAGAAGAGCAAGTTTTCAATCACATAACAGATAATAAGTAAAAGTAAAGTGAAAGTCACTCAGTCATTTCCAACTCTTTGTGACCCCATGGACTATAGCCTGCCAGACTCCTCTGTCCATGGAATTCTCCAGACAAGAATACTGGAGTGAGTACCCATTTCCTTGTCCAGGGGGATCTTCCCAACACAGGGTCCGAATCTAGGTCTCTAGCATTGCAGGTGAATTCTTTACTGTCTGTGCCACCAGGGAAGCCCATAACAGATAATACAAAACAAAAAATAACAGACTATAGCAAAAGATAGATAAATCAATTATATTTGCTATTTTATTTGGTAATATTAGCACCCACTTTGATCACTGATCAATGAAAGGAATAAAAAATTGCAAAGCTACAGAGGTGATATAATACAGTTATTAAACCAGTTAATCCAAAAGGAAATCAACCCTGAATATTCATTGGAAGGACTGATACTGAAGCTCAAGCTCAAATACTTTGGCCACCTGATGCGAAGAGTCAATTCACTGGGAAAGACCTTGATGCTTGGAAAGAGTGAATGCAGGAGGAGAAGAGGGTGACAGAGGATGAGATGACTGGATGACATCATGGACTCAATGCACATGAACTTGAGCAAACTCAGGGGGACAGTAAAGGATATGGAAGCCTGGAAAGCTGCAGTTCATGAGGTCTCAAAGAGTTGGATTCGACTGAGTGACTGAACAACAAATTTGCTCTAACATGGACAAATGTATGCCCAACAAATATATGAAAAGACAGACATTTATTAAAACAGATGAAATATCCATAAAGAAAGAGTCAATACATTTCACAGAATGAAAGAGATCTCTGACTATGATATCTCGATATATGGAGAAGAGTGAAAAGCATGAGTCATTTAATAAATGATATTAGAAATACTGACTGAATCAATAAATAAAAAATTGGACACCCATTTCTACTATATCTATAATCCTCAATGTCAATGTCAACTGTAGACAGTGGAATTTCAACATAGAGAAAATACAGAGAAAAATATGTAGGGATGTATCTTCTGTGAGTTCAGAGACGTCTTAAACAAGATCCCCATGAAGTCAATCAAATATAGAGTCAAGAGAGCTTGGAAAATAGATTCACAACCATTTATCAGTAACAAGTGATTCACAAGTATATTAAAGAATTATAGCAAAGTAGGAAGAAACAGCAAGAAGATTGATGGCAAAATGGGTAAAAGAAATTCATAGATAGAACAACCAAAAACCTAAAGAGTGTGAAGAGATGCTCAATCTAACTAGTGATGGAAGAAAAAACAAAACGCTACATCCATTATATTGCAAAAATTAGAAAGGCAGATAAATACTAATTACTGGCAAAGATATAGGGAAATGTGACTTTTCACACATGTCTGGGGCACCATAAACTAGCGTAGGAATTTTGGAGAGTGCTAGTGAAATTAAGTTAAATTCTATGATCTAACAATTTTATTTCCTATCCTATATTAGTATTAATCCTGCACCTAGGCACATCTCCAAGAACATTCATTGTAGCACTCATGTAGACAGTCAAAGATCTAGGAGACAACCTAAGTATTTACTTTTATGCTTTTATTATACACATTTTCATATGTATCTTAATAAGGTCACTGAAAATAGATTTAAAATAAATATATTAAATAAACATCAATACGTAACTATGGAATGGGCTTCCCACGTGGCACAGTGGTAAAGAATCTCCTTGCCAATGGAGGAGACACAGGAGACTGGGATTTGATCCCTGGGTCAGGAAGATGCCCTGGAAGAGGAAATGGCAACCCACTCCTGTAATCTTGCCTGAGAAATGCTATGGATAGAGGACCCTGGTGGGCTACAGTCCACGGGATCATAAAGAGCTGGACATGACTGAGCAACCGAGTACATAAAATAGGGAAGAAGAATACCAGAACTGGTGAACAGTTCTTTTTTTTAAAAGGTAAAACAAAATACAAAATCTGTATGAACTGATGAGAAAGATGTGGAATAAACCAAATATTGACAAAACAGAATGAAGTTCCCATCTGGCCAGTTGGCACCTGGGTGTCTGTTTGTGAGCCCAAAGCCATGTCTCAACAGAGGGGACTTGGGTTTCAACAAAGTCTTGTCTTCAGGGTAGAGGTGGTTCTCTCCTTTCCCCCTTTCAGACATCAGACCATTCCAAGAGAGCTGTGTTTCTGTGAAAGCATATTGACACTTACGTGTGTCCTTGCAGAGGAAACTCGTTTCTGGGCTTGTTGAACCAACAAGGATGTTAAAGATAGCAGAGCAGTGGCTCCCTACTTCCCCCCTTTTGGTAGTTTCTACAGGGAAGGGGAAAGTTCTCCAGGTTGTCCTGGAGCAAAACAACAGGACTAGAAAGAAAGGGAAGAACTAGAGAAGACAGATTTGCATTCAACAGGAGGGGAAAATGTCTGATCATCAAGGCCAGGCAGAATCAGAATGGACTAAGAGTTCACTGGGGGCACTGCAGGGATCTTGTGCAGACAATCTGGAAAAATTTGAGTACAGTTGAAGGCCAGGTTGAGTATCATGTGGGATGCTGGTCTACATGAACCTTAAGTTACTTATATTCCTAAGGTACTAGCCTTGTATCATCTTTATATATATATGTAGGCATACACTTTGGAGAAGGCAATGGCATCCCACTCCAGTACTCTTGCCTGGAAAATCCCATGGACGGAGGAGCCTGGTAGGCTGCAGTCCATGGGGTCGTGAAGAGTCGGACATGACTGAGCGACTTCACTTTCACTTTTCACTTTCATGCATTGAGAGAAGGAAACGGCAACCCACTCCCGTGTTCTTGCCTGGAGAATCTCAGGGATGGGGGAGCCTGGTGGGCTGCCGTCTATGGGGTTGCACAGAGTAGGACACAACTGAAGCGACTTAGCAGCAGCAGCAGGCATACATTTTATATACTTATTTATGTCCATCTACGAATGAATATCCAAAATGCTTATAATACAAAATGAAAATAATATAAAAAAGCTTATACAAGATTTTAGCACATACAAATACTTTATAATATCTTTACATTTATAAATAAATGTAATACACACAAATATTTATGTCACATATTGCATGTAAATAAACTACAAAATTCTGTTAAACTTGAATATTTTGACAATTACTTGTGTCTGTGGAAGTCCATATTGAATGAGTTTGAATAATTGAGAGTTGTTCTTTCTGATTTAAAATGTTATCAAAGCATTATCTCTTAAACACTCTCAAAGTCTTTTTTCTGAGTGTGTGTATGTGTGCACATACATATGTATAAACTTACAGAGAGACTGACTATGTGTAAAGCAAAGAAAGTATAAGTAATTTTCTTGTCATTTTTTTTTCCTTTCCATCTCTACTTGTCTCTCCTTGAAGTTCTCACATCTAACAGGCATAGCAAGTATTGCAAAACATTATTTCTCCTACAATTTTAACTTCAACTGGGTAAAAATTTGCATTCTTTGACCATAGAAAATTAAAAATGTGTTCTTTTTCTTTTCCTCTACTTAGAAGAAAGCAACTTGAGATATTATTTGTTTATTAAAAAAAAAGTGTTTCCCTAAATAAAGAGAAGTACCCAGCTTCATTTTTCAGAATGGAAGAAAAAAATTACAGAGCAAACCACCTCCAGGACAAACCTGTTTGAATCAAGCACTCCAGATAAGTGTGGAGCTCAATTTTGACATCCCAACCAAAGTAAAGAACTTCTCTTCTGTGGAAGCTTGAGAGCATGAATCCTCAAGTTAGGTGAATAAACACAGCCACTTAAGTTAAGGGCTTCCTTGGTAGCTGAGTTGGTAAAGAATCCACTTGCAATAAGGGAGACCTGGATTCGATCTCTGGGTTGGGATGATCCCCTGGAGAAGGGAACGACTACCCACTCCAGTATTCTGGCCTGGAGAATCCCATGTACTGTCCACGAGGTAGCAAAGAGTCGGACATAACTGAGCGACTTTCACTTTTCACTTTTAAGCACATTAAAACTTGAGTGCTTCTTTGGTAGTTTAAAAAGAAGGATGGTGAAAATTCCCACTTAATTGGGCTTCTTTTGCCACACTAAGATGTTATATTAACAAAGAGAACTTAAGTTCCCATTTGAAATCATAAATTACCACAACAGTGTTACATACTTACTATATTTTCCTTATGTTTCCACATCAGATCTATTCTCTCTTGTATTACTCACAATAGAAACTATACACTCTCTAAGTAGTTGCTGAAAATCAATATGAGAGTTTTGCAAATGACTAAAATTTATGGTCACACAAGACCCTAGCAAATAAGCCCTTAAATGAAACATTGCCCAATGGTAAATGAGGAATCGCAAAGAGAAAAATGACCCCGAAACATTGTGTTTTCTATGAATAACATTATAAATGACTGCAGTAGCCAGAGAGAGAAGAATGGAAGAAAGCGAAAGTGACAAAGAGGAGAGCCTTTTCTTCCCTGAGAGGGTTGGGTTTGGAAGCTGCTGGAGCTTGATGGTTCTCTGGCTGGAATGGCAAATGAGCAAATGTCAGTCATAAAGTGCGATAGTTGACACAGCCAAGGCTGTTTCTGCGGACACAGCAGCAGCTCTGCCTGGGCCAAGTGACAGTAGCTGTCAGGAGCCTTTGAATAATGCTGTCCTTAGACTATGCTCCTGGCTGTTCACTGAGAGATGGGGGAGGGCAGACCCATTCTCAGCACCATTTTTAATGGGGCATTCATTTCCACAACTGCACCAACAGCAGCTGTGTGAGATGACTAGAGTCACAGAGCAGAGAAGACACAGCCTATGACCAAAACCTGCAGTGAAAGCAGATCAGATCTTTAGGCCAGATCCTATAGAAGAGTGTGTCTGGTAGGCTACAGAACAAAGGGGTCACTACCATGAGTCGGAAAGGCTGCAGATGACACCAGCTTCTTCCATCAATGTGAATGAAGCAGGACACAACAAAAATCTGTCTCAAATAACAACTGGAAAGTGCTACAAATATAAATAAAATATCAAGGACTAAATACTGTGACTGCTTTTGCTGCATTTCTGCCATCTCCATTTTGCCTCATTATAGTTTATTCACTCAGTTGTGTCCAACTCTTTGCAACCCCATGGCCTGCAGCACACCAAGCCTCACTGTCCATCACCAACTCCCAGAGTTTACTCAAACTTATGTCCATTGAGTCAGTGATGCCATCCAGCCATCTCATCCTCTGTCGTCCCCTTCTCTAACCTTCAGTCTTTCCTAGCATCAGGATCTTTTCAAATGAGTCAGTTCTTCGCATCAGGTGGCCAAAGTATTGGAGTTTCAGCTTCAGCATCAGTCCTTCCAACCAATATTCAGGACCGATTTCCTTTCAGATGGACTGGTTGGATCTCCTGGCAGTCCAAAGGAATCTCAAGAGACTTCTCCAACACCACAGTTCAAAAGCATCAATTCTTCGGCATTCAGCTTTATTTATAGTACATGACCACTGGAAAAATCACAGCTTTGACTAGATGGACCTTTGTTGGCAAAGTAATGCCTCAGCTTTTTAATATGCTATTTAGGTTGGTCATAACGTTTTTCCTAAGGAGCAAGCGTCTTTTATTTCAAGGCTGCAGTCACCATCTGCAGTGATTTTGGAGTCCAGAAAAATAAAGTCTGACACTGTTTCCACTGTTTCCCCATCTATTTCCCATGAAGTGATGGGACCAGATGCCATGATCTTCGTTTTCTGAATGTTGAGCATTAAGCTCTCCTCTTTCACTTTCATCAAGAGGCTTTTTAGTTTCTCTTCACTTTCTGCCATAAGGGTGGTGTCATCTGCATATCTGAGGTTATTGATTTTTATCCCAGCAATCTTGATTCCAGCTTGTGCTTCTTCTAGCCCAGTGTTTCTCATGATGTACTCTGCATAGAAGATAAATAAGCATGGTGACAATATACAGCCTTGACGTACTCTTTTTCCTATTTGGAACCAGTCTGTTGTTCCATGTCCAGTTCAAAATGTTGCTTCCTGACCTGCATATAGGTTTCTCAAGAGGCAGGTCAGGTGGTCTGGTATGCCCATCTCTTTCAGAAATTACCACAGTTTATTGTGATCCACACAGTCAAAGGCTTTGACATAGTCAATAAAGCAGAAATAGATGTTTTTCTGGAACTTTCTTGCTTTTTCGATGATCCAGCGGATATTGGCATTTTGATCTCTGGTTCCTCTGCCTTTTCTATTACCAGCTTGAACATCTGTAAGTTCATGGTTCACATATTGCTGAAGCTTACTTTGAAGAATTTTGAGCCTTACTTCACTAGCATGTGAGATGAGTGTAATTGTGCGGTAGTTTGAGCATTCTTTGGCATTACCTATCTTTGGAATTGGAATGAAAACTGACCTTTTCCAGTCCTGTGGCCACTGCTGAGTTTTCCAAATTTGCTGGCATATTGAGTGCAGCATTTTCACAGCATCATCTTTTAGGATTTAAAATAGCTCAACTGGAATTCCATCACCTCCACTAGCTTTGTTGGTAGTGATGCTTTCTAAGGCCCACTTGACTTCACATTCCAGGATGTCTGGCTCTAGGTGAGTGATCAAACCATCATGATTATCTGGGTCATGAAGATCTTTTTTGTACAGTTCTTCCGTGTATTCTTGCCACCTTCTCTTAATATCTTCTGCTTCTGTTAGGTCCCTGCCATTTCTGTCCTTTATTGAGCCCATGTTTGCATGAAATGTTCCCTTGGTATCTCTGATTTTCTTGAAGAGATCTCTAGTCTTTCCCATTCTGTTGTTTTCCTCTATTTCTTTGCATTGATCGCTGAAGAAGGCTTTCTTATCTCTTCTTGCTATTCTATGGAACTCTGCATTCAGATACTTATATCTTTCCTTTTCTCCTTTGCTTTTCACTTCTCTTCTTTTCACAGCTACTTGTAAGGCCTCCCCAGACAGCCATTTTGCTTTTTTGCATTTCTTTTCCATGGGGATGGTCTTGATCCCTGTCTCCTGTACAATGTCACAAACCTCTGTCCATAGTTCGTCAGGCACTCTATCTATCAGATCTAGTCCCTTAAATCTAGTTCTCCCTTCGATTATAAAATCATAAGGGATTTGATTTAGGTCATGCCTTGAGAAACCTGTATGTAGGTCAGGAAGCAACAGTTAGAACTGGACATGGAACAACAGACTGGTTCCAAATAGAAAAAGGAGTACGTCAAGGCTGTATATTGTCACCCTGCTTATTTAACTTATATGCAGAGTACATCATGAGAAACACCGGGCTGGAAGAAGCACAAGCTGGAATCAAGATTGCTGGGAGAAATATCAATAACCTCAGATAAGCAGATGTGAAGAGGAACTAAAAGCCTCTTGATGAAAGTGAAAGAGGAGAGTGAAAAAGTTGGCTTAAAGCTCAACATTCAGAAAACGAATATCATGGCATCCGGTCCAATCACTTCATGGGAAATAGATGGGGAAACAGTGGAAACAGTGTCAGATTTTATTTTTCTGGGCTCCAAAATCATTGCAGATGGTGACTGCAGCCATGAAATTAAAAGACGCTTACTCATTGGAAGGAAAGTTATGACCAACCTAGACAGTATATTCAAAAGCAGAGACATTACATTGCCAACAAAGGTCTGTCTAGTCAAGGCTATGGTTTTTCCAGTGGTCATGTATGGATGTGAGAGTTGGACTGTGAAAAAAGCTGAGTGCCAAAGAATTGATGCTTTTGAACTGTGGTGTTGGAGAAGACTCTTGAGAGTCCCTTGGACTACAAGGAGATCCAACCAGTCCATTCTGAAGGAGATCAGCCCTGGGATTTCTTTGGAAGGAATGATGCTAAAACTGAAACTCCAGTACTTTGGCTACCTCATGTGAAGAGTTGACTCATTGGAAAAGACTCTGATGCTGGGAGGGATTGGGGGCAGGAGGAGAAGGGGACGACAGAGGATGAGATGGCTGGATGGCATCACTGACTCAATGGATGTGAGTCTGAGTGAACTCCGGGAGTTGGTGATGGGCAGGGAGGCCTGGCATGCTGCAGTTCATGGGGTCACAAAGTGTAGGACATGACTGTGCAACTGAACTGAACTGAACTGAACTGAATGGTCTAGTGGTTTTCCTTACTTTCTTCAATTTAAGTCTGACATTGGAAATAAGGAGTTCATGATCTGAGCCACAGTCAGCTCCCGATCTTGTTTTTGCTGATTGTATAGAGCTTCTCCATTTTTGGCTGCAAAGAATATAATCAATCTGATTTCGGTGTCAACCATCTGGTGATGTCCATGTGTAGAGTCTTCTCTTGTGTTGTTGGAAGAGAGTGTTTGCTATGGCCAGCGCGTTCTTTGGCAAAACTCTATTAACTCTATTATATTCTTTCCACAGACATGTGAGCCTACACCGTTCTCTTCATAAGACTTTCCCAAGCCATGACCACTTCAGACTCCCTCTCTTCACTTTTCCATCATCCAGGCTAGAACTTCTGGAGTCATCTCTGGTTCTTACTCACCCTCCCTCACCAAATCCATTTCTTCTCTTTCATCGCTTCAATTTAATTAATTATCTTTCTCTCTTAAATTAGGTGCCCCATATCACATGCCCCTTACTTCTAAAATAATATTCTTTCTCAGCTTTTAAAATAGCTTTCTTTCTAGGTTTTTTGACTTAATGTCTCCTCATATTAATCCTAGCTTCCCACTGCGATGTGAATTACTTTTCGGTAACACACTGTGGAGTGGTAACTGGAAAGTAGAGATGCGTATTTGAGTCTTGAATACATTACCGGGCAGCTCTGAGCAAGTTCCCTGCTCTCTCCTATTCTCTTTCTCTGCTGATGTTTTATCTACATTACAGAGTCACTGTGAGTATTAATTAAGGTTACAATTATAAAAGTGTTTTGTAAATGACAAAGTTTTACATAAATACAAATAGAAGGTGACATTTTTACCTAGCAGCCAATTAACTTTCCTGGCAGTGTTGGTCCCTATCAATTAGAACACTCAATTAGGCACTGTTCAAGTTCAATGTGGCACCTAAAATGGGGCAAGAAAAGCTTTGAAATGTGTTAAATATAACACTGCTTGTTAAATTGAAATGAAGTGAAAGAAGGGATTCAGACTTTCCTTTCTCCGGGTGTGTTTGAAGGCAGCAAAATTGTGGAGGTTTAGCCTCTTAGTGGTGTCCAACTCTGTGAACCCATGGACTGTTGCCCACCAGGCTCCTTTGTCCATAGGATTCTCTAGGCAAGAATACTGGAGTGGGTTGCCATTTCCTTCTCCAGGAGATCCTCCCAAACCAGGGATTGAACCTGGGTCACCTACACTGGCAGATGGATTCTTTATCACTGAGCCAGCAGTGAAGCCCCAAGCTTCTCGTTAATGTATTTTAGAACTTAAGTCTCAGGCATTATTAATGATTAATGTTATTTATATTGGTTTTTGAGGGTTTTAAAATTGTTTTTCCAATCATATGATACAATATAAATGAAGGAAGGAAAAAAGCAAAAAAAAAGATATGATCAAAAAACAGTATTGCTTCCAATGTCATCTAAACACACACACACACATTCACAGCCACATACTCACTCACACACACACTACTCTATTCAGTGTTAGAGAAGAACCTCTGGGACGTAAGATAAAAATGGTTTGGTTTACACTTTTCAGCATTATTAGTAGAAACAATTGGGCCCATTTCCAAATGAAGCCAAATTTTTAGGTATCATATTTGCTCCTCTAAAATTATCTGAATACAATAATATTCACCCTGCAGTTTACCTGCAAAGGTAATGGAGCTGTATATACATGAATAAAATGAGAAAGACTCTTCCAGTCCTGATCTACAGGGAGAGTCAGAAACCTCAGTCTTTTCCTGTAATTCAGTCGATTCTTTATCTCTCTCTTATCGTAACTCATCATAATTGAAAAGAGCAAAGGTTACCAGTTTTTAAAAGCTTTGATGGACTACAAACCTGACCACTGGAGTGTGATTTAATTTACATATTTCATTTCAAAACATTTTAAAATTCCTATTTAAATGCTCAGAAGTTAATTTGGTTACAACCTTTCCACTGACATCTGAAGAAAGGCTAAAATCATTAATTTATTAACTGTTACCAAATGCTGAGCAAGTGGTATCTTGAATTATTTTAAATATCTTTGTGAGAGGGCAATGAAGGTGAATATGACTACTTCTAAGAAGTAAGCCCTAGGTTGACATAAAGGAAACCAGAATTTATTATTTTTTCCCTGGGAAGCCCTAAGAGGTATAAGCAGGCTTCATCATTTTATTTGTCCACACAAAAATAAAATTTAATAAAAGTGGGATATTAATAGACAAAATTGTATTTAGTTTAGACATTGCTCCCTGAAATATAAGAAAGCATGTTCTGAAGCAACAATAAACAAAGAGTATAAAGGCAAGAGGAGAAAGAGGTGGCAGAGAATGAGATGGATAGATAGCATCACCTGCTCAATGAACATGAATTTGACCAAACTCAGGAAGACAATGAAATACAGGGAAGCCTGGGATTCTGCAGTCCAAGAGGTCCCAAAGAGTCAGGCGTGGCTTAGTGATTGGACAACAAGAACATATACTCTCTCCTCAGCCACATGCTCTGTCACTCAGCCGTAGCCAACTCTTTGCAACCCTATAGACTATAGCCCTCCAGGTTCCTCTGTCCATCGGATTCTCCAGGCAAGAATACTGGAGTGAGTTGCCATTTCCTCCTACAGGGGATCTTCCTGATCCAGGGACTAAACCTGCATCTCCTGAGTCTCCTGCACTGGCAGGCAGGTTCTTTACCACTGAGCAACCTGGGAATTCCCCTCTGCCCAGACGTGAGCACAAAATGTTAACTTACGATGAATGAATACCAGTGGGACACAGATTTCTTTAGCAAGTTTTGTATTCTCAGCTTCTTGATAAGCCCATTGTTTAAAGTCTTTCTAATAAAATTTTTGTTAGTGTGTGATATTTTCCTATGGCGGGGTCCATGGGCAGATCTACTTTGTCATCTACTCTGCTGTCATTAGAGATAGCCAGGAATGACTGGCTTTGATCATTTGGCTGTGGTAAGTTTCATAGAGTCCCCTGAAGTGCAAGGAGATCAAACCAGTCAATCCTAAAGGAAATCAACTCTGAATACTCATTAAAAGGACTGATGCTGAAATCGAAGCTCCAATAATTTAGCCACCTGGTATGAACAGCCAACTCATTGGAAAAGACCCTCATGCTCTGAAAGACGGAAGACAGGAGGAGAAGGATGACAGAGAATGAAACAGTTGTATGGCATCACCGACTCAATGGACGTGAGTCTGAGCAAACTCTAGGAGATGGTGAAGGCAGGGAGACTTGGAGTGCTGTAGTCCATGGGGTTGCAAAGAGTCAAACAAGACTGAGTGACTGAACACCAACAAAGTTTGATAGATGTCTTTGGTTTTACATCATCTTTATTGGGAGGGCATTCTGCTTCTTGTCTCCTTGATCTGATTGTCACAGCTCACAGCCTCCTTCCATCTGGCCCACCCCTGCATCCTCCCTATCAACATTCTTTGCTTGGTTTCTTTTTATCCCTGGGGTTGGTTTCTTCTGGGGAAAATTCTTAGCCATCAAATAGGACTTATTTTCTAAGGTATTGACCTGCTGGACATAGAGTAGATATTCCATTCATCATAGGTCAAGAAATAAATCACAAAATGAAGTTTCCTGCAGCTATGACCCATCTGGCTTGCCAAGAATTTCTAATGATTTGAGAAAACTCTTAAGATATGCAGTTGTTTAAAAATTCAAAATTATTCATGTGCAGGTGTATGTACATGTATTAATATAAATATGTTACACTGTTGTTTTTGTTCAGTCTCCAAGTCACGTTTGAATGTTTGTGAACTCCATGGACTGTAATTTACCAGGTTCCTCTGTCCATGGGATTCTCCAGGCAAGAATACTGGAGTGGGTTGCCATTTCCTTCTCCAAGGGATCTTCCTGGACCAGGGATCGAACCCATGTCTCCTGCATTGGCATGTAGATTCTTTACCATGGAGACACAAGGAAACCATATGTTGCATAACATACACCAAATAATACATTATGTGAGAGTGCGTGTGTGTATGAGAATTATAGATGTCCCTAAATAGATAAACTAACGAGATTTGTGAGAAAAGATGGCTGGGGAGGACCATAAAAAACCTATGAAGTTTTGCAGCCAAGACTCTAAAAGAAGACAGTTGTTGGTACCTAGGGAGGTAACTGGGCAGCTCAGACATGCAGCTTAACCACATGACAAGGAGGCTGGTGTTGAGTTGCATGATCACCAAAATTCATCCTGATGGTTAGATTTCATGACTGCCCACATCATGATGTCATGATGTAAAGAAAAATATAAAAGTCTAGAAAATTTTCTGTGGGGTTGTCCATTCATTTCATTCCTATGTTTTTGCTTTGATCTGCTCATTTATTTATTTATTTATTTTAATATTTTTTTTTAATTTATTTATTTATTTTTAATTTTTACTTTACAATTCTGTATTGGTTTTGGCATAGATTGACATGAATCCACCACAGTTTGTGTGAAGTCTTTACGCATTGCACAAAATCTCTTCCAGGTGGATTCTAAAAGAACTTACTTTTAGGAGACTGTAGAAAAACAAAGCTAAGTGTTTTATAATGATTTGTCAGACAACTAGATAACCAAACCAATGATGTGTTTTTTTCAATGATATTATAAAAACACACATCCTCTGGAAAACGAAGCCAAAAATTCATGTGGAAAGAAGACTATCTTAACCATCAGTCTGGTGAGGATGCACTGGCAAAGAGAACAGAACATCTAATACACTTCATCATTCCTCATTCTGAACATGCAGGTTTTCAGATTATTTCACTCTTAGTGGATAAACTTAGCAATGGTGACTTGGGTGGGGACAGAGGGCGCAGCCTTACCTTTGACCGTCACGTGGACACTCTGGCTGGTGGAGAGTTGGGGCTGGACTAGCACGTTGCAGGTGTACTCCCCCTCATCAACTTCCTTCTGCACATCTGAGAGTTTCAGGGTTCCATTATTCTCAAATGCCACTTGGCGGTGGTTGAAAGGAAGCAGATTTGAGTTCTTGTACCATTTGATGGAGTAATATGGATAGCCAATCACACGACAGTGAATGTATGTGTCCCGTCCCGCTATTGCTGTGATATTTTTCATTGGTCGAATGCTTGCAGGCCCTGGAGAGACACAGAGAAACTCTTGAAAATAATTTAAGGGTACATTTTATGTGTGGAAATGAGTACACTTTTCCTTGAGTTTAAAAATGTATTTGTTTTCATGTAAGGACATCTTTTTCAAATTCAGCAATTTTTTTCTGCATTTGGCATTTTCCACGAAGAAGGTTTTTTTTTCCTTTTCCTTTTCATTTCATTGCCTTCAAATGAATTGAACGAGTGCTAATTATCAACTACTTCTATTTAAAACATTTTGAATTATAGGCTAAAAGGCAATTTAATCAATAAAAAGTAACAAGCTGCACTGAACAATCATATTCAGCTGGTGAGACACTGTTAGCAATTCAGCTGTTTAACTCTCTCTCTGTAAAATAGGTTGTGAGGATGGAGGTTATGCCATGTTGCACTATGAATGTAAGTTAAGTACCATGTACATGAAGGTTTACCATGAATGTCGTAGAACAGAAGAGGAGGAAGGAGAGAGCATGCAGAGCATAAACCAGGAAAAGAAAGCTCCAGAGGACAAGTTTAGGAGTAAAACAAGAGAACAAGCTGACTAAGGAAACCAAAATGCCATTTCCCACAGTGATCCAGTCACTGCCATTCCTCAGTGGGAAGCAAGAGGGCAGGAGACAAGGAAGCGACATTAATCCGGTCTGGCATTCCAAGACTGGGCTCGGTGCATGCAGAAACCTCCTTCTCCGCTACAATGAGTCATGTGTGCTTTTTGAGGAGTTGATTCGACAAGCACCTCTTACGTTTATTCGAGCCTGGTAGAGGACGACGCCCGCCGAGTTGTTAGCCGTGCAGCGATAGACACCCCCGTCGCGGACCTGAGAGCTGGAGATGTTCAGGTAGCTGACCACGTTGCCCTCCGATGTGATCATCTGGCTGATGCGGTGGCTGCCGCCCTTGAGGATGGGGTCGTCGTCCAGGGTCCACGTGATTGTGGGCAGTGGCGTTCCCTTCACGTTGCACATCAGGGAGACGGCCTCTGCCGGACTCACCACTTTCTCACTAAAGGCGGAAATGATTTTGGGAGTTCCATCTGCAGGAAGACAAATCACGCAGGAAAGTGGCACATATGCATAATTAAAGGACTTCCAGTATGTCTATTGGATGATTAGAGGGTGGGCGGAGTGGCTATCAAACGCCCCTCAAAAGACTGGTTTTATTGATAAAGCTAAGTTCCACTTAGGACAACATTTCAGTTTCAAAATAAGTAAATGGAGACTTAGCTAGCTTTAATCTCTCTCTCCTCTATTTCTTGATTGTCATAATCATGCAACTCAGATGTTCATGATAGAGAATGTCATCTCCCAAGAAGTTTATAATTCAGAACTGTTATGTCCCCACCCAAAGTTGTAAACAGAGGAAATTCACACACCTCCATGGCTAATTTAGCTTTCTACTTCCTCTGAGTTAATTAGGGATTGCTCAATGGGGAACTGTTTAGAGGAAGAAAGAACTAAGACATTGATTATCTCTCTGTCATTTTCTCATAAGGAATCATCTTATATAGTTTTAATGATAAATAATGATAACTAAATGTGAATTTTCATGAAGGCCCTGAGAATGGGTAAAAGCTATATCAAGTTGGACCCTTTCAGTATTATTAAATGTCTCCATAAGTATCTTTTCTTTCTTTTTAAAAAATTTTATTTTACTGAAGCATAGTTGATTTATTCATTTCTGCTCTACAGCAAAGTGATTCAGTTATATATACATGTTATTTTTCAGATTCTTTTCCACTGTGGCTTATCATAGGATACTGAGTATAGTTCCCTGTGCTATACAGTAGGACTTCACTGTTTATCCATCCTATTTGTTGTTGTTCAGGCGCTCAGTCATATCCAACTCTTTGCGACCACTGGGACTGCAGCACACCAGGCTGCCCTGTCTTTCACTATCTCCCAGAGTTTGCTCAAACTCATGCTGATTGAATCCACCCTTTATGTACTGATAAACAGTTTGTATCTGCTAATTCTGAACTCCCAATCCATCCCTCTCTGACTCTCCTTCCCTGTGGCAACCACCAGTCTGTTCTCTATGCCTGTGAGTCTGTTCCTGATTCATGGATAAGTTTATTTATGTCATACTTTAGATTCTGTAAGTATTATAAATTAAGTGAAAAGTGAAGTCATTCAGTCGTGTCTGAATCTTTGCGACCCCATGGACTGTAGCCTACCAGGCTCCCTGTCCGTGGGATTCTCCAGGCAAGAGTACTGGAGTGGGTTGCCATTTCTTTCTCCAGGAGATCTTCCCCACCCAGTGATTTAATCAGGGTCTCCCGCATTGCAGGCAGACACTTTACCATCTGAGCCACCAGGGAAGCTCATTATAAGTAAGGTGGTCATTAATTTATCTGGGATACTTCTGAGAATAAAACTGATACTAGGAGAACAGACACAACTCATGACCATCCCAGAAAAACAAGGAGATTAATCTTAGGAATGTTTCCACAGAAATTTCCAATGTTTTTGACAAAGACCAAATTTCCATATTCCATTATTTTTTTAAATCATGTATTAAAATACCTCCTTAAGGTTATATTCTATGTGCTGTGCTGTGCTTAGTCGCTCAGTCATGTATGACCTTTGTGAGCTCATGGACTGTAGCCTGCCAAGCTCCTCTGTCCATGGGGATTCTCCAAACAAGAGTACTGGAGTGGGATGTCATGCCCTCCTCCAGGGGATCTTCCCAGCCCAGGTATTGAACCCAGGTCTCCCGCATTGCAGGCAGCTTTTTTACCAACTGAGCTACCAGAGAAGCCCAAAGTTATATGCTGCTGCTGTTGCTGCTAAGTCGCTTCAGTTGTGTCCGATTCTGAGTGACCCCATAGACGGCAGCCCACCAGGCTCCTCAGTCCCTGGGATTCTCCAGGCAAGAACACGGGAGTGGGTTGCCATTTCCTTCTCCAATGCACGGAAGTGAAAACTGAAAGTGAAGTCACTGTGTCCAACTCTCAGCGACCCCATGGACTGCAGCCCACTAGGCTCTTCCGTCCATGGGATTTTCCAGGCAAGAGCACTGGAGTAGAGTCCCATTGCTAGTAACAACGAATGCATTTTTTTAAAATGTATATTAGGCCTCCATTAGAGAGATACAGGGCGTTCCAGGTGACACTAGTGGTAAAGAATCTGCTGCTAATGCAGGAGATGCAAGAGACAGAGGTTCAATCCCTGGGTCGGGAAGATCCCCTGGAGGAGGAAATGGCAACACACTCCAGGATTCCTGCCTGGAAAATTCCATGGCCAGAGAAGCCTGGTGGCTATAGTCTATGGGATCAAAAAGAGTCGACACGACTATACGACTGAGTACATACACGTTAGAATGATACACACATATTAGAGAAAAATGTGTGAGTCAAAAGAATGCAAAGTTACCAATGGATCTCCCAGCTTTAGGCATATAAATCAACATTGCGACACTTTTTTTTCCAGGCATAAATATATCATTTTGACAGAACTATGATCGCATGCAACTGGATGTCTGTGTCTAGTAATAAACCTTGATGGTGGAGATATTTTTTTTAATTGGTGCAAATTGAAAGATAATGATTAACAGATTTTTTTTTTTTTTACTTTTTAACTTAAATTATAAAAATTACATGTATTCACTGCTGAAAATTTGAAAGCATAGATAAGCAAAAGAAAAGTTAGAAACAAAAGGGAGGGGATTTATATATACCTATGGCTGATTCATGTTGAGGTTTGACAGAAAACGGCAAAATTCTGTAAAGCAATTATCTTTCAATAAAAAATAAATTATTTTTAAAAAAACAGAAAAAAAATTCTAAAGCTCTCTTGCAATTCCATTACCAAAGGTAAGTGTTGCACCATCTTTTCATTTGCAAATTGCTGAATCTTAACTTCATTCCAGCTCATGTTTTGGGAGGCTGAAGAAGGCTTTCAAGCATATTTTTTTCAGGGTCAGATTCTTAGATTACAAACATCTTGCTTTTACTATCAAAGATGACATAAATAACTTCATAATATTAACATAGAAAATCTGCACTTTAGCCCTGAGAACCCTGCAGACATGACTTCAACGTGCTGTACATTTAATTTACAGAGAACTTAGATGTCATTCTGATCATAATTCTTTGTATATGACCAATTGTTGATGCTTGAGAATGTTGAAGTTATTTTATTTGATCTTACAACTCAACATATTTTGTCAGGAGGTGTTTAGCTATAAATTTCTTTTCACTGATTTTTACACTAAGCATTGAAATGTCAAATTTTATTTTAAAATCTATTTGAGAAAGTTTTCTTCACTTAAGCTTTTATTTTTGTAGATAAAGTTTACCCACAGCTAAATGTATCTTAAGAGTACCAACAGAATGAGTTTTATTAAATAAATACACCTATGTAAGCACAAGGCTTTATATTGTCACCCTGCTTATTTAACTTATATGCAGAGTACATCATGAGAAACTCTGGGCTGGAAGAAGCACAAGCTGGAATTAAGATTGCCGGGAGAAATATCAATAACCTCAGATATGCAGACGACACCACCCTTATGGCAGAAAGTGAAGAGGAACTAAAAAGCTTTTTGATGAAAGTGAAAGAGGAGAGTGAAAAAGTTGGCATAAAAGTCAACATTCAGAAAAATAAGATCATGGCATCTGGTCCCATCACTTCATGGGAAATAGATGGGGAAACAGTGGAAACAGTGTCAGACTTTATTTTCCTGGGCTCCAAAAGCACTGCAGATGGTGAATGCAGCCATGAAATTAAAAGACGCTTACTCATTGGAAGGAAAGTTATGACCAACCTAGACAGCATATTCAAAAGCAGAGGCATTACTTTGCTAACAAAGGTCCGTCTAATCAAGGCTATGGTTTTTCCAGTAGTCAGGTATGGATGTGAGAGTTGGACTGTGAAGAAAGCTGAGCGCCAAAGAATTGATGCTTTTGAACTGCGGTGTTGGAGAAGACTCTTGAGAGTCCCTTGGACTGCAAGGAGATCCAACCAGTTTATTCTAAAGGAGATCAGTCCTGGGTGTTTTTTGGAAGGACTGATGCTAAAGCTGAAACTCCAGTACTTTGGTCACCTCATGCGAGGAGTTGACTCATTGGAAAAGACTGATGCTGGGAGGGATTGGGGGCAGGAGGAGAAGGGACGACAGAGGATGAGATGGCTGGATGGCATCACCGACTCAATGGACATGAGTTTGGGTGAACTCTGGGAGTTGGTGGTGGACAGGGAAGCCTGGCGTGATATGATTCATGGGGTCGCAAAGAGTCGGACACAACTGAGCGACTGAACTGAACTGAAGCACAAATGAAGAAGATAAGAATCATTTCTACCACCTCCCTGCATGTTGCTAGGTGTTCTTTCAAGCAGTCTCTACCCACCACATGCACTCTTCAGATTTCTATCTCCATGCATGACTTCAGCCTGTTCTTGGCTTCAAATCATGTTTGTGTGTGCCTTACATGTACTCTGTCACAACCAGAGTACAGTTAGTAAAATTATGAGCTGCAATTTTGGAACCCTGGTGTTATCTAATGCAGAGTCTGTCCATTGACCAGTTATGTCCCTTACAGCTGTTTTTCCCAGTCCAACCATTATCATACCTTACATTTATTTGCGGTGTCTCATTAGTCTCTTTTAATCTGTAACATTCTTCAGTTTCTACTCAATTCTTGACTTTGACATTTTTGAAGAATTACTTTGTAGCCAGTTGTTCAAATCCAGTTTGCTATTTCCTTGTGATTAGATACAGATTTTGCATTATTGGACAAATGCTATGGAAGTACTATTGGTTTTTTGTGTGTGTTTATTGGCCGTTTGTGTATTTCCTTTCATGAAATGTCTGTTCAAATCTTTTTTTCCATTTTTATGTTACACTATTTTTCTTTGGTATTGATTGGAAGCAGTTCTTTATGTCTACTGAATACATGTATATGTATAATATATGCATACAAACCGAATATGATGAATATACACACATATATACAAGTCAGTACAAATTTACTTTTACATGTATATAGATCAGATTACATCCCTGGTGGCTCAGACAGTAAAGAGTCTGCCTGCAATGGAGACCCGAGTTCAATCCGTGGGTTAGGAAGATCCCTTGGAGAAGGAAATGGGAACCCATTCCAGTATTCTTGCCTAGAAAATCCTACGGACAGAGGAGCCTGACAGGCTAGAGTCCATGGGATCGCAAAGAGTTGGACACAACTGAGCGACAAGCACTTTCAGGTCAGATTAAATTACACATAATGTTTGTCAGACATATGTGTATATATATATACTATACATTATATATAAATGTATGTATTTTCTCTCATTTCATATTTGCCTTTTCATTTTCATTACATGTATATTAATATGAGTGTGTATATGCAAATTTTATAGTTTGAATCACCTATGAGAAGTTAAAATTACAATTATTCAGATAAAATGAAGGAATCTTGTAACAGATAATCTCAAAAATTTAATTTATATTCTGTCCTCTGTGTAATTTTATGTATGCTAAAAACTATAATAAAATAATGTGATGTTATAGTTTGTCAGTTGCTATTTAGAAAAATGCAAAAGTAGGAAGTCAATAAATACCTGGAGTAACAGGCAAATTTGGCCTTGAAGAACAGAATGAAGCAGGACAATGGCTAATAGACTTATGGCAAGAGAACGCACTGTTCATAGCAAACACCCTCTCCCAACAACACAAGAGAAGACTCTACATATGGACATCACCAGATGGTCAACACTGAAATCAGATTGATTATATTCTTTGCAGCCAGAGATGGAGAAGCTCTATACAGTCAGCAGAAATAAGACTGGGGGCTGACTGTGAGCCACAGTCAGATCATGAACTCCTTATTGCCAAATACAGACTGAAATTGAAGAAAGTGGAGAAAACCACTAGTCCATTCAGGTATGACCTAAATCAAATCCCTTATGACTATACAGTGGAAGTGAGAAATAGATTTAAGGGACTAGATCTGATAGACAGAGTGCTTGATGAACTATGGATGGAGGTTCGTGACACTGTACAGGGGACAGGAATCAAGACCATCCCCAAGAAAAAGAAATGCAAAAAAGCAAAATGGCTTCTTGAGGAGGTCTTACAAATAGCTGTAAAAATAAGAAAAGCGAAAAACAAAGGAGAAAAGGAAAGATATACCCATTTGGATGCAGAGTTCCAAAGAACAGCAAGGAGAGACAAGAAAGCCTTCCTCAGCGGTCAATGCAAAAAAAATAGAGGAAAGCAATAGAATGGGGAAGACTAGAGATCTCTTCAAGAAAATTGGAGATACCAAGGGAACACTTCATGCAAAGATGGGCTCGATAAAGGAGAGAAATGGTAGGGATCTAACAGAATCAGAAGATATTAAGAAGATGTGGCAAGAATACACAGAAGAACTGTACAAAAAAGATTTTACTGACTCATATAATCATGATGGTGTAATCACTCACCTAGAGCAAGACATCCTTGAATGTGAAGTCAAGTGGGCCTTAGGAAACATCACTACGAACAAAGCTAGTGGAGGTGATGGAATTCCTATTGAGCTATTTCAAATCCTAGAAGATGATGCTGAGAAAAGGCTGCACTCAATATGCCAGCAAATTTGGAAAACTCAGCAGTGGCCACAGGACTGGAAAAGGTCAGTTTTCATTCCAATCCCAAAGAAAGGCAATGCCAAAGAATGCTTAAACTACCACACAATTGTACTCATCTCACACGCTAGTAAAGTAATGCTCAAAATTCTCCAAGCCAGGCTTTAGCAATACGTGAACAGTGAACTTCCAGATGTTCAAGCTGGATTTAGAAATGGCAGAGGAACCAGAGATCAAATTGCCAACATCTGCTGGATCATCAAAAAAGCAAGAGAGTTCCAGAAAAACATCTATTTCTGCTTTATTGACTATGCCAAAGCCTTTGACTGTGTGGATCACAATAAACTGTGGAAAATTCTGAGAGATATGTGCATACCAGACCACCTGACCTGCCTCTTGAGAAACCTGTATGCAGGTCAGGAAGCAACAGTTAGAACTGGACATGGAACAACAGACTGGTTCCAAATAGGAAAAGGAATATGTCAAGGCTATATATTGTCACCATGCTTATTTAACTTATATGCAGAGTACATCATGAGAAATGCTGGACTGGAAGAAGCACAAGCTGGAATCAAGATTTCCAGGAGAAATATCAATAACCTCAGATATGCAGAAGACACCACCCTTATGGCAGAAAGTGAAGAGGAACTAAAAAGCCTCTTGATGAAAGTGAAAGAGGAGAGTGAAAAGTTGGCTTAAATTTCAACATTCAGCCAACTAAGATCATAGCATTTGGTTCCATCACTTCATGGGAAATAGATGGGGAAACAGTGGAAAGAGTGGCTGACTTTATTTTTCTGGTCTCCAAAATCACTGCAGATGGTGATTGTAGCCATGAAATTAAAAGATGCTTACTCCTTAGAAGAAAATTTATGACCAATCTAGATAGCATATTGAAAAGCAGAGACATTACTTTGCCAACAAAGGTCCATCTAGTCAAGGATATGGTTTTTCCAGTGGTCACGTATGGATGTGAGAGTTGGACTGTGAAGAAAGCTGAGCATCAAAGAATTGATGCTTTTGAACTGTGGTGTTGGAGAAGACTCTTGAGAGTCCCTTGAACTGCAAGGAAATCCAACCAGTCCATCCTAAAGGAGATCAGTCCTGGGTGTTCTTTGGAAGGACTGATGTTTACGCTGAAACTCCAGTAGTTGGCCACCTGATGTGAAGAGTTGACTCTTGGAAAGGATCCTGATGCTGGGAAAGATTGAGGGCCAGAGGAGAAGGGGACAACAGAGGATGAGATGGTTGCATGGCATCATTGACTCAATGGACATGGGTTTGGGTGGACTCCGGAGTTGGTGATGGACAGGGAGGCCTGGCATGGTGCTGTGGTTCATATGGTAGCAGAGAGTCGGACATGATTGAGCAACTGAACTGAACTGATTTAGAAAAATTCAATGAGAAAACAATTTTGCTAAATGGTTACTAACCCATTTGTCATTTTTCATGTACTTTATTTCTGAGTTTCCAGATTCAGGTCATTTTCTTCATCATGAATTGTTTCATTTACTGTTTCTTAGCATGCAAGACTTCTGGCATCATGCTCTTCACAAGCTTTTGTTTATTGAAAATATCTTTATTTGGTTTTAACTTTTAAAGACTATGTTTGATAGATGTAGTCATGCATATTGATTGGGTTTTTGAATGTTGAAAACAATAAATTAAAAAAAAATTCATTTCAATCTCATTAAGACTGTGCGTGTGTGCCCAGTCATGTGTAATTCTTTGCAACTCTATGGACTGTAGCCTGCCAGGCTCCTCTGTCCATGGGATTCTCCAGGCAAGAATACTGAAGTGGCTGCCATTTCCTTCTCCAGGGGATCTTCCTGGCCCAGGGATGGAACCCTTGTCTCATACATCTCCTACGTTGGCAGGAAGATTCTTTACCACGAGCACCAGCTGTGAAGCCCCACCCTACTAGCACTGGAAAATATCCTCAGGGGAAATGTGATATTTGTGTAGACAATTACTGATATTTCCCCCTTCTTTCAAGGGTCAAATTCTTTCTGCCTGCTTTTGGGTATTTCCACAGGGTCTGTAAATTATTTTGCTTTTCCCAAAATTCACTATTTTCATCTTCTCGCAGGTTAGTGTGATACACACTGCTCCATAATTTCCAGAAATAAGACTTGTTCTTCTTTTTTATGAGTTCCCTTTCTAGGTGTTCTGCTCTGATCTTGAACCTGTAGTTATTAGTTCCAGTTTCTTTCAACTTCCTTTCCAGTTTCTTTGTCCTCACAGGAAATATTCCAAAATTCTACATTATATCAGTGGCCATTCTTAGTTGATAGTGAGTTTTTATAATCAGTTAATTCATAGCAGTTACAGGATGTTACATCATAACAAGAGTCTAGTTAGACACCATCTTAAGGCAGTTACTGGGTATGTGTTTGTAATTCCATTTCTGCTCTCTTTGGTGACTTTAGCACTGCCATTTCTCAGATGAGGAAAAAAAAAAAAGTGAAGCTTCTTGTACTGAACAGAAACTGACAGGCAACAAATAAATCCGTGAGTGGGCTCAGTGGGCTCCTCTCACCCCTTTTTATTCAAGCGTCAGGCTTTTTGGAGATTAAAGCAGACATTATTTTCCCAGTGAGACTGGAGTGTCTTTGAAATCTTTCTTGCTGTCACTCTCTGATAACCTCACCTCTTTTGACATTATTATGGATTATCAATATGCTCCTTAGGTTTTCTTGGTCACACGAGGTGGTTTCCAAGGTAACAAGGCTAGACAAGTAATCTTTCCCTTTTCTACAAAGAATCTAAAAATAGTGACTATGTGAGGACTGCAGGGCATCGCCATTAGCAAACCGGCTCTGTGCAAATTGATTACTTTCTGCACTTAATTATGGAAACACAGCGTCAGGCTTTTAATATGAGTACTGTGCTTTCAGCTACTTTTACCTGCTTTAAAATGCTCACTGTCTGCAAGAAACTGCTTGAATCAAAATAAGAATGTTATCCTAAGCCCGTTTCTTCTTAAAAAATTAGCTAAGGTTAAAAAAGTAATAAGAGAAATAGACTCTTAGCTTCAAGAGATAGTTAAACTTATTTTCATATTAAATGGATTTTCTTTTCCCCTGCTTTAGGCTATATGAAAGTCATGTAGTTATTTTAATCAGTTGATAACAGATGAATTTTAAATTATATATAAAGGCACAATTTCTAACAAGACATGCAAATTTACAGATAAAAGCTAGTTCAATTATCTAGTGATAAACATGTCTCTTGCTTGAATGTTACCTGGGCAGTGTCTTTCCCTGGCTGATTGATAAGCTTGAAAATGTAAGTAAGCAGTAGGCAGTTAAAAAAAAGCCTAAAACTCATTATGATAACACAAGGCAATTCTTCACAAATTCCATTCACCTAAATCTGTGACTCTCTGGACCCAAATTGGGACAACTCTACAACCCAGATGCCATTTTTGCAGTCCACAAAACACTACGTTGAAATGTTGCTCTAAGTGTCGCATCCAAGGTTGTGCTTATGAACTTTGAGGAGGCGCTATTTGCTCCCCCAAAGGACACTTGTTTGTCATAACTGGAGGGAGGCACTGCGAGCATTTAGCAGATAGAGGTGAGACTCCACTCAGCATCCTACAGTGCATACAGCAGCCCACCCAACCAAGCACCCCTGAGAAAGCCTGGTCAAGAGGACAATGGACTCGCCACCCAACCATCAGTCTCAAGTCTCTTTGGTCCATATCTTGACAAGTAACTTTAAACACTGAGTGAGCAGCATTTATGTTACTTGACTTTATGTTAAATCACATTATTTATGTTACTTCTACTAGAAACAATGATCACTTCATCAGAAATTAATCTTTTATTTACCCAAATGAGCTAGAAAACTAGAGGAGAGTTACTAGCTGATCAGACAGAAATCTTAAAACAGAGTTATGAGCTCCGCTTCACCCTTTGCTCTTGCTTTTGAGTGCTCTGGGTTTGGGTTCTTTTTTTCAGCTGAACCCTGTAACAAGGCCCACTGACCTTCAAGGACCACCTGCACAAAGTCTTGAGCAGACAGCCTGTCCTTGCGCACAAAACACTGGTAGGCTCCCCCGTCACTTCGGACCATGTGATCCATTATAAGGTTTTCGTGGTTGATCCCTGTGATCCTCACATTTTTTCCAGGGTTGAGTATTTCACCATTTCGGTACCAGGAGAGTTCCTGGTCCTCACTTCCGGTCACGCTGCAGGACAAGGAAACCTGGCTGCCCACGCTGCTTTTAACTTTCCTGGGGCTGATGGTAGCTTTCAGTGGCTCTGGAGTTTCGGGGAAGAGAAAAAAAGAAGGTAAAATCATCACACATGTAGAGAATATTTCAACATGATGGACTTTTGACAAGGCAAATGCATCTTCACAAGCATTTTTGGCCATTTGACAATATGTCAAGGTAGGTTTTTCCCTCATACAGAACACTGAATAGTGAAAGATATTAAACTGAGCTGTTAAGTTAATGGGATTTATGTAAGTTATACAGTCTTAATTTTGTGCTAGCTTGGATGGTGACTGCAGACATGAAAGCAAAAGACAGTTGCTCCTTGGAAGAAAAGCTTTGACAAACCTAGACAGCAGATTAAAAAGCAGAGACATCACTTTGTTGACAAAAGTCCATAGAGTCAAAGCTATGGTTTTTCCAGCAGTCATTTACCAATGCGAGAGTTGGACCGTAAAGAAGGCTGAGCACCAAAGAATCAATACTTTCAAACTGTGGTGCTGGAGAAGACTCTTGAGAGTCCCTTGGACCGCAAGGAAATCAACACTGACTATTCACTGGAGGAACTGATGCTGAAGTTGAAGCTCCAATACTTTGGCCACCTGATGTGAACAGCCAACTTATTAGGAAAGATCCTGATGCTGGGAAAGACTGAAAGCAGGAGGAGAAGGGGGCAACAGAGGATGAGATGGCTGGATGGCATCACTGACTCAATGGACAAGAGTCTGAGAAAACTCTGGGAGACAGTGAAGGACAAGGAAGCCTGGCATGCTACAGTATAGGGGGTTGCAAAGAGTTGGACACAACTGAGCAACTGAACAATATGGTCTTAATTTGATACTTGCAAATAGCACTACATAGGCCTTCTACCTGTAATACTCCCAGAGTTAAGGCAGCAGAGGGATTGAGAAAGAACATCTTTTTAACAGTTAGCTACTTTACCATGTAAATGACAATGTATACAGATTTTCTGTTGAAATATTCAATTGTGAGCTTCGTGTTAAGACTGTTATGTTTCTAATGCTTTTGTGTGGAGTGATGCTGCAACAATTTTTAAAAAGCAACCTTAAAAACAAAAGGCCACACTCTGCATGTTCTTATTTCAGTGCTATTTCATTTTGTTTGGGAACACCCTCATTGCTGTTGCCTTTTTTTTTTTTTTCTTGCCTTCTTTCACTGTATGGCAGATAGACTGGTATTGGTCAGATTCCTTTCTCAGTAAATGTGAGTATTAACCCACTGACAGTAAGATCTGCAATGTGCTGAGCCAACAAGGACTGATATATTTGAATATTTAAATCTATCTGCCTCATCCTAACTTGGCACAGATGGGTTTCCTTTGGGGCAGTCTCACACACACAAACTCACTCATATCCTCTATGTGGCTTAACCATGGCCAACAGTGCAGGGCTGCAAGGAAGCAGGTTGCTGTAGAATGTGTGACTATTCTTTAAAGTGAGGCAAACTGCTTTGGACAAGGTGGTTAACTCTCATCCATGACTTTTTGTGTTTTCATTCAACAATGAATGAACCCAGTTCATGCCATAAGCATTTGTTGAACATGTATATGCCAAGAATAGCATTAAACTCATAAATGAAGATGAAAATGAAAGACACCTGTGGTACAACTAGCATGTTCCATAGTTACCTTAGTTAAGTCAGTCTCCCCACAGTTCTGCAAGTTCCATGTTATCTCCACTTTACAGAAGAAGAAAGGGTTATTCAGAGATATGAATTTAGCCAAATCCACACAACAGGTAAAGGGCAGATATGAGTTGTTTGCCTCAGTTATTACTGACTTCTTAGTCACCACATTGTGAAGTCTTTAAAGAGTTCAGTCTTTTAGATGCATAAGAAAAATACAGGAATGAAGATACTAACCCAAAGGGTCCAATAGAAGACCTCAAGATTTTGCATCAAATCAGAGGGAACTGAAGGCAGTAGGGGAAGAGGGAAACAAAGGATGAGATGGTTGGATGGCCTCACCAATTCAGTGGACATGAACTTCGGCAAACTCCTGGAGATGGTGGAGATAGGGCAACCTGGCATGCTGTAGCCTGCGGAGTCATGGAGAGTCAGACAAGACTTGGCAACTGAACAACAATAACAACAGTGGGAACTAAAGAAAGCTTTCTAGAATTTTTAGCCAGTGAGCAATAGAGTAAACACATTTTTAGGAGAATCGATTGATCATATTGTGTTACACAAATGATAGTGGGAAAATTGGTCAGCAAGGAGGCATTGCAGATGTCTAGCTGTGACTCAGTTAAAACTCAATTTAGGACAGGGTGGAGGTTGGGGAGCACAGTTGAGAAAGACCTTGAGATACAATCTCTTGGCAGGAATTAGACCTAGAAAGGGAAGTCTCAAAGAGGATCTGGGGCTTAAAGCTTGCATTTGGAGGGTTTGAGGGTAGAAGGAGTCTGGGATAACAGCAGCCATCTACATGCCAGAGACGGGAGAGAGCAGTTTGGGATCCTCCTGCTAAGCATCTGATATAAAATTGGGAACTATTCTCATCTGACACCCAAGGAGACTGAGGCTGAGCCTGCAAATTCAGGGCTGTTTTCAGAGGGGAGGAATTTGAAACTAGAAAACAAAAGAGAAAAATAAAAGAGGAGAATGTTCTGAATTTCTAAGAACATCATTTCCACCTGGAAAAGAGAGACCAAAGTAAGGGCCAGTCAGAAGGGAGGATGGGAGTGTCAGAGGCATACCTGGAACTTATCCAGACAAGGCTGACAAATACAAACAGGAAAACATATTCAGAGTTAAGACTTTCCTACAGATAACTTTTACAACGTGTTACTGTTGTTCAGTTGCTCAGTCATGTCCGACACTTTGCAACCCCATGAAATGCAACACACCAGGTTTCGCTGTGCCTCACTATCTCCCAGAGTGTGCTCAAATTCATGTGCATTGAGTCGGTGATGCCATCCAACCATCTCATCTTCTGTTGCCCCCTTCTCCCACTACCCTCAATGTTTCCCAGCATCAGGGTCATTTACAATGTAGACGAGGATAAATGTCTTTACAGAGAAAGCAATAAACTATTCTGAGCTTTGAGCAGAAAACAGGAGGGGAAAGGGGAATGCCTGGGGAATGAGGCATTGCATTAGACTTAGAAAGATGGGGAGTTTTAGACATTCAAGTATCTGAAAATCATCTTCCATATGGAGGGAGCACCAGGGAAGGAACTGCTTGTAGGAGGAAGGAAGTTAGATTTCACAGGAAGTAGGTTTTTTTGAAGCAAAACGATGGGAAATGTGACCTTACAGGTTTTCTTGACATGCTTTCTGCACTATCTTAATATATAAATTTTATTCAGCAGAAACTGAGGAGCCACAAAAAGGGATTCTGAACCTCCCATTGGAGTCATTCTCACTAGCTGTCCAATGTTTCATTGTTTCATCGACAAGGCACTTCAGGCATAGAAATATAATTGTGCAGACATTATCCTCCATTTCTAGCGAAAATCAGCCAAAGCACATTCGAATAACATTTGCAGGACTCAGTCTGGACAGCTGGTTCCAGGCAGTCTTTGGGATATTTGTTTCAAATGGACTCTCTTGGGCTGGTATTGTGCTAAAGCTGTCTACATCCACGGTGACATTGAAGAGGTGGCTCCATAAACAGGCATAAGGCTAGAAAAAAGCCAGGATGAGAAAATGCCTTCCTTTTAAATGCCAGACTCATATTCAATTTGTTCAGTCCATCAAATTTTTATGTATACAAATATATATATTATCCTACTGGCAACTAAGAGCCATATGTTTTGACCAAAATTCTACCACTCATTTCTGGTCCTGTGATCCTGAGTAAAATCAGTTTGATTTTGTTTCTGCATGAATAAAATTAAGGCTTTATAACTAGATTAGAGAGCGTGCCCCTGCAATCACATCCCTTCTTCCTCTGTGTCTGCCTCCACCATCCTTCTCATCATCTTCCTCACACTGGTCATTCCAGATCAGTTAGAGATGAGATGTATCCATCATGTTATTGTTATTTAGTGCCTCAGTTGTGTCTGATTCTTTGTGACTACATGGACTGTAGCCCACCAGACTTCTCTGTCCACGGGATCTCCCAGCCAGGAATACTGGAGTGGGTTGCTATTTCTTTCTCCAAGGGATATTCCCAACCCAAGGATAGAATGCCTTCTCTTGCACTGAAGGCAGGTTCTTTTACTACCGGGACTTACCTGGTGGCTCAGCTGGTAAAGAATCCACTTGCAATGTGGGAGACCTGGGTTCAATCCCTGGGTTGGGAAAGATCCCCTGGAGAAGGGAAAAGCTACCCACTCCAGTATTCTGGCCTGGAGAAGTCCATGGACTGTATAGTCCATGAGATCGCAAAGAGTCAAGATATGACTGAGCAACTTCCACTTCACTTTTTTTTACCACTGACCCCTAGGGAAGTTATAGTCACCAAACTTGGACTAAATTATCTCTAATATTGAGTCCAAGTCCAATTTTCAGATAATTACAGCTCTAGATTCAGCCCTGTAGAGAGAGGTGATAACAGCCCCATTTAGAAACCTGAAGCAGAATCTGGCAGCAGGCCAAGGGAACTCCTTTGATCTGATCACCATTGCCTGTGCTGGCAGCACCACCCTGCTTATCTCCTTCCATTGATTTGCAGACAGGTGGGCCATTCTGAATTCAACAGCTAGGTAATGCTATCTTGGAGCTGGATACTGTGGCCCCAGACTCTCCAGCTATGTTCATTTCAGTTCAGTTCAGTTGCTCAGTCGTGTCCACCTCTCTGTGACCTCATGAACTGCAGTATGCCAGGCCTCCCTGTCTATCACCAACTCCCGAAGTTCACTCAAACCCACGTCCATTGAGTCTGTGATGCCATCCAACCATCTCATCCTCTGTCGGCCCCTTCTCCTCCTGTCCTCAATCTTTCCCAGCATCAGGGTCTTTTCCAATGAGTCAGCTCTTCGCATCAGGTGGCCAAAGTACTGGAGTTTCAACTTCAACATCAGTCCTTCCAGTGAACACCCAGGACTGATCTCCTTTAGGATGGACTGGTTGGATCTCCTTGCAGTCCAAGGGACTCTCAAGAGTCTTCTCCAACACCACAGCTCAAAAGCATCAATTCTTCAGCGATCAGTTTTCTTTATAGTCCAACTCTCACATCCATACATGACCACTGGAAAAACCATAGCCTTGACTAGACAGACCTTTGTTGGCAAAGTAATGTCTCTGCTTTTCAATATGCTGTCTAGGTTGGTCATAACTTTCCTTCCAAGGAGTAACCTCCAGCATTTGAAGACTTGATTTCCTCATCTGTGAAATGGGGCTGAAATGGAGTAAGGATTCATGGGAGCTACAGAGAAAGCCAGGGGGTCACTTGTAACAGGAGCTCCAGCATTGGCAGCCAGCATCACCACTGCCAGTTACCATCCAACTTACGTTTCACGTACAGGCGGCCTATCACCTTAGCAGTTCCATATCTGTTGGACACTTCACAAACATAGCTGCCTGAATCTGAGGGACGTGTGTTCTCAATAAGCAGCCCTGTCATGGTCTTCTGGAACCTTCCAGAAAGTTCCAGGGGCATGTTGTCCTTCAGCCAGCGGTAATCTGGCTCAGGGTGCCCAAGCGCTTTGCAAGGTAGCTCCACACGCTGCCCTGCCATGGCTTTGCGATGATCAAACCCATCCAGTATGGACGGGGCTGAGTTCGCTGGGTCTGCAGAAGGAAAGGAAAAAACTCTTAGATGCAGTGAAGGAGTTAACGTGTCATTCAGAATCATAGGACCTCATATATAATTAAAATTTTATGTATGATTTCAATTATTAATACACCTTTAAGATTCCTCTGTCCATGGAATTCTCCAGGCAATAATACTGGAGTGAATTGCCATTCCCTTCTCCAGGGGATCTTTTGATCCAGGGATCAAACCGGGTCTCTTGCATTGCAGGTAGCTTCTTTACCATCTGAGACACCAGCCACCTGATGTAAAGAACTGACTCATTGGAAAAGACCCTGATGCTGGGAAAGATTGAAGGTGGGAGGAGAAGGGGATGACAGAGGATGAGATGGTTGGATGGCATCCCCTATGTAATGGATATGAGTTTGAGTAAACTCCAGGAGTTGGTAATGGACAGGGAAGCCTGGCATGCTGCAGTCCATGGGGTTGCAAAGAGTCTGACACAACTGAGTGACTGAACTGAACTGAACCACCAGGGAAGCACATATATGTACACACACACACACATAAACACACACACACACATATATGCATAAATATGAACAGAAAGAAAGCCCTGTTCATATACATTCCTCTCTCTCAAAATTTTCAAAAGGTTGAAGCTGATACATCACCAAAGAAGATGTACAAATGATTGATAAGCACATGGAAAGATGTTCAGTATTGTTAGCCACTATGGTTGCTGTTGTTTTTTAGTTTCTAAGTTGTATCTGATTATTTGGGGATCCCATGGTTTGTATTCCACCAGTTTCCTCTGTCCATGGGATTTCCCAAGCAAGAATACTAGAGTGGATTTCTGTTTCCTTCTCCACCCAGGGATCAAACACGTGTCTCCTGCATTGGCATGTGGATTCTTTGCCACAGGGCTACCTGGGAAGCCCAGCCACTAGGGTAATGCAAATTAAAACCACAGTGAGATACTACTTCACACTTACTGCTGCTGCTGCTGCTAAGTCGCTTCAGTCGTGTCTGACTCTGTGCAACCCCAGAGATGGCAGCCCACCAGGCTCCCCCATCCCTGGGATTCTCCAGGCAAGAACACTGGAGTGGGTTGCCATTTCCTTCTCCAAAGCATGAAAGTGAAAAGTGAAAGTGAAGTCGCTCAGTCATGTCCGACCCTTCGCGACCCCATGGACTACAGCCTACCAGGCTCCTCCATCCATGGGATTTTCCAGGTAAGAGTACTGGAGTGGGGTGCCATCGCCTTCTCCATCACACTTACTAGGGTGTCTATAATAAAGACTGTCATAGCAGCAAGTGCTTGTGAGGATGTGGAGAAGAAAGTAGAACTTTCATGCATTGTTGACTTGAAAGTAAAATGGGGCAACCACTTTGGAAAACACTTTGGCAGTTTTGTAAAATGTTAAACTTCAGTTCATCACAAGGTTCAGAGCTCCATTGTAAGAACCCACCCTAGACAAAGGAAAACCCATGTTAACTCAAACACTTTTTCACAAATGTTCATAGCAGGATTATTCGTAAGAGCTAAAAAGTTGAAATAGTTCATAATAAACAATAGGACCACTGTTTAGTAGCTGGATAAGCAAAATGTGAACATACATACATAGTAATCAGCAATACAAAAGATACATGTTACTATATGAATGGACATGTTACAATAGGGATGGACCTCAAAAGATTAGGCTAAATGAAAGAAGCCAGATACAAAGCCACATATCACCAAACTTGATTTATACAAAACACACAGAAAACACAAATCTATAGAGACAGGCAATAGATTAGTAGTTGCCTGCAGCTGGGATTGAATTTGACTGGAAATGGGCATCAGGAATTGATTTATCTATCTATCTAGTCCATTTTGTCTAAAGTTTCATTCAGTGAATGCTTCCTTATTGATTTTCTTTTTGAATGATCTCTTTATTGATGTAGGTGGGACATTAAAATCTGCTTCTATAATTGTGTTGCTGTCAATATTTCCCATTACGTCTGCTAGTATTCTCTTCAGTACTTCTATGTTGAATGCATAGAAATTACCACTGCTATATTTTCCTTTCAGATTGATCCCTTTATCATCATGTAATATTCTTTCCTGTATTTTAACAAAATACAAAAGTCTTTGTTTTAAAGTCTACGTTTCTTCGCAAGTATTGCTACACCAACCTTCTTTTTGTTTCCATTTGACCAAATACCTGTTTCCATCCCCTAACTTTCAGTCTGTGTGTGTCTTTATATTTGAAGTGACTCTCTTGTTGGCAGCATATATGTGTGTTTTTTTTTTAATCCAATCAGCCACTGTATACCTTTTGATTAGAGCATTAGTGCATTTACATTTAAAGTAATTATTGGCAGATATGTACTTACTGCTATTTTGTTCATTGTTTTCTTCTTTTCATAGTTTTCTTTTTGCTTTTTCTGCTCTCTTCCCTTGTGATTTGACGACTATCTTTAACATTATGGCTGGATTCATTTTTTTTTCTCGGGTACCCAGTATAGATTTTGGCTTGTATATGGATTTATATAGGTATATATATATACACAAATACATATATCAGTTCAGTTCAGTTCAGTTGCTCAGTCGTGTGTGACTCTTTGCGACCCTATGAATCGCAGCACGCCAGGCCTCCCTGTCCATCACCAGCTCCCGGCATTCCCTCAGACTTATGTCCATCGAGTCAGTGATGCCATCCAGCCATCTCATCCTCTGTCGTCCCCTTCTCCTCCTGTCCCCAATTCCTCCCAGCATCAGAGTCTTTTCCAATGAGTCAACTCTTCGCATGAGGCAGCCAAAGTACTGGAGTTTCAGCTTTAGCATCATTCCTTCCAAAGAAATCCCAGGGCTGATCTCCTTCAGAATAGACTGGTTGGATCTCCTTGCAGTCCAAGGGACTCCCAAGAGTCTTCTCCAACACCACAGTTCAAAAGCATCAATTCTTCTGTATTCAACTTTCTCTATACTCCAACTCTCACATCCATACATGACTACTGGAAAAAGCATAGCCTTGACTAGATGGACCTTAGTTGGCAAAACAATGTCTCTACTTTTGAATATGCTATCTAGGTTGGTCATAACTTTTCTTCCAAGGAGTAAGCATCTTTATATATATATATATATATATATATATATGTATATACTTGATTATTTTAATTTGATGATCTCTTAAGTTTAAATGGCAATCCACTCCAGTACTATTGCCTGGAAAATCCCATGGACAGAGGAGCCTGGTAGGCTACAGTCCATGGGGTCGCAAAGAGTCAGACATGACTGAGCAACTTCACTTAGGTTTGAACACATTCTAAAAACTCACCATTTTTACTTGACACCATTTTAGTATTTTGAGTTTATATTTTACATCTTTCTGTTTTGTGTAGGCTCAACTTATAGTGGATATAGATGATCTTACTGCTTTTGTCTTTCAACCTTTTGCTAGCCTTACAATTTGTGGGTCAACTACCTTTACTATATGTTTACCAGTCATATTTTCTTTTTCTAAATTTCGTATTTCTAGATGTGGTCTTTTCTGCTTAGAGAAGTCCCTTTAATAGTCTTTATAAGATAGTCGCTTAGTTGTGTCTGACTCTTTGCAACCCCCTAGGCTGTAGCCCAACAGGTTCCTCTGTCCATGGGGATTCTAGAGGCAAGAATACTGGAGTGGGTATATACTGGAAGATCACCTCCAGGAGATCTTCACAACCCAGGTATTGAACTCAGATCTCCTGCACTGGAGGTGGATTCTCCACCCTCTGAGCTACCAGGGAAGGTTTCAGTCAGTTCAGTTAAGTTCAGTCGTTCAGTTGTGCCCGACTCTTTGCGACCCCATGAATTGCAGCACGCCAGGCCTCCCTGTCCATCACCAACTCCCGGAGTTCACTCAGACTCACATCCATTGAGTAGATGATGCCATCCAGCCATCTCATCCTCTGTCATCCCCTTCTCCTCCTGCCCCCAATCCCTCCCAGCATCAGAGTCTTTTCCAATGAGTCAACTCTTCACATGAGGTGGCCAAAGTACTGGAGTTTCAGCTTTAGCATCATTCCTTCCAAAGAAATCCCAGGGTTGATCTCCTTCAGAATGGACTGGTTGGATCTCCTTGCAGACCAAGGGACTCTCAAGAGTCTTCTGCAACACCACAGTTCAAAAGCATCAATTCTTTGGTGCTCAGCCTCTTCACAGTCCAACTCACACATCCATACATGACCACTGGAAAAACCAAGGCCTTGACTAGACAGACCTTTGTTGGCAAAGTAATGTCTCTGCTTTTGAATATGCTATCTAGATTGGTCATAACTTTTCTTCCAAGGAGTAAGTGTCTTTTAATTTCATGGCTACAGTCACCATCTGCAGTGAATTTGGAGCCCCCTAAAATAAAGTCTGACACTGTTTCCACTGTTTCCCCATCTATTTCCCATGAAGTGATTGGACAGTTTTAGTGGTGGTGAAATCTTTTAACTTTTGCTTGTCTGTAAAACTCTTAACTCTCTTTTGTAGAATAATCTTATTTTGTTTATTTTTATTTCATCACTTTAAATATATTGTGACACTTCTTTCTGGCCTGCAAAGTTTCTACTGAAAAGTCAATTGATAGTCTCATGGGAGTTCTTTGGTACTTAAGTAGTTTCTTTTTCCTTGTTATGTTTAACATTCTCTCTATATCTTTAATTTTTGCCATTTTAGTTATAATGTGTCTTGGTGTGGATCTCTTTGGTTCATCTTTGTGTGTGTGTGAGAGAGTGATCCTCTTCTTCCTGGACCTGAATACTTGTTTACATTCCCTGGTTAGGGAAGTGTTGAGCTATTATTTCTTCCAATAATTTTTCTGCCCCTTTCTCCCTCTCTTTTCATTCTGAGACCCCTACAGTGTATAAGATAGTAAGTGTGATTATCCTGAGGTCTCTTAAACTGTCTTCATTTTAATTTCTTTTTCTGTTTTCAGTTCCACTTAGGAGTTTTCCACTACTCTGTCTTCCAGTTCACTGATCTGTTCCTCAGCTTAATCTAATCTACTGTTGATTCCTTCTAGTGTATTCTTCTGTTTAGTAACCATAGTCTTTAGCTCTGTTTGGTTCTTGTGTTTTCTAACTTGCTATTAGACTTCTCATCATGTTCATCCATTCTTCTCTCAAGTTCATTGAGCACCTTTGTGATCTTAACCTTGTATTTTTTTGTTAGGGAGATTGTTATCTCCTTAGTTCTTCTTCTGGAATTTTATCTTGTTCTTTTATTTGCAAAATATTCCTCAGTTGCCTCATTTTGCTGAATTCTGTTTTTACATCTCTGTGTTTTATATATATATATAATTTACATATCCCAATTTTGAGGAAGTGGCCTTATATTAGAAATGTGTTATGGGGCCCAGCAGCACACTCTCCTCTGGTTACCAGAGCCCAGTGCTCTAGGATAGCTCCTTAAGTGGACTGCAGGGACCCTTCAGTTGTGGTGGGGCTGACTACTGAGAGTGGCTGGTAGGCAGGGATGGACTCCAGCCCGGTTGGCTGGCAGGCCCAGCTTCATGTAGAGGCTGCTGCCCTACTAGTGGTGGGGTAGGGGGTGGGGAGCTGGTTTTCCATGCAATGGGCTGCTAGCCCTGGGATGGTGTTGGTCCAGGGGTTGCTGTCAAATTGTCTAATAGGCAGGTAAACTACCAGCACTAATAAGCAAGAGGGAAGACTCCAAAATGGCACTTGCCAAGACTAGTGTCCTCATGATAGAATGAGCTCTCCAAAATTACTTCCACCAATGTCTATATCATTGGTGAAAACCTGGCTTGAATTGCCAGTCCAGGTTCTATGCAGGATACAGGATGCTTGGGGCTGGTGCACTGGGATGACCCAGAGGGATGGTATGGGGAGGGAGGTGGGCAGGGGGTTCAGGATTGGAAACACATGTACACCCGTGGCAGATTCATGTTGATGTATGGCAAAACCAATACAATATTGTAAAGCAATTAGCCTCCAATTAAAATAAATAAATTTAAAATTAAAAAAAAATTTTTAAAATCAAGATTATGGCATCCAGTCCCATCACTTCATGACAAATAGAAAGGGAAAATGTAAAAGTAGTGACAGATTTTATTTTGTTGGCCTCCAAAACGACTGTGGATAGTGTCTGCAGCCACAAAATTTAAAAGATGCTTGTTCCTTGGAAGGAAAGCTATGACAGACCTAGACAAAGTATTAAAAAGCAGAGACATCACTTTGCCAACAAAGTCTGCATAGTCAAAGCAATGGCTTTTCCAGTAGTCATGTATGGATGTGAGGGTTGGACCATAAAGAACTATGGTGCTTGAGAAGACTCTTTGAGAGTTCCTTAGGCTGAAAGAAAATCAAACCAGTCAATCCTAAAGGAAATAAACCCTGAATATTTATTGGAAGGGCTGATGAAGAACCTGAAGCTCCAATACTTTGGCTATCTGATGTGAAGAGCCAACTCACTGGAAAAGACCCTAATGATGAGAAAGGTTGAAGGTAAAAGGAGAAAGGGGAAGCAGAGGATGAGATGGTTAGATAGCATCACCGACTCAATGGACATGAATTTGAGCAGACTATGGGAGATGGTGAAGGACAGAGAAGCCTGGCATGCTGCAGTCCATGGGGTTGCAAAATGTTGGACACAACTTAGCGACTAAACTGTTGTCTATATCCTGGGGCAGTCCCAGTTAGTTACTGCCTCTCCAGGAGGCTTTCCAAAATTAGCAAGTGGGTCTGATCCAGGCTACTTTCAAATGATTCCCTCTGCACTGGGTCTTGTAGCATGTGAGATTTTGCATGAGTCTTTAAGAGTGAAGTATCTATTTTATAGCCCTCCAACTCTCCCATACATAAGCCCCACTGGCTTTCAAAGCCAGGTATTCTGGAGGTTTCATCTTCCTGGTGAAGAACTCCAAGACTAAGAAGCTTGATGTTGGGCTCAGACCCCTTGCTCCTTGGGGAGAACTTCTGCAATTTTGATTTTTTCCTTTGAGGGTTACCTCTCTGGGAGTTTGTCATGTCTCTGCACCTCCTACCCATGTTTCTGTGGTTCCTTCTTTATATTTTTAATTGTGGAAAATTTCCCTGCATGTCTTCAAGTGATTATAATTGATATTTCCTCTATAAATAGTAGTATTTTTGGTGTGTCCATGGGAAGAAGTAGCTTAGGATCTTCCTACTCCATTATCTTTGCCACACCCCCTTACCAGTGATCTTAATTGTTATGGTTCTTGACTCTCTTTTAATTCAGAGCAGCCTCTCTTCTATTCCCTCTCATGTCTCTGGTTTATTGAAGAAACAGATAAGTTATTGCATAGGAAATCCCACATTTTGAGAATCTTTCTTTATGCTGTCATTTAGACTGTTCCTCTATTGCCATTTTTTTCTTATGACTGGAATTTAGTTCTGATGGATTGGTTAGATCAAGCTCAACCTTTTGTCATTCCCTGTGCATCTATATAATGAGGCTATATGAGTTGCATGCCAAACTCAATGAGGCTAAAATTGATAAGCAAATTCAGATGATGTTTGTCTGAATTATTTTACTAAGGGTTGAAAATCGTAATTTTAATATTTTCTTATTATTTTCACATTCAACAGATATGATTATTCTGTAAATTAGAACTTTTCTTCCTGAACTAGGGTTGTTTGGTTATCGTAAAATATATAGTACTTGTAGGAAAGACAGGGAGAATTTTCATTGTTCTCTATAATGACTAGTTATCAAAGTCAAGAGTTGGTGTCTGCCCTAGTTACCACTAAGTAGACCAATACGATTTGGAGAAGGCAATGGCACCCCACTCCAGTACTCTTGCCTGGAAAATCTCATGGACAGAGGAGCCTGGTAGGCTGCAGTCCATGGAGTCGCTAAGAGTCGGACACGACTGAGCGACTTCACTTTCACTTTTCACTTTCATGCATTGGAGAAGGAAATGGCAACCCACTCCAGTGTTCTTGCCTGGAGACTCCCAGGGATGGGGGAGCCTGGTAGGCTGCTGTCTATGGGGTTGCACAGAGTCAGACACGACTGAAGTGACTTAGCAGACCAATATGATTATTATTATTATTGCTTCTGTTATTATTTAATGTATATGGACATGTGTACATGTAAATATATATGAAAACAATTATATATGTGTACATGTACATTATGTAAGTATATATGTATGCACACATATACACACCTATGTATGCCTTAATATTAATACATATATATATTTATATATAATTTTGGCAAGACCTTATTTATATTTCAGCCTTATCTTACATGTTTCCTGTCCCAAACCAATAAGTGATCATTATTTCAAGGAACCATGGTCCCTGTTATTATGGCATAATATTTAAAAGAGACTATTGTCTAGGTAGTAGAATTGCTAGTTTATTGGTTGCCCATTGCTTCTGGACCTTTTCAATGGAAACACCTTCTCCCTCTCCATTTAGTTTTTTACTCTGGCTCAATTTGATTCCTAAATCCAGCAGTTTCCCTCAGGGTGAATCTCTCTTCTTCTGAAAGTAGTATTTGCTGAATACTTCTGAGATACACAAGGAGTTAGACCACCACTTAACTATGTGATGTCACAGCCTTTTATACTCATCTTCAACTTAGAGCTTGCACAGGGCTATCAAAGTATTGTGAATATCCTCAAACACATTTTCCCAGGTTTCCATAAAGAAATAGTCTTCTTCTGCTTCTTGGAGATGAGCATATGCTGACAAAGGTTTCTATGGTCAACATAGCTTTTCCAGTAGTCATGTACAGATGTGAGAATTAGATCATAAAGAAGGCCAAGTGGTGAAGAATTGATGCTTTTGAATTGTACTGGAGAAGACTCTTGACAGCCCCTTGGACAGCAAGGGGATCAAACCAGTCAATCCTAAAGGAAATCAACCTTGACTATTCATTGGAAGAAATCATGTTGAAGCTGAAGCTCCAATACCTTGGCCACTTGATACGAAGAACCAGCTCACTGGGAAAGACCCTGATGTTGGGAAAGACTGAGGGCCAGAGGAGAAGGGGACAACAGAGGATGAGATGGTTGGATGGCATCACTGACACAATGGACATAAGTTTGAGCACAATCTGCGAGATAGTAAAAGACAGGAAGACCGGCATGCTGCAGTCTATGGGGTTGTAAAGAATCTGACATGACTTAGCAACAGAACAAAAACAACAATTTGTTGACTATTTTGCATTTCTGCGATTGTACAGTAATCTCAATAGGCCTTCCCCCTCCACCAACCATTGCTTCTCTTACATTGGACCTGCTGTTGCCAGTAGTTTATCTATAGCCCCACATGTTTAAGAGTTTCTGAGGATCCCTGTCACCTACTTTTGTTGAAAATGTCATCCACATTCTTTTTCTTTTGTTATCCTATTGAGTCTGTTTCCACTCCAGGAAGAATTTGGAATCATTTAAAACCTTGTTACTAGCATAACCCCACTAGCAAACCCCATGTTTACATTTATTAAAAATTTAGATCTAATTTAAAATTAAATAATTTTCTGTTATCCTTCAAAGCTTAAACTCTAGATAATTTGCACTCAGTGTCTATGTTCCCAAGTTCTAGTATCAACTATTTCCTCCCTCAACTACTGTACTGAAATTTCTCTGACCAAAATGTCACAAGCTATTTGCCATAAGCAGTAGATTCTCTTAAGAGCCTTTTGAGTCTGTGTGACTCTCCTGACTTCTCCCTTCTTACAACTACGACCTTTAAGCCCAAATGTTCAGTCTTATCCCCTCTCTTCTTTTCTGCTGGTATTCCAGTGTATGATGCTCCTTCACTAGTTTCTGCTCTGATGCTTCTTACTGATCTGCACAAATGCTCATAAGGCAATCTCGTGGACTCTCATGGCTTCTGTGGTGACCTGATCAATGCTCAGGGGTCCTGCTGCCTATTTTTGAAACATCAGTGAAACATTAAAAAATAATAATTAAGCTTGTGATTAAGAAAAGCAAATTTGCCTTTTCAACTCTGAGAAATCAGTACTTAATGATCTAGAGATAAACAAGGCTACTTTTTCTGTTTTCTCTCCTTTTTTTTTTAAGGTTTTATTTTATTTTTTTCCAGGTTTCACTTCAGAGAAAAATGGCCTCCTGACATTATCATCACTTGATTCACATTGTCTCAATGGAGAAATACATATCTGCTTCTTTTTGCTAAGCTCAGTTTCATCTTATACCCAGATCCATGCCACCATTCCTCTGAGACTGTTTCCTTTCTTACTTCAGTATTGTCATGAAAAAGTTCCTCTTCAATCGTAAAAGACCTTTCCTAGGATATTCTGAAGAAATACACCATTGTGCTCTTATTAAAGGCACTGTGAAAGTGAAAGTCACTCATGTCTGAGGCTTTGCGACCCCATGGACTATACAGTCCATGGAATTCTCCAGGGCAGAATACTGGAATGGATAGCCTTTCCCTTCTCCAGGGAATCTTCCCAACCCAGGGATAAAACCCAGGACTCCCGCATCGCGTGCTGACTCTTTACCAGCTGAGCCAGAGGGAAGCGCAAGAATACAGGAGTGGGTGGCCTATCCCTTCTTCACGGGATCTTCCTGACCCAGGAATTGAACCGGGGTCTCCTGCATTGCAGGCAGATTCTTTACCAACTGAGCTATCAGGAAAGCCTATTATTAAAAACACCATGGAACAGATAATAGAGGCTACTCATTTTATAATTTATTTTCTCAACATTTTAATTTTAATTTTTTTTTAATTTTTGAAGTTTTATTTTTCAATAATACAAGTCTGGTTGCTTGGAGGATAGGGCTTCTGAAGCAGAGGGAAACTTTGAGGGCTGGCTGGTCTTCTTATCAAAGACCCTGCTTATTTCACACCAGAAGGTGATCTTTCACTTTCCTGCTCTGACGTGTGTACTGTGCATGCCCTATCCAGTTTTCGGATAGATGTCAAGAGCTAGGTTTAAAGCAACAAGCAAATATGTTAGGATATTTTTGCAAGAATTTCTAGCACATATTTTTAGGTTTATTTGCTAGGCATTTTATTTATTTATTTTAAAACAAATTCTGACTCTTTATTTTGACTGGGTAAAGTCAAAGTCCCTCCACCTCCACAATTTTAAGATGTTTTAAAGGCCATAGAGCTGGGTTCTCACTTTTCTTTCTTTTTTTAATTTAAATTTATTTATTTTAATTGGAGGCTAATTACTTTACAATATTGTATTGGTTCTGCCACACATCAACATGAATCCGCCACGGGCGTACAAACAAGTGTATTTTTTTCTATCGTGCTGATTACTCTAGCCATTAACAGAGGCAACAAGTCATAACTAATAACACAAGAGATAAAGTAACAACTGATATGAAAAAGAACAGTTAAAGATAAACTATTTTCAAGTTCAAAGGGGGGAAAAATCAATTAATTATGACTTATGTTTGTCTTAAACTTTAAAAGACAGGTGAGCGTTGGCTATTTTAAGGATGTAAATGGGAAAGAGGAATTCAGATAGAGCATTATCAAGGGCAATATGTGGGTATTAGGTGACATTGTTCTAATTACTCCAGCACTTGAAAACTTGTTATCATGTCTCCCACACAAAACATCACAACAAATAAAATTACTATTCACTGCATGGATCAATTTTACATTCTAAAACTATAAGAGCAAAAGTCATATATTTTACATTTGATTTCTAATACTGAGATGGTCATTTCATACTTCTAAACTTCTGCATAGAGCACTAATGCAATCCCGTGTAAATGTATTGCTGATTTGTTTGACTGATGGATCAACAGCAAGCCAACTGTAAAGATTCTGCAAAAGGTCAATATCTTCTCAAAGTATAACTCCCATTAAAAGAGGCACAAAATTGACATATTTATGAAAGTGGAATAAACTGTTTTGGGGTTTCCTTTACTTGAGAATAATCCTGGAAGGCTGTGCCTATTGCTTCAACTTTTTTTTTTTTTCATTTCCATGATTTTGTTTTATTTTGACCAATTGGTAAAATATATATATATATAATGTAGAAAGTTCTTAGTCATTAAATTGAGTGCTTATTTGCAAATCAATATACATTTCAAAATCTCAATATTATTATACTCACTAATAATGATTATTGTCATTATACTCACTTTATAATGTATATGCTATATTTAAAAATGTGTAAGATAGTCTTAAAAAAGGAGCTGTATTAAACCATAGGGCATAGAATATTGCATTTTTAAATTTTTTATTGGAGGATAATTGATTTACATTTTTGTGTTGGCTTCCACCATACAACACCATGAATTTTCCATAAGTATACATATGTTCCCTCCCTCTTGCATCTCCCCCAGCCCCCACCAAACCCACCCTTCTAGGCCAGTGTGGATAATTTCTCCACTACTGCTAGAAGGGGAACAAGAGGTGTGTTCCAAGGACCACGTCCTGCTCCCTGAGAGCTCTGCAGGGTAGAAAGCACTGTGGCGCTAATTGGTATCACCAATGTCATAACATACAACAACAGCGAGAGGAGGCATTGTCAACAAAGTAGCAATAATTTAGGGTCAAAGAAATTTGGAATTTTACAGTAGGTGAAATATACATATTTGCATTGTACTGTATTGGGTAAAGTTTTTCTTTCTTTCTTTCTTTTTTTTTTATTTAAAAAACCCTCAAATTGCTAGAATATCTTGGGACAGAAAATACAGACTTTATTTTGCTTGTGAGTTTCACGGTTTTAGTGGAGTCATTCCAGAGCACTAACAAAAGAAAACAGAAACAGAAGTCTCAGTGCCGATGAGTTTTTACCTGATACAAAAAGTCTGGCGCTGTTACTTTGCCTGGTCTCCCCGGTGTATCTGTGCCGCGTGACACAGCGGTAGTTATACAATCCATCTTCATTTTGTACATCTTTAATATACAAGGCGCCCGTGGATGTGATGAGAAATCTAGATCCTAAAACAGAAGAAAACGGTGACCCCATTAAAACAGAACAGAAGCAACCCAGTCATACAAAGTCACTGAATAGATTTTCTTCACCGGAAGGAAACTCATATGAAGGCAAATAATAGGGGTGGGTGTGTGTGTTAGCGTTCATGTGTGTGTTACTTTAAGAGTTCAAGCTATATTAATTCTTTATTCTAAATTAAGGGGTTTTAGTGAGTGCACTACTCACTAAAGTATTTACAGAATAAATACTTACTTGAAAAGCTTAGTCTCATGAATTAATTTTTTAGGTCATGTATTTATTTAGGAGCAAGAAAGTTGGCATATAATTGGTATGTTGCTAATTTAGCAGATTTTCTTTGCCATCACTTTTCTCTCAGAATATGAAAAATTAAAGGAGTATTAATTTTCTTTTATAAATTTCTACATCATGTAAGTATTCCAAGTGTTTCAATGAATACATAAACATGTTAGACCACAGAACATTGATATATTCCACAACCTTCCCAGGAAAGACTTCTTATTTCCTCAGTGATAACCAACACTTACACCTATATTCTAGGATAAAGATCAATTCTTCCTATATTCAGTGTTTTAGAGAGCTCTGCTATTTTCTGATTACTAGTGAAATTATTGATGATAGCATTTTCACCTCAGGGAGAGAAAAGTGATACCCACCTCTTCCTCCTGCATATCAACACTGGACACAATGTGCTCTCCGTGACCTGTGGGTTTTGCCTCTGTAACTCAATTTGAACAGAAATGGCCAGCATTAAGAGATCAAGCATCATTGTTGCTTGAAGGAGAATAAAGATGATTCTTTCCTTCAAAAATATCTAAAGATATGTAATGTCTTTAACTAATTAATATCTAATTAATGTTAAAACATCTAAAGATATGTAAATATCTAAAGATAAGTTTTCAGTGTTCAGTGATAATTTTTGTGTACACCAAATAAAAGCAAAGGAGTACATTCCTAGGTGAGCTCCCCTACTTATATGGTGGGAGACTCAACTCCTTGTATACCACTGTTAGTCTTTCCTATGGAAAATTTCTGCATCTGATGCAATTCTACTTGAAAGGTAATGTGATTTTGCTTCTTTGGGAAAAGACCAAAATGACAAAAATTCACATTCTTTTCAACTGTTTGTTTTCCTTAAGTTCATTTGAAACTGCCTTTGGTTTAATCAGAACTTGCCAGAAGTCCTGACTTCATTACTTTTAGGTCTCAAATATTTAAGCTGTGAACACAATTCTCACAGCCATCCCATGGTTACTTCTTACAAGAACTATAAATTATTCATAGATCAACTGTCAGATAAAGTAAAAACAGCTTATTGCTTCTTACATAATATGAAAGCAATTCAATGGACATGAATTTAAAAAATCATAAAACAAACACTGATCCAGCATAAGCTTTCCAGAAGAACACCAATTAACTACTAAAGGATAAAATACCTTTAAGTGATAAATTTATCTTTTTAACAGTTATATTACTTATTTTAAAATATGCTATAAATATGCTAAACATTAGAATAGCTGAAAAAGGGAATGATGTATATTCTAGGTACTTTTGCTTTATGCTCCCCCTGAAAACAGCAACTAAAATTACCACTTGTCATCTGTCATCACATGCCAAACAGGTCTTACCAGTATATATTGTGCATAATTAAAACATTTTTTTCCTGTCAATATATTTTGCATACTTGCATAATGCTTTAATAACCAGTTACTTTAAAGTACAAAGTGAAAGACAGAAACAAGGGACAAAAAGCTACTATATTAACTCCTGTCACCACTTTAAGACGGAGTCTTTCCACTAGAATTGACAGGCCATCAGCAGTGGTGACATGTAAGGGGAGCCTCGTGTGCACGGCTCCTCTGAGTATCAGGAGATGCTCAGGGATGCAGCAGCAGCAGCCTGCACTCATTACTCTGCTGATTCCTAAGAGGGCTCTACTCTCCAGGTACATTTAATTTAATCACTCACTTTGCTCCTGGAATAGCTGACTCCTTTTTATCCACTTAGCATGCTAAATAGACTCTCTAAAGACATGGTGTTTCAGAGAATTGGGAACCTTGTTGGTGTGAAACATTTTCTGATATTCACAGGGAAGGAAGAAGGAGTTGGCTGAATTCCCATGCTAATTTGAACCATCTCTGTCGAACCCTTTATTTCTCACTGAAACCCATCACCAAACTGATCAATATTTTAAAGCCTAAAATAAAAATGAAGAATAGAAGAATCTGATTAGGAGAGGACCAAAAGACCCAGAGTCCTGGGGTTCAGCCTAAACTCCCAAGATACGGGGATATCTTGGGATAATGAGGACATAGCTATGGGACAATGAGGCATAGGTATGTCACTAGGACGCCGGGTGTCTTGCTTTCATGGTGACAAGGAATCTTCTCAACTATCCCCTTGCTTTTCAATGCACCCCACTTTCTGCTTTACATCAGCAGAGGATTTTGTATCATATGGAATAAATGAATTTGTTCCCAGCCTTAAATGAGATGGAAGAATGTGCTTCTGTTAAAATAGGCAAATATTAAAACACAAAATATTAATAGCAATAAACTACACACACAGTCTCTCTCTCTCTCTCTCTCTCACACACACACACACCTTTACTACTCAGAACTCTCTGGTAACATACAACTGTGCAAAGCCAAACTTTTGAAGGTAATTTTATTTTCCTTGGAAAATTATTAGCACTTTGCATATAAACACTGCTAAAATATAGTCCACACTTTTTGTCATGTTAAACATACTGCAAAGCAGTCAACTGAACAATTGTGAATGATTTTTGGATTTAGGGTCATGATTGCAGTTGGAGATTATTGAGCCACACTGCTCAGTTATTAAAGGGATATATCAGAAGTTATCTTGGCTTCTCAACATTCACTGAATGGTCCAGGAGTTCAAGTCCCCAGTGCTGTCTTTAATAGTTCATCTGTTCTCTCTGGGTTTCCCAGGTAGCACTGGTGATAATCCACCTCCAAGGCAGGAGACATAAAGGAGATGAGGGTTCAATCCCTGGATCAGGAAGATGCCCTGGAGAATGGCACAGCAAGACACTCCAGTATTCTTGCCTGGAGAATCCCTTGGACAGAGGAGCCTGGTGGGCTAGGGTCCATAGGATCACAAAGAGTTGGACAAGACTGAAGTGACTTAGCATGCACAAACACACACTCCTTTACTACCAGGCTCTGAGCTGTCACCTCTCTCTGCTGACAGAATCACTGTGGACACACTCAGGATGTGTGCTGAGAGGGAGAAACCAGACATACCAAAGCTCTTAGAACCTTGCATACACCCAGAAGAAATGGGTTTAAATTGAGTGCTGGCACAGGTCTCCAGTATTTATTGGCATGAGCTGGTGTGTTAATGCCAGTGAAGAAAACTCACAGCTTAGTACCAGCCTTGCTATTATGCTCAGCACAGGGGCTAGTGGACTAGTTCTATCCAGAAATGTAAAACTGAGGCGGGAGGTAGATGAGGGGCCCCAGGATATAGTGATAGGAAATTCATTTCCTGTGGACTGAAACCCCAGAATAAGAACAGCAGCACAGTTAGGAGAGGCAACTGGGCCTTGCCCAGACCACTTATTTCTCAAAGTCAGGAGTCCTCCCTGACTACACGAGTGCAGAGAGGCTCCTGGGGGTCAAAGGGGAATGGTGCTAAGTGATGCTAACTCCCCATAAGCCTCTTCAATCCCTCTTGGCTGACAGATGCGTGTGCACACATGGGAGGGCTCCGAGATGCACCAAATATGGACTGTGAACCAGGCAAACTGAAATCACCGATCAGAGGAAACTCGGAAGAAATGCCCCATAAAAGAAATACAAACTGCCACGAGGGTGCGACTCAGTGACTCTCTTTTTCTGGGTCAGCCCATCGATCTACCCACATATACTATACTCTTTTTCCTCCTAATAAATACTTTATTTGTTTCTCTGCTTTCCATCTTTGTGGGAACACTTCTTCTGCAAAGCCAGAGGGTGAGGGCCTGGTCACTGACTACTGGTCCAGTGGCTAGGATTGGTGATCTCGTCACCAGGATCTGAACTCAATCTCTTTGGCGGGGAACCTGTAGCCCCACTCCAAGCTGCTGCAGGCTGAGGTCACCCAAGATCGAAACTACCAAAGAAAAATGGGGCAGTGGCATGATTGGGAATGCCGTAGGAATTCTCAGGGTAGTAGCCCTACAGCCACACCCTCCCGTCACGCTGCTGAGTGGTGAACTCACAGCAGATGGCACATTCTGAGGCTCAGCACCATGCCTTTTGGGTTTTTGACAGCATCAGAGGCAGAGAAACAGCAACAGTCCTAGGAATTGAGTTTGCCAAACTGTGAGCTGCAGCCAGCCAGCATGCATGTCGTCCTGAAGGGAGCAAGTGGGAGCTGATTCTATGGTGGGCCATGTGTTCTGGGTGAGTAGAAACCAGAGCTGAAACGTGCATCCATTCCCCAGGACAGCACTGTCCAGGTTCTGAGAACACGAAAAGGAATGAGACACAGCCTCCGCCTTCAGGGAGCTTACAGTCTAAACAGATCTGAGTCTCAGGGGCAGAGTCATGGCGTCTGATGCGATAACAGGATTGGAGGGAAGAGACTGGATTATAATCATCATCTCACTGGGATGAAAGAAACTGTCAGTTACCAAAGGGGGAAAGTCAGTATGTATCACCAAACTGAATACACAAGGATAAATTCAAGTTTGGTGATAAATGCTGGCTTTCCTCCTTGGCGAACTTAGACACAGATAACTGCATATGTTCTAGTACCCTTTATCAAGGACTTGCCTGGTGGCTCAGGTGGTAAAAAATCTACCTGCGATATGGGAGACCCAGATTCAATCCCTGGGTCAGGAAGGTCCCGTGGAGAAGGGAATAGCAACCCATTCCAGTATTCTTGCCTGGAGAACACCATGGACAGAGGAGTCTGGTGGGCTACAGTCCATAGGGTCACAAAGAGTTGGACATAACTGAATGACTAACACACATACACCCTTTGTTATTGCTTGCTCAATCTACTCAGCTAGTTTTTTTTTTTTTTTTCCTGTTGTTATAAAGCTAAAAGGTCTTTCCCTGGTACTAAGAGTAACAAGCTCAAACACCTGGAGAGATTCCTCATTGTGGAGGAAAAATAATTCTGAGTTTGGGAATCCAATGGATCTGAATTCTAAATCTGTCAGTATCACTTAGTCTGACCTTTGATAATACAGTCTACTTTTTAAGCTTTGGATAGTTCATCTATGAAACAGAGATGGTGAATCACTCTGTGTTCTACAGTTGAAGATGAGGTTAACACATGGATTCCATCCAAAGATAGCCGTGCACTAAAATGATAGCTACAGAAGAGACAGTGGGAAGACCTGATTGTTAGTCGTTCAGTCGTGTCCAGCTCTGTGCAGCCCCATGGACTGTAGCCCACCAGGCGCTTCTCTCCATGCTATTCTCCAGGCAAGAATGCTGGAGCGGGTAGCCATTCCCATTTCCAGAGGATCTTCCTGACCCAGGGATTGAACTGGGGTCTCCTGCACTGGCAAGCAGATTCTTTATCATCTGAGCCACCAGGGAAGCCCGTATATATGCTACCATGTGTAAAATAGACAGCTAGTAGGAAGCAGCTGTACACCACAGGGAGCTCAGCTCAGTGCTCTGTGATGACCTAGAGGGGTGGGATGGGGTGGGAAGGGAGGCTCAAGAGAGAGGCATATATATATCCAGTTGAGATACTGGAGAGGGGATATATATGTACATACACACACATATGTACATATACATATATGTAGAGGCTCAAGAGAAAGGGGGTATATATATCAAGTTGAGATATTGGAGAGGAGATATTGCATTGCAGGCAGATGCTTTACCCTCTGAGCCACCAGGGAAGCCCTATATATATATGTGTATGTTTATATATATAAATATATATATATATATAAATGTATATAAACATACACATATATATACACAATTATGGCTGATTCATGTTGTTATATAGCAGAAATCAGCCCTCCATTGTAAACTAATTATCCTCCGATTAAAAAAATTTTAAAGGTGGTCACTACAAAAGTGAATGTCATGTGTTTTACTCAGCTGATCTTCCAGGAGAGGCCAGTCCTCAGGTGTACCCAGTGGTGCCCAAGGCCATCAGGCCTGGCTAAAGCAACAGTGAAGAAAGAGTCCATATCTACTTACACAGTAGGGCTCACTCCTGACTCTTCAGGGATGTACTTACTATGTGAGGAATCCTCACGTGTTAGAAAAAACACACAAGTGAAAATGACCACGGTGCATCTGACATCAGAATTCTGCTATTTGGAGCTGGGTCACCACAGACAAAATGTTTCCCGACACTATGTAAGCCAGAGTCACACAACTGAGCACCGAGGCCAGGGGTGGCGGCCAGGAGGAGCTACCCCGGGCCCGAGGTCAGGGGCAGTGGCTGGGAGGAGCTACCCCACGTCCAAGGAGTGGTGGCTGTGGGGGCGCAGGAGGGCCTAGAGGAGCTACTCCACGTTCAAGGTCAGGAGGGGTGGCGGTGAGGAGATACCCCTCGTCCAATGTAAGGAGCAGTGGCTGCGCTTTGCTGGAGCAGCCTTGAAGTGATACCCCACGTCCAAGGTAAGAGAAACCCAAGTAAGACGGTAGGTGTTGCAAGAGGGCATCAGAGGGCAGACACACTGAAGCCATAATCACAGAAAACTAGCCAATCTAATCACACTAGGACCACAGCCTTGTCTATCTCAATAAAACTAACAGGGGTAGAAAGATATAAACAAGACCCAGAAAGGGCCTTTACATGCCTGAGTGAGGAAGGGGCTCTGGGGGGGAAGAGGCTGTGAGAATACTGTCTTCAGAAGTCCTTTCTGCAGTAGAAAGGATTAGAGAGAAACCAGAGAGAGAGAGTAGACAGACACAGACTCCCTGGTGGTCCAGTGGTTAAGACTCCGCACTACCACTGCAAGGGGGCGGGAGAGGGGTTGTTCTATCCCTGGTCCAGGACCTAAGATCCCAAGTGCTGTGCGGCACAACCAAAACAAAAATGAAAAAGGTCAGAACTTACTGCCCGTGTAGAAGAGTTCTCATACCAGCACACTAAGTGATGAAAAGATGGGGAAAAAGAAGAGTAGACACATATACAGATTCAGAGTAGATGGAAACTCAGAGACCTGCTCTAACATCATGGTGATGTTATTTGAATAATAATATCTGCTATCATGGTTACTCCTTGGAAGGAAAGTTATGACAAACTGAGACAGCATATTAAAAGGCAGAGACATCATTTTATGAACAAAGGTCCATATAGTCAAAGCTATGGTTTTTCCAATAGTCATGTACAGATGTGAGAATCGGACCATAAAGAAGGCTGAGCACCAAAGAATTGATGTTTTTAAAATATGGTGCTGGAGAAGACTCTTGAAAGTCCCTTGGACAGCAAGATCAAACCAGTCAATCCTACAGGAAATCAACCCTGAATATTCATTGGAAGGACTGATGCTGAAGCTGAAGCTCCAATACTTTGGCCTCCTGATGTGAAGAGCCAACTCATTGGAAAAAACCCTGATGCTGGGAAAGACTGAGGGCAGGAAAAAGAAAGGGGTGACAGAGGATGAGATGGTTGGATGGCATCACAGAATTAAATGACATGAATTTGAGCGAACTCTGAGAAACAATGGACAGAGGAGCTTGGTGTGCTTCAGTCCATGGGGTTGCAAGGAGTCAGATACAACCTAGCAACTGAACAACAACAGTAACAATTCCCTAGCATGTTTGCCAGTATCTGAACATACGAGACATATTCTGAAGTTGTCCAAATTAATCATTCTTCACCCTGCATATATCTTCCACCAGAATTTCCTTCTGTTCCTTGTTTTAAACTATATTCTGAATCATCCACTTGCCTCTCCGGGCACCACCAGTTCGAAAGATCCCAGCCTCCTAATGCTCTGTCTCCACGCCTGCTACCAACAGTACATTCGCCATCAGACCATTCTGTGTCCTGATGTGGTCCCACTAGACCCAGTTATTCATGGTTACACAAGGGTTTAGGTGTGGCCACGTTATTCATGCACTCTCTCTCTCTCTCCTATGCTCTGCTCTGAAATGTTCTTCTAACCACTCCACCTCCAGGTCCCTGAGCCCAGAGCTCCATCTGCCTGGTTCCTTCCCATCAGTCTGCCTCAATTCCCAAGGTAACTTTGCAGCAGTGTCATCCCAGGTGAACCAAATCCATGATACATGGTCATTCATGCTCCGAGCACGTGACTGTATTATATCTACCTGAAGTCATCTTGAATGTGTTTGAGATTGCTTTAACACTTCTCTAACTAGAACAGCAGGAACTTGAATTTTTTCCATCAACTTTTCATCTCCATAACACAGAGGAGTCCTTGGCTATGCTGACTGAAAATATTTGTTCATGAGATGAATGGATGAAACCCATCCACCATGCTGCTGCTGCTGCTGCTGCTGCTAAGTCACTTCAGTCGTGTCCGACTCTGTGCGACCCCAGAGACGGCAGCCCACCAGGTTCCCCCATCCCTGGGATTCTCCAAGCAATAACACTGGAGTGGGTTGCCATTTCCTTCTCCAATGCATGAAAGTAAAAAGTGAAAGTGAAGTCACTCAGTCGTGTCTGACTCTTCGCGACCCTATGGACTGCAGCCCACCAGGCTCCTCCATCCATGGGATCTTCCAGGCAAGAGCACTGGAGTGGGGTGCCATTGCCTTCTCTGCATCCACCATGAGTTGTATACAAAACATCTCTTCTTAAGTCTGGGTAAAAAGAAAGAAAGCTAAAATTCTTCTCTTTAGCTTTCAACAAGAAACTTCCTTCTGTATAATACATAAAAGAGTATTTTCCCCTCTAGGAATGACCATAATGTATTCTTACATGAAAATGAGCATATTTTAAGATTTTTATGTTAATTATTCTTTTATAACATTCGCTGGCTTTTTCCCATACAGTCAGGCTGTTAGATCTTCAATAGAGACAATATTATTTTCAGGAAGATTTTAAAAGTATGTTTGATTTTTCACTTAGTTGGAAATATATCTTCAGGTTTTTTGTTTTTTTTTTTTTTTTGCTATTGCAATCTCAACTGAGTTAATAGTAATTAAAAGAACAGATGGTTTTTCTAATAAGATGCCAACTGGTAGCACAACACAATGAAACTTTTATCAGCTGTGCCTGTCACCTCCAATTGACATCCATGCTGTGTAATGAAATGGAGCTTTCTCCTAAACAGTTTTTATAACAGTTTCTGAAAAACGAAAGGAACACAAGATTAAAAATCCAAGTTCTAAGAATATATAGTGCTAGAAATGAGATGAGCTTCTGAGTGAATATCTTATATTTCTTAATTTTGGAGGATAAATTAGCATTAACTGAAACAGAAGTTGGGCTTTCCAAGTGGCCCTCGTGGTCAAGGACCTGCCTGTCAATGCAAGAGACAAAAGAGATGTGGGTTCGATCCCTGGGTCAGGAAAACCCCCTGGAGGAGGGCATGCCGACCCACTCCAGTATTCTTGCCTGGAGAGCAATTGAGTGGCCTGATAAAAACTACTGTTTAACAAAATTATGTTAAAAGCTTCACATATGAGAGAGAAGCTTCACCAGTGGCTCAGACAGTAAAGAATCTGCCTGCAATGTGGGAGATGTGGGTTTGATCCCTGGGTTGGAAAGATCTCCTAGAAGAGGGCATGGCAACCCACTCCAGTGTTCTTGCCTGGAAAATTACATGGACAGAGGGGCCTGGTGGGCTACAGTCCATAGGATGGGAAAGAGTTGGGCAGGACTGAGCAACTAACACACATGACGGAGAAAGTAATTGCCCTTTATGAGAAGATATCCAACCAGTTGTTTTGGTGTTCCTTCCAAAATTCATGGTGGTGGTTTGGTGGCTAGGTCTTGTCCAACTCCTGAGATGCCATGGACTGTAGTCCACCAGGCTCCTCTGTCCATAGGATTTCCCAGGCAAGGAGGGTAGAGTAAGTTGCTATTTCTTTCTCCAGGTGATCTTCCTGACCCAGGGATTGAACCCGGGTCTTCTTCACTGCAGGCAGACTGTTCATCAACTGAGCCACCAGGGAAGCCCCAGGCCAAAATTCATGAGTTAAGTCGTAACCCCTAGGATCTCAGAAGGTGACCTAATTTGGAAACTGGATCACTGCAGATGTCACTAGTTAAGATGGGGTCATCCTGCAGCAGGGTGGGCTCTAACGGTGGAATGAAGTGAAGGTGAAGGCATTACTTCCTCACCGTGTCCAACTCTTTGCAACTTCAAGGACTGTAGCCTGCCAGGCGTCCCTGTCCATTGAATTCTCCAGGCAAGAATACTGAAGTGGGTTGCCATTCCCTTCTCCAGGAGATCTTCCAACCCAGGGATTGAACCCTAGTCTCCTTCATTGCAGGCAGATTCTTTACCACCTGACCCACCAGGGAAGCTCTCAACCCAGTGGAATGGTTGTCTTTATAAACAGGAGAAAGGTGGCTTCAGACATGGCTGATTATGAGTCCTAATTCTAATCAGAGCCTCTAGGTCCTCTTAGTTCAGTGAGCCACAAAGGCTCAAACATCATACGTTTTGACTCATTTACTTCATACAAAGACTGCACAATGCAGGGTCTCTTATTATTCCCATGTTTACAGATGAAAACAGTGGGGACCAAGCGGAGGTGACCGCTTATATGCACAGCACTAAAAGCACCGCCCCAGGCAGCATGATACCCTGGCGATGGGGATGGGAACGCACACCCTCACCAACCACACTCCCTACTCCAGAGCATGAGCAGGAAGGCCTGGGCCAAGCATGGGGACAGCTGTGGGAGGAAATGCGTGACACACAGAGAAATGCATGCAAACTAAAGGATCCACAGAACTTGGAGGGAGAGGAGCATGCCGAGCACTGGATCTAAGGGTCCGATGGAAGTGTGGTAGTAGTGACACAGCAGAGAAGTTCGGCAAGGCTTTCTTTTCTTCAGGGAAGACAGGAGTTCAGTCCTGAGCACGCTGGGTGACAGCATGGATAACACCAGTGGAGCTGGAGGCAGAGCTTTGGGGACCAATTTCTGCATGTCGGGGGATCCTTTACGGGAACTGATGCTCGATTACCCTCCAGCAGGGAAGTAAGGGAAGAGGGCCAGCAAAAGACACAGCAAGAGAAAGAAGAGTGAGACCCAGGAAGGCATGGAGTGATAAAAACTGGTGGTGGGCAGGGATGGGAGAGGACTTCCAGAAGGATAATACACACGTCTCAGTACTGCGACTTCCTATCAGTATAACAGAGGATACAAGGAGAGCCCAATAGAGCCTCAGTTTCCTTAGTTGCTCAGTCACGTCTGACTCTTTGGGACCCTATGGACTGTAACTCACCAGGTTACTCTGTCCAGGAGATTCTCCAGACAAGAATACTGGAGTGGGTTGTCATATCCTTCTCCAGGGGATCTTCCCGACCCAAGGACCAAACCCATGTGGCCTGTGTCTCCTGCATTGCTGGCAGATTCTTTACTGTCTGAGCCACCTGGGAAGCCCCTTATCTGTGCAATGAGGCACTATTTCCTTCTTGGGAATATTGCGATATTAAATAAGAATGTCCATGGCAATTCCTGCTTGAGAAAAGTGCTCTAGAACAGTTGTAACTGGCAATAAACTATTATGATAAATCATCCAACCTCCTAGATCAATAAAAATATTAAATATTTAGCTAGTAAATATTACAAACAGCTAGTAATTTATAAAATGAATTTAAAGAACAAGTCATCACCAAAGGGGATAAGGGAAGACCTGGATAAATGTGGAAGCATATCAAATTCCAGGATTAAGTAACTCAAATCACATAAGTGTCAATTTTTTACAAATTAAATTGTATTTTAAATAATTTATGATCAGAATTTAGGTAAAACATTACCAAGTCAATGAAGATTAAAACAAGATGCTATTTTTCACCCAGGAAATTAGAAAAATAAATAAAGTATTTGATAATATGTAGTCACTCCACTACTCTTGCCTGGAAAATCCCATGGATGGAGGAGCCTGGTAGGCTGGAGTCCATGGGGTCGCTAGGAGTCGGACACGACTGAGCGACTTCACTTTCACTTTTCACTTTCATGCATTGGAGAAGGAAATGGCAACCCACTCCAGTGTTCTTGCCTGGAGAATCCCAGGGATGGGGGAGCCTGGTGGGCTGCCATCTCGGGTCGCACAGAGTCAGACACAACTGAAGCGACTTAGCAGCAGCAGCAGCAGCAGTCTTAGCAAGTGTGTAGGGAAATGAACACCTATTGGTAAGTATATAAATTGGTGAAGCCTTTTCGCTTTCTTGGCAATATACTGGCATACTTAAAATGTAAGACTTGCATACATTCTGATCCAGCTTCTCCCCATCAAAGACTCTATCCTATGGGGACACTCATACACACATCATGTACACATCTATGTGCACACATCAACATTTGCACAGAAAGCACACTGAAGCATTGCTTAAAAATTAAAGAATTGAAAAAACCTAAAGGTCAATCAAGGACAAATGGATTAATGCACTAGAGTGCATCTTAACTGCTCAGCCATTTAAGAGAGTATGGCCAATATAGAATCTATGTATAGTAACTGGAAAGATCTCTAGCACATAACATAAAGCAATCACAGAACATTATATAATGTTATATACAAAGTTCAGTTCAGTTCAGTTCATTCACTCAGTCATGTCCGACTCTTTGCGACCCCATGAATTGCAGCACGCCAGGCCTCCCTGTCCATCACCATCTCCCGCAGTTGAGTACATCATGTGAAATGCCAGGCTGGATGAATCACAAGCTGGAATCAAGATTGCCAGGAGAAATATCAACAATCTCAGATATGCAGATGATACCACTCTAAAGGCAGAAAGCAAAAAGGAACTAAAGGGCCTCTTGATGAGCATGAAAGAAGAGAGTGAAACAGCTGGCTGAAAACTCAACATTCAAAAAACTAAGATCATGGCATCTGGTCCCATTACTTGGACGGGGAAATAGATGAGGAAAAAGTGGACACAGTGATGGATTTTTTTTCTTGGCTCCAAAATCACTGTGGACAGTGATTGCACCCATGAAATTAAAAGACACTTGCTCCTTGGAAGAAAAGCTATGACAAATCTAGACAGCATATTAAAAAGCAGAGACATAATTTTGCTGACAAATATCCATAGAGCCAAAACTATGGTTTTTCCAGCAGCCATGTATAGATGTGAGAGTTGGACCATAAAAAAGGCTGAGTGCCAAAAAAATTGATGCTTTCAGACTGTGGTGCTGGAGAAGACTTTTGAGAGTCCCTTGGACAGTGAGAAGATCAAACCAATCAATCCTAATTGAAATCAACCCTGAATATTCATTGTAAGGACTGATGCTGAAGCTTAAGCTTCAATACTCTGGCCACCTGATGGGAAGAGCCAACTCACTGGAAAAGATCCTGATGCTGGGAAAAATTAAGGGCAGGAGAATAAGGAAGTGGAGAAGGCAATGGCACCCCACTCCAGTACTCTTGCCTGGAAAATCCCATGGACAGAGGATCCTGGTAGGCTGCAGTCCATGGGGTCGCTAAGAGTTGGACAAGACTGAGTGACTTCACTTTCACTTTTCACTTTCATGCATTGGAGAAGGAAATGGCAACCCACTCCAGTGTTCTTGCCTGGAGAATCCCAGGGACGGGTGGGCTGCCGTCTCTGGGGTTGCACAGAGTCAGACACGACTGAAGCGACTTAGCAGCAGCAGCAGCAGCAGGATAAGGGAGTGACAGAGGATGAGATGGTTGGATAGCATCATCAAATCAATGGACACGAGTCTGAGAAAACTCTGGGAGATAGTGAAGGATAAAGACAGGGAAGCGTGATGGGCTGCAGTCCATGGGCTTGCAAAACTGGACGTGACAGTGATGGAACAGCAAGAGCACGTACGAAGGCAATGGACGTGTGTGGGCAACAGGGTGCATTTGTGGATGGAAATCAACAGATAGCCACCAAAATTTTAACTGTAGTTTTCACTTCTCAGGTCATGAGTGAATTAGGAGAAGGGAAGGGGGACTTCTGTGTTTCATTTCACGTGTGTGCTAAGTTGCTTCAGTTGTGTTCGGCTCTTTGTGACCCCATGGACAGAGGAACCTGGCAAGCTATGGTTCATGGGGTCACAAAGAGCCATATGGACCATATAGATCATAGCTTGTCAGCTTCTTCTGTCCATGGCATTCTCTAGGCAAGTATATTGGAGTGGGTTGCCATGCTCTCCTTCAGAGGATCTTTCTGACTCAGAGATCAAACTCACATCTCTTATGTCTCCTGCATTGACAGGTGGGTTCTTTACCACTAGCGCCACCTGGGAAGCCCCAGGTTTTATTTCAGAGTCTCATGTCTTTGAATATCTTAAAAGAAAACTCTACTAGTGCCCTCCTTGGGCACTTGGAATGGATTTTGAAGAAGGTGTCAGTGGGTGGTGAGCATATAGACAGAATGCAGCAGGTGTAGACCAAACTTGTGTGAGCAGTACGGCAGAGCAGGAGAGAAACCTAGCATAGTGCTTAGGCAGAGGGTAAATGTGTCAAATGGAGAAGAGAATGGTAAACTATACCAGTATGCTTGCCCGGAAAATCCCATGAATGGAGGAACCTGGTCGGCCCCAATCCATGGGGTCACGAAGAGTTGGACATGATGAGCGACTTCACTTTCACTTTCATGCACTGGAGAAGGAAATGGCACCCCACTCTAGTGTTCTTGCCTGGAGAATCCCATGAATGGAGGAGCCTGGTAGGCTACAGCCCATGGGGTCGCAAAGAGTTGGACACGACTGAGTGACTTCACTTTTCACTTTCATGCATTGGAGAAGGAAATGGCAACCCACTCCAGTGTTCTTGCCTGGAGAATGCCAGGGATGGTGGAGCCTGGTGGGCTGCCATCTCTGGGGTAGCACAGAGTCAGACACGACTGAAGCGACTTAGCAGCAGCAGCAGCAGAGGGACTAACACAACAAATATGTCAAAAGATGACCTGTTTTGTTTGGATTTTCACCTGATCACATGTGTGAAATGTCGCTATTCTGATTGTGTTTTTTCACTGACCCAGTGAGGTGGGTGGGGGGAGTGTGGCAAGCCCCAAGGGGCTCTCACTTTGCTTCTGGTGCCAAGTGCCCAGCCACATGCTGGCCCACTCTGGGGACAGTGCCAGATGGGAAGTTTGACTGGGGCAGTACACCTGCCAAATGGTAACGCAGGTGTCCTAAGGCGATGATCACATGTGTGCATGCTTAAAAGCAGAAAGAGAGGCTCTCAATATTCACCCTGGTCTTTGAAATCCTCCTACTCTGGAGCACTAACCCCACAGTTCAGTCCACTATATTGAGGCTCTCCTCATCTTCCTGAGCTACTTTGTAACACACGACTTCACACCTAACTGCATTCGATCTAACTGGTTATCTATGTGCTCGCCATGCTTCCCCCAAACACCCTCAGCCTCTCCAAAGACAAGGTGATCTCCAGGTCTGCCTGACTTACTTCCTGTCTCCCTACCTTTCACAACACTGAATTACAAGCTTGATGACATTCATATTTTGATTTTTTTCCCTCAAAATAAGCTCAGTACAATAAGGCATCATATTGTTGGAGCCTGCTATGTTTATATCAACATATCTAGATACAAAAGTTTTAAGAGAAAGAGAAATACTGTGATATTGCTTATATGCAGAAGCAGGAAAAAAAAAAAGAAATGAACTGATTTACAAAACAGAAGCATTTTCTTGGAGAAGAAACATGGTTACCAAGATGGAAGGGTGGCACAGAAGGGATAGTTAGGGAGTTTAGGATGAACATGTACACACTGCTATATTTAAAGTAGATGTATGGATGTGAGACCTGGACTATGAAGAAAGCTGAGCACAGAAGAATTGATGCTTTTGAACTGTGGTGTTGTAGAAGACTCTTGAGAGTCCCTTGGACTGCAAGGAGGTCCAACCAGTTCATCCTAAAGGAGGTCAGTCCTGGGTGTTCATTGGAAGGACTGATGCTGAAGCTGAAACTCCAGTACTTTGGCCACCTCATGCGAAGAGTTGACTCATTGGAAAAGACCCTGATCCTGGGAGGGGTTGGGGGCAGGAGGAGAAGGGGATGACAGAGGATGGCTGGATGGCATCACCAACTCGATGGAGATGAGTTTGAGTGAACTCTGAGAGTTGGTGATGGACAGGGAGGCCTGGCGTGCTGTGATTCATGGGATTGCAAAGAGTCAGACACGAGTGAGCGACTGAACTGAACTGATCCAGCAAGGACCTACTGTATAGCACAGGGAACTCTGTTCAATATTCTGTAACAACCTAACTGGGGGAGGAATTTGAAAAAGAATGGCTCCATGTATATGTATAATTGAATCACTGTACTATACACCAGAAACTAACACAACAGTGTTAATCCATTATATGCCAATATAAAATAAAAAATTTAAAAGAGAAAAGAAAATGGTGAAGCCCCAGCTTGGACTTTGAGCTGCCTGGAAGCCAACTTGACCATAAAGAGTGATAATCCCTCCACACACAGGCATCAGGAGTAAGCCAGCAGCCCTGGGCTGGACTGGGTAAGCAAGGAGTGATTTAGCAGATACGTGTCTAAATTCTCCCAAAGCAATCTCATGAAGACATTTTTCTTATGTAAATAAAATTCTCTCAGTGAAATTCTCCTGCAGTTAAATGAAGTTCAATTACACACTGCTAATTTAAGCCTGTGCGCTGCCTTCCGACTGTATACCTAATTACCCCATTTAGGCTGTTAATGATCAGATCCGCGCTCTTGAGCAGATATTGGAGTCTGCCATTAATCTTTCCTCTAGTTAGATTTCTAGTTCTTTAAAAGATAAATCCTTGGAAAGAACAGAATTTTATTTTTGAAGAAAAATTTTTAAAGAGCCAGTGAATCTTATAAAACTTATATTTATTCATTTACATGATGAACACAACAGTTTGGGCTCCTAACCTCAAGGAGCAAGTATTTTAGATGGAGAGAGAGACAAAATGAGTAAATGGACAAAAAAGAAAAAATGTGAAAAGCGTCCTTGGAAGAATTAAGACAATAAATAAGGTTGAGTCTAGATAGAGAACTGCTGTCTAGACAAGGGGGTCTGAGAGGCAGGGTTTCAATGGAGGGTGCATTTCCGATGAGGCATGGTGGATGGAAGGTGGGGTGCTGAAGACCAAAAAGAAAACGTGCAAAAAAAACTATCGGATCATGTGGAAGTAACTGAAATAAGATGCATTTTGAAAATAGAGTTAACAGGATATAGAATTGGCCTGGATGCTAGGAGGAGGCAAAGGGATGGGGTCAAAGGTGACTCCAGTGCTTTGGGAAGGCACCGAATGGCTGAAGAAGGAAACCTTGGCTAGGAAGGAGGAGCCTGGGGTGTGACACCAGGGTCCTGGGTGACACATTTTGGACTTCTGGGAATAAAAGTTGCCCCTTAGAAATGGTAGGAAAGATACAGAAAACAGCATCACCCGGTCTTCCTGTTGTATCAAGTTAACTCATATTTAGAAGAGGTGAATCCACATCATTTCCTGTCCCACGATTTCCGATGCTGAGGCTGCAAGGGACTGCATATTTCATGTTGATCATCTGTCCTAGTAGAGGCTGTGTGCTGATTAAAAAGCAACATGTTCACTCCATATGACAGACTCTAGGTCCATCCACATCTCTACAAATGACGAAGTCAAAAAGAGAAAAATAAAATCATGTATAAGCACATATATGTGGAATCTAGAAAAATGGTACAGGTAACCTATTTTCAGGGCTAGAATAGAGATGTAGAAAATGGACACGTGGACACAGCCAGGGTGGGGAGGAAGTGGAGAGTGGGACGAACTGATTAGAATTGACAAATATACACTACTGCGTGTAAAACAGCTAACTAGTGGGAAGCTACATATAGCACAGGGAGCTCAGCTTGGTGTTCTGTGATAACAGAGAGGGGTAGGATAGTGGGGTGTGGCGGGAAGTCGAAGGGGGAGTGGGTGTGTGTAGACATATGGCTGATTCACTTCACTGTACAGCAGAAATGAATGTAATGTTGGAAAGCAATTATACTCCAATAAAAATATTAGAATGAGGTTCATGTGTCTCTTTCAATTCTGGTTTCCTCAGTGTGTATGCCCAGCAGTGGGATTGCTGGGTTGTATGGCAGTTCTGTCTCCAGTTTTTTAAGGAATCTCCACACTATTCTCCATGTTAGACACAAGTACACCCATGGCTGATTCATGTTGATATATGGAAAAATCCACCACAATATTGTAAAGTAATTAGCCTCCAATTAAAATAAATTAATTAATTTAAAAATATTAGAATGAGAAAAGGCAACATGTTCAAACAGAAAATAAAAGAAGTCAAGTCAGTGAAGAAAGAGCAAAGCAAAGCACATCAACTCCAAATGATTACGCTTTTTCTGTTTCTTATCTTATGGACCCAAGTGAAACTGAAAAATCTTGGGTTTGTTGGTGAAACACAAGTGAATATTAATCATAAAGTTAGTCTGCCTGATACAGAAAACATAGATTATAGGAAAGAATTCCATGAACTGTATAGTTCATGGGGTTGCAAAGAGTCAGACACGACTGAGAGACTTTCACTGTAGCCCCAGCAGTCAGGACGGTGCAAGACACATACATAACAGTTATTCATTAAATACCAGTCAAATGAACATCAGTCCATTCATTTAACACTGATGGACTTTAAAGCTGATGTCAACAATTCACTATTATCCAAAAAGGTTCCCCAAACTTTGACAAGTTTTCCTTGGTGCATGTGTGTGAGTCTCACTAACAGGTCTACCTGAAAGTGAAAATGAAACTCGCTCAGTCATATCTGACTCTTTGTGACCCCATGGACTATACAGTCCATGGAATTCTCCAGGCCAGGATACTGGAGCGGGTAGCCTTTCCCTTCTCCAGGAGATCCTCCCAACCCAGGGATCGAACCCAAATCTCCCACATTACTGGCGGATTCTTTACCAGCTGACCCGCAAGGGAAGCCCAAGAATACTGGAGTGGGTAGTCTATCCCTTCTCCAGTGGATCTTCCCAACCTAGGAATCGAACTGGAGTCTCCTGCATTGCAGGCAGATTCTTTACTAACTGAGCTATCAGGGAAGCCTACCTTGATATATATTTATTGGAGTAAGAGGTTTTGTGTTTTGTTTTCCTGGATCCTCTGCATTCCTATGTGCTTCTGATGACCTGGCTTGGCACACCATGAGTCACTGCTCTGGCTGGGCAATTTGCACTCACAGGACCACTGAAGACAGGGTCAGAGCAAAGCTTGCTACTTTTGCAATGCCTCTTCCTCCTAACAGTAGCTTTGTCTTTCCTGCAAAAGCATGGCGTGTGCATTCTAAGTCACTTCAGTCATGTCCAGCTCCTTGTGACTCTATGGACTGTAGCCCGCCATGCTCCTCTGTCCATGGGGTTCTCCAGGCAAAAATACTAGATAGAATAGGCTGCTATGCCCTCCTCCAGGGGATCTTCTCTACCTGCTGAATGAACCCACATCTCTTCTGCCTCCTGCACTGGCAGGCAGGTTCATTACCACTAGCGCCACCTGCATACATTTAAAAGATTGATACACCTTGAATATTTCAAGTAATAAAATAACTCCAAGTGTTAAAAAAAAAGAGGGTAAAATGATTCACAGCCTGGGTATTGGGCCTCTTTGGACTGACAGGGTATTGCTGTCAATATCAGACAGCAGAGCTTTAAAGAGCAGAGTCCCTTTCCCACCAGGGCTGTCAGGGTAACAAGAAGTTTGGAGTGTATTCGGCCCTCACCACCACATCACAAGTGTCTGGATAAGCGTTAATGCACTTGGCTATGTAAAAGCCATTCCACACTGCATTAATGCACCTACCGCAGTGTCAGTTTTTGTGGAACTTACCGCAGCGCTTTTATTTTATTTTGCCTCAAGCCACTGCCCAGGCAAATATAAATGAAATAAGGCCCCTGAAAAGGAATAAACACTTGAATAAAATATATGTACTTTTCATTGCAAATCAACTCAATGGGTCTTGCAACCTCCTCGGGAAAATTAAAGGGAAAACACATTGAGGAACATAAACTGCTCCAGATTTTCAGATTCTGAGACTTTGGCTGAAGGAAATTTTAAAGGCTGTTTCTGAGCCTTACTGTGAACATAAATGAGAATGATTCACTGCAGAAGGACTGGCGTGGTGCCGAGGACTCCTGGGCCAGGCTTTTGAGCTGCTGCCCATGCCTGGCCACTGCAGGGAGAGGCCCAGTACCCCTGCTGGTCAGTCTGAAGCCCCACAGCGTGACCTGCCGGACAGGACTTGAACACACATGTGGTGTGAAAAATCCTCTCGGAAATGAAACAGTGAATTCTTGTGCAATTTTTGCCACTTCAAAACTTCCTCATTAATGACACACAGTTTTTGCTTTGTTAATCTATAATCAATTTCTGTGTTTACTCCTGCTTAGGCTCTGACAGAAACTATGGAGCAGAAGAATTCTACTTTTCAATGGTGTCCTTGCAAAATTCCTTTTCCATTTATAGTGTGAGCCATTATTTTTCTCAATTCCACACATATTTCTTATGCTTCGTGGTTTTTAATCTTATTTTTGTTACGCTGCTGTTGTTCTTCAGTCGCTAAGCCGTGTCAGACTCTTTGCGACCCCGTGGACTGCAGCACACCAGGCTTCCCGTCCTTTACCATCTCCCACAGTTTGCTCAGACTCCTGTCTTTTGGGTCAGTGATACCATCCAACCATCTCATCCTTTGCTGCCCCCCTCACTTCCTGCCCTCAATCTTTCCCAGCATCAAGGTATTTTCCAATGAGTTGGCTCTTCACATCAGGTGGCCAAAGTATAGTAGCTTCAGCTTTAGCATCAGTCCTTCCAGTGATTCAGGGTTGATTTTCTTTAGGACTGACTGATTTAATCTCAACCATCTATGAATTTTCTTTTAGAATAGTGAGGTAAAACTCCGCCTTGGATTGGTTTTGGGCATTTCTGTCATGAAACTCTGTTATTTGGCCTCTTATTTCCCCATTTTTTCCCCAAGCAGTTTAATATGATTTTAAGTCAAACTTGTACTATAGCAACTTTCATTTCTGATGATATAAAATATTAATTATTAAGAAGTCTTTGCAGGTATAAAAACTTAAATTCTGGATATAAAGATAATAAACATACTTTAAATGAGGGCAGAGTTCTTGAGTGAGGAAAATCCTTAGGGTTCTAGAAATGGAGAAGGAAGTGGACACTTAGAGGAAAGAGCCCAAGATGCTGTGGGTGCTGGGGGACGCACCTCTTCAAGGGAGAAATGAGGGGGAAAAAAGAAGACTTTAGTTCTACATAAGCTGAGAAAACCCCTGCAGAAAACTGTAAAGTCACTGAAGTGCTGGACAAAAATAATTCTTAGCAAATGCTCGTGCTTCTTTCTGCCCCAGCTCTGGGTGGAAAACAAAATGAAACAAACAAACAAATATATATATATATATATATATATATATGACCATAGTACCAGTCTTCCTCAGGTTTTGCCTTTCGATTTACATTCTGCAGGGTCTAAGAAATCTCATGCCCAGAAATGAACATATAGTGACCCAGTTTCCAAAAGCTTCTGACAGAACAAAGGTAGAGGTTCCCTGGAGAACTGAGCCACCAGTATGTTTACAGATGAAGCCCAGTCCCTTCTTTCCTGTCCCGAGCCCCCAGTCCAGAACCATTGAAGATGCATGCGTGCGTGCTAAGTCACTTCAGTCGTGTCCGACTCTGTGCGACCCTGTGGACTGTAGCCCCCAGTCTCCTCTGTCCATGGGATTCTGCAGGCAAGAATACTGGAGTGGGCTGTCATGCCCTTCTCCAGGGAATCTTCCCAAGCTAGGGTCTAACCTGCATCTCTTATGTCTCCTGCATTGGCAAGTGGATTCTTTACCACTAGCACCACGTGGGAAGCCCACCTTCCAACATATTGGGGGACAATTTACCGTAAAAGTCAGAAGAAACACTCAGACCTCAGATAATGGAGTATCTGAATATAGATTACTCAATAAGTGTTTTTGAAATGTTTCCAGAAATTTAAATCTGCTATTTACCTATTGAAAACAAAGAAGGAAATTTTACCATTGGCAACAACATGGGTAGATCTCAATGGCATTATGCTCACTGAAATAAGTCAGACAAAGACAAATACTGAATAATCTTTCTTATATGTGAAATCCGGAAAGAAAACATAACAAAACCAAAACCAACCTCATAGATTCAGAGAACAGATTGTTGATTGCAAGAGGAAGGGGTAGCGATGGGAGAAATAGGTGAGCTGCTTCTGTAGGGTTTTTTTGTTTTGTTTTTGTTTAGAGAAATTAAGTAAAACTTTTAAAAAAGGAAAACAACTGAATTAGGAAAGAGATAGAGGAACAGACTGGTGTCAAAAAAGACAGATAAATTAGAGGAAAAGAAAAATAAATAGAATGACCAGAAAGGCAAAACCCTTGATAGAAATGTTTCTATTAGACACAGTTGGGGAGATTAATATAGTAAAATAAAATTTCCCTAGAGAAGGGAATGGTAACACACCTCAGTATTCTTGCCTGGAAAATCCCATGGACAGAGGAGCCTGGCGGGCTATAGTCCATGGGGTTGCAAAGAGTCGGACATGACTGAGTGACTAACGCTGAGGAAATTACTACCTAGATTATTGCCTAAAGAGAAATAAATATGAAAGGGGAAAGGGAGACTTAGTGGAGGGATAATATGGTTGATTAAAATCTCAGAAACACAAAGTAGAAAAAATGGAAGACAAGCAATATTTTGAAGAAACTATCTGAAAATCTGCCAGAATTTGGTAAAAATTGAGAGAGTTTAGCAATAACAGACATTTCCTGGAACTAAAGGAAGTGCTTCAGGAAAGACAAGTGTTCTTAAGGAAGGAATGATGAACAAAGACACTGGGATGAACTCACAACTCTAAGCAAATAATGGCTGCACAAGGTGATCATTATACTAGTGGTTAACGATAGACATGAAAGATAAGATTCATCTAAAACACTAGCCCAATGCTTGTTTACGAGGTTTAAACCCTAGAGAAGGAAATGGCAACCCACTCCAGTACTCTTGCCTGGAAAATCCCATGGATAGAGGAGCCTGGTAGGCTACAGCCCATGGTGTTGCAAAGAGCTGGACACGACTGAGTGACTTCACTTTTCACTTTCATGCATTGGAGGGATGGTGGAGCCTGGTGGGCTGCCATCTATGGGGTTGCACAGAGTCAGACATGACTGAAGTGACTTAGCAGCAGCAGCAGAAGACTGGACAAGAAGAGCCTTTAATGTGGGAGGTGTGTCCTACGAGGTGGGGTATTCTGACGTGATGTGCCATTCTGTATGAGGTGGTCTATTATATGTGCACATTATACGTGTACCCGAAGGAAAGTTGATGGTGGTGGTGGTTTAGTCACTAAGTCATGTCTAACACTTTGCAACCTCACGGACTGTAGCCCACCAGGCTCCTCTGTCCGTGGAATTCTCCAGGCAAGAACACTGGAGTGGGTTGTTGTTTCCTTCTCCAGGGGATCTTCCCGAGTCAGGAATCAACCCAGGTCTTCCACATGGCAGGCAGCTTCTTTATCGTCTGAGGCACCATCTAATTCAACACATACATATGTAGCAAAAGCAGGGTATTCCTTTAAATAGGATGAATAAAAAATCATTTGTTTTAAGATAATTTGCTCTCCTCTTGATACAGAGGATGAAAGGATTTTAACTAACATACATTTTACTCATTTTGATATCTTCTGATAAATTACTCTCATATCATGCTGGGAAAACTTCAACTTGTCATTTGAGCAAGGATGTAATAAAGTCATTATAAATGTCTACACTGAAGCCATCTTTCTTTCATTTCTTGATATTAAATTTTAATTAGAGAATATCCTTTTACAATAACCAGTATTTTATGAAGAGAAATGGCATAAATGAGGGCCATAAGGAGAAAGCTAAAGTCATAAAAAAGACATCTGATTAGTGCCCACCATGTTTTTTCTGCCCATTTCAGAAATATTCATTGAATATAACAAATTTTATAAAAGATTATACAAAATCAATTCATCCTATATTTTTAGCACTGATACATTCCAGATATATTTTCAAGATTCTCTGTTAAATTATCCCAATCACTGTAACCATATGAACCAAGTTGACAAAGATCTGATCATGAAAAGCATAGCTAAAGATTTATAGACTCAAGCAACTTAGATTAAAGAAAGGAACTATAATTCTTGTTCTAAAAAGAAAATACATCCTGTTGTAATTCCTGGGGATAAGCACTCAAAAGAACTGAAGATCCTTGTGATGAAAGTGAAAGAGGAGAGTGAAAAGCTGGCTTAAAACTCAACATTCCCAAAACTAAGATCATGGCATCCAGTCCCATCACTTCATGGCAAATAGATCAGGAAAAATGGAAACATTGGCAGATTTTATTTTCTTGGGCTCCAAAATCACTGTGGACAATGATCATAGCCATGAAATTAAAAGACTCCTTGGAAGAAAAACTATGATAAACCTAGACAGTGTATTAAAAAGCAGAGGCATCACTTTGCCAACAAAGGTCCATACAGTCACAGCTATGTTTTTTCCAGTAGTCATGTATGGATGTGAAAGCTGGACCATAAAGAAGGTTGAATGCCAAAAAATTGATGCTTTCAAATTTTATGTCTGGAGAAGACTCTTGAGAGTCCCTTGGACAGCAGGGAGATCAAACCAGTCAATCCTAAAGGAAATCAACCATGAATATTCACTGGAAGGACTGATGCTGAAGTGGGAGCTCCAGTATTTTGGCCACCTGATTTGAGGAGCCAATTCTTTGGAAAAGACCCTGATACTGGAAAGGACTGAAGGCTGAGGGGAAGGGGGCAACAGAGGATGAGCTGGTTGGTTGGCACCTTGACTTAATGGACATGAGTTTGAGCAAGCTCCGAGAAATAGTGAAGGATGGGGAGGCCTGGCGTGCTGCAGACCGTGGGGTTGCAAAGAGTCAGACGTAACTTAGCAACTGAACAGTAAAACATCTTCTTTATGTACACGTGGCTTTGTTGCCTGCACTATTTCCTATTCAGTGGTCACCATACACATTATCACAATGCTCACTCAACGTGTGAGAGAAAACTTGAGGACAGAGATTTTCTAAGAATGTTGAAGATAGCACATGCGGTGTGCAGCTGAGGAAAGGAAGTAAGAGGGAATGAATCCTTGGAGGAGGACAGACTGTGTGACCGCTATCTGGAAAAGCATTATTGCACATCACTGACGACAGCAAACCCCACCTGCCAGCTTGTCATCATGTGACTCTTTCTCCTGGCCCTGTGAAACCTCTTGGACAGGAAGTTGTCTGGACACGAGAGGCAGAGACTGATGCTGGTTCAGTTTAACATTGCACAGTCCAGTTTCCTGTTATTTCTCTTGCCCAGTTTGCACATTCATATCCTCTCCCCAGGTATGTGAGCCTAATTGCAATACTCAGTGGAATGTTCGATTTTCCTTCCTGTTTTTCTCCAGTGCACACAAACAGAGAATGTGGAACCTGTCAGTCATCGGCTAGACAGAAACAGTTTGAGAAGGATCCGCAATAGCCAACCAAGAGATAGATGACAATCCTGGGTTTCAAACTGACAGGTACCAAAAAAAAAAAAAAAAAAAAAGACTTAAATAATTCATGGTTAGGAGATGGAAGGTCTTTGAAGAGCTGCCTGCCAGTGAAACCTTTTTTTGTGTTTTGCCTTTGGCTTTGTCTTTCATTATAGCATCTGGATTAATTTCTTAGGGATGCCATAAAGAATATAGTTTTAAAAACCCCAAAACTGCTTTAAACCACAGAAACTGACTTAAAACACAGAAATGTCTTCTCTCACATTTCTGGAGACCAGCAGTGTGAAGCCAGCTTGTTGGCGGGCCCTCCTCCCTTGAAGGACTCTAGGCAGGCAGGGGTCCTTTCTTGCATACCTTAGGCTCTGGTAGCCCTGGGCATCTTTGCCTCGTGTTCACATTTCTCAAGCCTCTATCTCTGTCTTCATGTGGCCATGTTCCCTCTGTGTCTGTATCCAAATTTCTCTCTTCTTATAAGGATACAGGTCATACTGAATAAAGGAGCCACTGTACTCCAGTCTTACCTCATATTAATTTAACTAATTACACCTGTTTTCAAATAAGGTCACATTCTGAATTACTAGAGGTGTGGGCTTTCATATATCATGTGGGGGACACAATTGAACTTATAATAGCATCTCAAAGCTGCTCATCATCTGCCTACCTCATGCAGAAAAATGCTAACATCAAAGTGAGCAAACTGTATCTACAGTTGTTTGCAAGGGAGGAGAGCTAGGGAGAGAGCTTCTCCTAAGAAAATAGCTTTATTACTCAAAAAGATGCCAAGATATATGTTTCAAATGTGATGAGTTAGGAGCGTGGAATCACTAGAGTCTGGGACACGATCCATGAAGCTCCAGTTGCCTTTGCAGCTGCTGCCACACTCTGGGGACATCGTGGCTAATAGAATGGGTAGTAATGTTCATTTTCTCTCTCCAGATGAGCTTTAAATAGGAAGCCAATTCTGTATTTAAAAGTGTATGGGTGCACCCAAATGTTCACTGCAGCACTATTCACAATAGCCAAGACACGGAAGCAATATAAACCTCCATCACCAGAGGAACGGAAAAAGATGTGGCGCGCATATACACAATGGAATGTCACTTGACCATTAAAAAGAACTAAATAAGGCCATTTTCAGCAATGTGGATGGACCAAGAGCTTGCCATGCTGTGTGAAGCAAGTCAGACAGACAAGGAGAAATATTGTATGACATCCCTTATATGCAGAATCTAAAAAGAAATGATAAAAATGAACTTATTTTCAAAACAGTCTCACAGACTCAGAGAACAAACTTATGGTAGCCAGGGGGAAGAACAGGGGGAGGGATAGTTGAGGAGTTGGGGATGGACATATACATACTGCTATATTTAAAATGGATAACCAACAACGACCTGTACAACGAAGTCTGTTCAATGTTGTGTGGCAGCCTAGATGGGAGGGGAGTTTGGGGGAAAATAGATACATGTATGTGTATGGCTGGGTCCCTTTACTTATTCAAAAGACACTATCATAACATTGTTAATTGGCTATACTCCAGTATAAAATTTAAAAGTTTGAGAAAAGTCTTTGGGAACATAAACACAAAACACAGAAATCTTGAAAGAAGCTTAATTTTAGGCAATATGCCCCTCTCCTCTTGGAGATTAGAATGTCACAGTTATTAATCTAAATTATTTAAAAAAAGCACAGATCAGTGAGAACATGAAAGAACCTTAGACTCAGTCTAATCAAATGAGATAATGTGCAAGCCTGCAAGTGATTTAAAAGTACAACTACAAAGCATTCTAATTTTCCTTCCTTTCGGGGGAAACATTTTTAATTTTGTCAGCTCCTGCTAAAATGTATGGCTCTTTCCAGTGTTTGGGTCCCACTTGGAGCTTCCTCTGGACAAGCGTGAGAATAGATACAATGTCAAGGGCAGGACATCTCCAGACTGCATGTGCCTTATGAACTGGTGCGTGTGGGCATCTCCCACTGCAGCCTATTTTACATCAGTCCTGTTCATTCAAGAAATGCTTCCTTCTGACAATATGTTGTTGTTCAGTAGCTCAGTCGTGTCTGTCTGACAATATAGGGAGGAGTATATCATTCCACTGCTTGTATTGAACTTCCTTATCATAAAAATGTGAAGAGTGGCTAGCTCTATAACGTCACTGTGAGTCTAGTATGTTAATGTCATTTCCATATACTAGGCATTGGGATGAGATGCTGGATCACAGGGACAGATGAAAGGAATTATTAAATTTATTTTTAATTGGAGGATGATTGCTGTACAATGTTGTATTGTTTTCTGCCACACATCAACATGAATCAGCCATACGTATACATACGGCCCCTCCCTCTTAAGCCTCCCTCCCATCTCCCACCCCATCCCATCCCTCTAGGTTGTCACAGAGCCTTGGGTTGAGCTCGCTGCATCATACAGCAAATTCCCCTGGCTATGTATTTTTACATCAGTCAGCTCAGTCATGTCCGACTCTTTGTGACCCCATGGGCTGAAGCATGCCAGGCTTCCATATGGTAATGTATATATTTCCATGCTATGATACTCTCCGTTCATCCCACCCTCTCCTTCCCCTGCTGAATCCATAAGTCTGTTCTCTATGTCTGCATCTCCATTCCTGCCCTTGCTAATAGGTTCATCAGGATCATTTTTCTAGATTCCATATATATGTGTTAATATATGATTTTTTTTCTCTTTTTGACTTATTTCACTCTGTAACAGGCTCTCGATTCATCCATCTCACTAGAACAGACTCAAATTTGTTCCTTTTTATGGCTGAGTAATGTTCCATGGTGTATATGTACCACAGTTTCTTTATCCATAAAGAAAAGGAATTTGACTGGTCCCTTCCTCCTTCCATTCCAGGGGCATAGCAGGTGTGTGAAGAAGGGGTTTGAGCTGTGTGAACCAACACATATTAAACAACCACCTGAGGCTGAGTCTGTACTTCCTTATCAATCTTTTAAGAAGTATTGTTTCATTCCACTCATTATCTCCAT